>NC_141763.1:77298348-77910014 GCF_982258835.1 Parasteatoda tepidariorum
TATTCTCATGCAATTACATTAATTTGATTGGTCTAGGGGATTTTCTTCAGTCAAAGGGTCTGCATTATATTATAACTACTTTATATTAGACAAAACTCATTGATTAACTTAAAATTTTATGTTTTTGTGACTCTTTTTTTGGCAATCCTTTTCGTGTATATCAAAGGGTTAGGATGTTTTAATGATAAGCCACATTTTCAAAGTGCTCAGAATAGTTATCTTTTTTTTAAATACACCACGACTTGCATGTAGTAGTCAGTAACATATTTCTGTTTATTTTGATGTTATCTAGTGGAAGTACATGAAACTTATAAGAAACTATTTAGTTGCTATACAAAGAATTAACTTGATGAGGAAAATAATATCTCTTTAAAAAGTGTGGTTATCATTAAATTGCCTGAAGCCCTTTATATATTAAAGAGTACAATATAATTGCTAGCCCTTCTTAAGGCAAAGAATGAGATTTGATTAAAATAAAATTATTATATTTTTGAAATGCAACTTACCCTTAAAAGGCTGCCCTAAAATAGTTAAAGTTCCCTTCTTCACTTCAGCTGGTTCCCTTTGTAAGCACGGCTTTGGAGTGTAACTTGTTCTGTAAGTCGAGGCACCTTCCATTTTTCCTGGCATCTTCAATGCATCACTGCTGTCCTCGCTCTTAATCAAGCTTCTTGGCTGCCATTTCTTTGGTATGAAATCGTGCCTATAAGTAGTGCAATCAGCGAATTGAACTTTAGGTTCTTTGTATGCTTTAGGTCTCTTGGCAGTGCGTTTTGAAATTGGTTTAGGTACATAATCTTCTTTGGTGGTTGATAGTTTGACAAGAGGTTCATCTCCTTTCCACTTTGCATCGGCAGAAGGAATTATCGGCTGTTGTCTTGGTAGACAGCCAAAAGGTTTGAATCTATATTTGTGTTCGGTTATTGCTTGAAAAGCCTCTTTATCTTGGGCAAAAGGAACTTTTTCTTTCCTGTGTCCGCAGCATCGATGACGGCCACAGATGCATATTTGACAAATGCATTTTCTGATTTCACACTTCCTAATGCCCATGAGATGTTTTAATTATTGTATTGACTATTGTCAGGCAATAACTTCTCGAGGATAATTTAAATTACGTACATGGTGAAAATAATTTCAAAACAAATCTTGTTGCTATTTCATGATTTGTGGTTTCTTTATGCGTAAATATGAATGCTTTCAGCTCAATTAACCCTCGTTTTCGTTTTGATGAATGTTAAACAAAAGCAGCGCAAGAATTGACTCGTGCGCAAATTTATTTATCTTAATTTTGATTATTTTTAACTGGATAGTTAAAAGCAAGATTTACTTATTAAAGATTTGATTAACCAATGTTAATTCAATTTTAATTCACCAATTTCAACCAATGCTTGACTGAAAAAATAAACCTTCTCTCTCACAGCTTTATATTTAAGCTGACGTCTCTTTTCACTTATCTGTCCACAGGAAATCCATTAATGATGAATCAGTTACAGATACAACGAATGGTAATAATTTAAAAATAACCACGCCATTTGCTCCATATATTGATGTTTTTTGTTCTATTTTGATCGTCATTTTCTTAAAACTTTTCTCTACTACTTGAACAATAAATGAATATTCTAATGCGTGAAAATTAAAAAAAACTCTATAGAATCTGACCAACTTTTTTAAAAGCATTCTGTTTTATTTTCGATTACCTTAATTCTGAAATCTAAAATAAGTTCTGTGTGCTGTGTTTCATCTTCTACCCTCTGTATATGTAGTATAAAACTTCTCCAAAATGTAAGTATGGTTAGTCTATGTAAAGAACTCCCCTAGACATTCGTCTGAAATAGTGGCGGTGACTTTAGTTACGTGGTTTAACTATTAGTAAGTAGGTCATTATTTCAGACAGGTTATAGCTCTGATCGGCGCGAGAAAGGGAATTAGTGGAGAAAGAAGCTCTCCTCTTTGAAATGCACTATTTCTTGTTTTCATAGCAGCAGACGGCCTTAAACTTCGTAGCGAGGGGAGTTCTTTCTATAAACAAACTGTATTATTGGATAAGATGTTTACGTATTGGCAATGAAAATTAAGTAATAGTGTGGGAGAAGAAATACATATTGTTAATAGCAGAATTTATCGCTAACTGAATGTGACCAATCAAGTGTTGGGTAAGTTCTCTCAAATCGTCCCAGAGTTCATAGGGTTTTTACGAGTAGTTATTCTTTATTCATTCCACAATTGATTTTATTCTTCATAATGTTTTTACTTTTAACGTGTCAGTTCTAAATGGCGATGGTTATATTTAAGTCATTTTGAATTGATTATAAAAGAAAAACTTAAAGTGTGTGTGCTCCATTAAGCTGCCATTTTTCACTTACTGAAAGTGGGAGATGGTTTGAAGGGGGAAATATAAACATTACTGTTAAGACAAATGAAGCATTATTTTATTTTTTTACTTTAAATTGAATAACACCAAATGACCCCCAAATTAGACTCAATCAATGCAGAGGCGATACTTTCTTGATAAAAGGGGTGAATTTTTCTGATGATGAGGTATAATTTGAATTCAAGTGTAAATTTTGTATATACATATTTTTTTTAAAGAATTTTGTTATGTTCATGGAAATAATTTTGTTGATTTGAAACACTGAAACATGCGGGATTTAGCGTCGTTGTTAGTTTTCCCATGATAGTTATAACGAAAGTATGAACTACTTGATTGAAGTTCAATCTATTTAAAATTCTGGAAGAGGTAATGAAAAATTTATGTACCATTCCCCTAGTTTTATTTTCATTAGTATATATTTTTTCCAAATATCACTCATTCCAACGTATTTAAAGCCGTAATAAGACAGTGCTTAAAATTAATTATTACTGTAATGCCTGCAGCGACAGATACAAAAAAAAATAACTGTGACTGTAATATTTGCCTTAACTCTTTCAAATTAAAGCAATCTATTAACGACAGAATGACTCTAAAGATTTTTGATTCCAATAAAAGCAGGCGGTGTGACAAACTTTAGGAAAGTGTCAAGGATATGACAACGTTTAAAGTATATTGCGTCTCGTTGTGATTTTAAGGATAGCCAATAGTTAGTGAGTGAGTTTATAATTTTCTTTTATTAATTTTAATCAAGTTCGAATTTTTTTAATCGTTTGGTTAATTGTTTTATTTTATGCTTGTTTGCTTATTCTTTTAAAAGTGTGAAAGTGAAGGAAAACAAAGTAGATTTTTTCCGTAGCACTTAAAAAAAATTGAGATTTGATTTAAATATTTTAATTTTGAATATTCTCGTTCTCTATCTATTTCTATGTTGAGTATAATGCATATTTATATGCATGTGCAGCGATATTAATCTTTTTGAAATAGAAGGCTAAATACTGATAAATGTTACTGCTAAGTTACTTCATAAATGATTTTTGGTAAATTATCCAAAAAGTAGTCATTTTTTCTACTTTTAAAGTAGAACTTATCACATAAAAAATATTAATGAAAAAGAAATAAACAGGATTATGTAAAAAGAAAAATGAGTGAAAATGATCTATGAATAGTTGAGTGTTTACTTTTCAAAATGTTTTTAATATCAACTAAGTTACTAGGTTTTTCGTATTCGAATGAATAAGCAAAAAAATCTAAATTATCGCGCGGATATTCATCGGAAAAGAATTGCATGTTACTATCTGTTTTTGGAACCGATTAAAACTATGTATAAAAATTGAAAACCGAATTAAAGTCAGAGTTTTAAGAAAGCATTAATGAAATTTTAATAAGTATTGGATCAACTTCTCGCCAGATGGCGATGGATTTTGGTCACCAGATGACGGTACAGAACTGTACGCATCAGAACTGGCAACATAATACACTGGTTATCATAAATTAAGGAAAAATCACAAAAATAGCGATAACTCTTTCAAAAGTAAGCCAAACCGTGCAAAATTTGCATATGTTGTCCACTAAGAGTAGCTGAGTAAAATTGCAATATGCAAATTAGTGGCGCTGCACTCGGCTTACGTCATCTGCCTGGAGCATAAAAGTCCAAGTTTGAGAGAAAGCACACAAATTTTACTGTGATTGCGACATTGAAAATCTGAGATAGCCAATTCGTAATAATGACCTCTAGGCATCATTTGCCTGAAGAACTACGATGGAGAGCCATCGGGAGACTAGAGGCAGGGCAGAGTCAATCAGAAGTGGCCAGATGGCTAAATGTGAGTCCATCTGTGGTTCATAGACTTTGGAGGCAATTTCAAACCACAGATTCGGCATCTAGGAGGTTCAGTCAAGGACGGCCAACTGTTACGACCAGTGCCGATGACCGATATTTGACACTAAGTGCACGCAGGAATAGAACCGCTACTCCGACACATCTTAGATCCTCTCTTGCTGCAGCCACCGGAAGGTTGGTGTCAACGTCAACTGTGCGCAGAAGGCTCCACGAAGGTGGTCTGTATGCGAGACGACCAGCCATTTGCGTGCCGCTCACATCACGCCATAGGAGAGACCGTTTGCAGTGGGCCCGACAACATGTCCACTGGACGTCAGATCAATGGAGGCCTGTTCTCTTTACGGATGAGTCCAGGTTTAGTCTAGAAAGTGACAGTAGACGTTATTTGATATGGAGAGAACCTGGGACCCGTTATCATCCATCAAACATCCGTGAAAGAGATGCATACGGAAGAGGCAGTGTCTGTGTTTGGGGAGGCATATCCTTAGGAGGGCGCACATACCTCCATGTCTTTCCAAGGGGAACCGTGAATGCTCAGGTTTATCGAGACAACATCCTTGATGCTTATGTGCGCCCATATGCCGGGGCAATTGGTGATTGCTTCCTGTTACAGGACGATAATGCAAGACCACACAGAGCTCGCATTGTTGATGATTATCTTCAACAGGAAACAATTACTCGCATGGAGTGGCCAGCTCGATCCCCGGACTTGAATCCTATCGAGCACGTTTGGGATGCTCTAGGGAGGCGTGTATCTGCCATCAATCCGCCCCCTCAGACCCTTGCCACGCTTGCAACTGCTTTACAAGAGCAATGGCTCTCACTTCCTATTGAACTGATAGACCGCATAATTGAAAGCATCACACATCGCTGTTTGTGCTGTATTGCTTCTAGAGGCAATCATATTCCATATTAAAGGTACTTTTTCTATTGCAAACCGATACTTCCAATTTGTTTATTTTATACATGTGCTAATTTCTATACTACTATTAATGTCTGATAATTTCTTTTTATGTTGTTTAATACCTTACTATGTGTTGTATATTGTGGGTAAGTTTCATAAAATTCCATGTGTAATTTCTTGAGTTATCGCGATTTTTGTGAATTTTCCTTAATTTATGATAACCAGTGTATTTTATAATCAGATCTGATAACACCATAATTGGGTATAATATGAAAAAAACACAACTACTTCGATTTAGTAGGAACAACATATGACGCAATGCTAAACGAACGGAATTTAGTTGTTGTTTATTTAGTTATTGTTATTAGTAGTTGTTGTTATTTGTTTTAGTTGTTGTTGTTTATTTAGTTGTATTTAGTTTCAATAACTTTTCTTTATAATGCAATAAAATCTGGCGAGCAGCTATTTAAACGATCGAACACTTCGTTTGTTTATTTGTGGCTTGAAGTTAGGCTCGCAGAAAATGCCGTTCATGGGTTAAATTTAGTAGGAACAACACAACCTGTGACGTAGGCTATATTATACCCAATTAAAAACAAGTATTCCGGCTTATTTCATTATGGTGTTGCCTGATCTGATTACAGCTCTAGTGCGACGTAAATGAACTACAACTACAACAACAACAACAACAACTGATCTGATTATGCAATATTATGCTGCCAGGTCTGATTTTAATAGAGATAAGTTTTTTAGCAGTTCGGTGCTGCCATCTGGTGACCAGAGTCCATTGCCATCGGGCAAAAAAATTGATCCACTACAAAAGTATACAATCCTAAAGCGTGAAAGATTGTGATATGATAAAACATAGTATTGTATTGTATTATACTTCGGAAAAAAGGAAAAAAAAAACGTCAGAGTATTAGTTCTCGACATCACCTTTCAATCTAATTTACAAAGTTTTAAGGAAAAAACTAAGAGTAAAAAGACTGTCATGAAACGAATCACATTTATTGAACGGAGAATTGGACAAAATCAATATTCTTAGCAATCAAGACCCTTTCCTTCGTGCTTGATGTCTCCAACTTGCTTGCCGTTTTTATCAACGCACCAGCAACTGTTGTTGTAGTCGTAGCATTGCTTAGGATTCCAACTACCGTCATCCTGGCACTGAGGAAGGTAAGGGTTTTCGTGGTCTAGAAATAAACACAAGTATTTTTATTTATTGATGTAATAGTAGACCCTTTCAATCGTGATTATAAATCGATTGAAACTCTGTATACTGCCGTGCAATAGGAAAATCGATGTAAGTGGCAAAAAAATCAAAATTAAGATTTTTAAATCTTTGGCATTTTTGAATAATTACAAAAAAATTACTTTTCGGAATTCTATTTCAATGTTCAGCAATATTAGCAATAGAAAAAAAAATAGTTATCAACCTACTTTTCGCGAAATCTATCGTGAAACACTTTGTAGTAGTATTTCAATTGTACGGCAATATAGCTCAAACATCGTAAGAAGATGATTAACCTTTGTAGAGTTCATCGAAGGGAAAGTGCCATTGTGATGAAGAATAATCACTTTAACTACAAACTTCTATAAATATTTGGCCTTCAATAGGCTTCTTGTGAGCGAACAATGATTAATTCTGTAGATGTCTTGTAAGCCCTCAATGCTCATTTAAACTAGCTGATTAAAGAAGCACATTTCTCAAATGTAAGTCTTTCGTTAGCTCCAAAAATGAAAAATTTTTGCAGATAAAAAAAATTACAAGCATACAAGTAGGTTACATACAGGGTAATCCGAAATCATCCTCTTTTCATGCATTATTCGAATTTTTGTCATAAAAGAGAAGTAATAAAATTGCATGCATTATGGATCATAAGTTAAAAGTATGAAGGAGAAAAGAAAGTTAAATCAATGACGGACACAATACCTCTGCGAGATCATTGCGATTCATTGCACCATCGAGTCACACTTTGCTTTACAATGGTTTTAACGTTTTTTTTGTTTTTTTTTTGTTTTTAAAATATTCATATATATTTACCATTACAGTCATGAAGACCCTTCTTTGTTCAAATAATTATGTTTTGGCTAAAATTTGATATGCTACCAAACAATAAGTATTAGTTTGAATAGTTGAATTGCACAAATACTTTTTTATACATATAGTGCAAAGTAAATGATGTGATTCATTTCAAATTTGAGTCATAAATATTTAATTTTTTATAATCCTTGTCGAAAAAGTATACATTTTATCCCCATCGCAACCGGTAGGATGGAAAAAGCGCTTACACAGGCCCGCATATCCGAGTGTATTCGTGCTAAAGAGTAAGTATGTGTGCTAGTGCTATTTGTAATGCGAGAGTTCCGTATTGAGATCACGACACTGTGATCATAGACAACTAGAATCAGAAACTGGGTTAAGGGTCGCAAACTCTTATATAAGCGGTCTGAAAAATAAAATTAGACAAATTATAATAAAAGAAGGCGAGCTTACAAAACAACAGAATATGTTTTATTCCCAGAGAACATAGAGAAAAGTTGAAAGTCAATTATTAGTATCACCTCAAAGATGCAATTTAATTTCTGTGTTTGATATCCATCATCCACCATTGTTATTCGTTAGATTTCGATTGCGTTTTTGTTTATTCTCGTTTAAATGCTAAATTTAGAGTCTTAATGTGCATATCTTTTTTGAATTATACTATAAAAATATATCTAATGGCAGTCTTTACGAAATTTTCAGTACTGTGTGACTGCAATAGATACTTTTATTTTTAAATTTTTAAATTTCACATGTTCTAGCTCAAATAGTTCAGTCTTCATAGAATTTTAATTGAATTTACTATAATTTACTAAGTTTCCGTGCAAGAAGGAGATTCAGTTGCTTTATAAAATAGCAAGTTTTACATTAAAAAACTTACTGCTGTCAATCTTGCGCTGCTTTTCCAAGAAGCATCCACATTCTTTAAGATTGGACAAGTTAGGGCTGGCAGGACGTCCATCTTTAGTATAGCAGACGCAGAAAGTGCTGTCCTTGTAGCACTGCAGTTCCTCGTAGTCACCATTTTCTTTGCACTTAGGAATAAGCTTCATAATAGTTTCATGCTTTAGAGCTTCCTCTCGGCGCTTCTCACATTCGCTTTGAGCTATGAAAAAAAGGGATTCAACCAAGGAAATAAAATTACCTAAAACAGACAGTTTTCTATATCGCTTCAGTAAAATAATTTTCAAGAAAATTGGAAACCTATAAGCGACATCGTGGGTAAATCGTGGCATAAAACCCAATAAGGTTCCACACGCGCGTGACGACTCTTTGAGGCATCCAATTATGTCTGATTTAAATCACATCGTTAGGCCTAATCACCTATTCTTCTTCTCGAGTTGCTATGTAGTACCCAATAGTGAAAAACTCCTTTTCAAATCCTAGTTGTGCTCGTGGCAAAAGCTTTTTTTGCACAAGGTGCTACGGAATTCGGTCATCAAATTCAGAGGGAGGATAAAAGGTTGCAAGAGAAAACTTGCCATGAACGTGATTTGTGACCGACCGTTCTAAGCTGAGCTTTATCTTCGTCTTGATGTGCTTTATAATGCCTCTGAATTTGACGACCGAATTTTGTTGTTGTTCATTTACGTCGCACTATAGCTGCACAATGGGCTATTGGCGATGGTTTGGGAAACATCCTTGAGGATGATCCGAAGACATGCCATCGCAATTTTGATCCTCTGCGGAGGGGATGGCAGCCCCGCCTCCCGCTCTGCAGAGGATGGTAGCCCGACGACCTGCACGCGAAGTCGAGCACTTTACTGTAGAACACAGTTTAACGAGGACCCATACCGCACACCCTCGGTCCCTACGCAGGCTGATCCAAGTGGTCACCCACCCGCACACTAACCGCAGCCAGTGATGACTGACTTCGGTGATCTGCTGGGAACCGTGTCTTAACGATCAGTCCACTGCGGGACGACCGAATTTTGGAACATCCTGCATGCTTTTCAACATTAAAAAAGAGTACAAAAAATTTTGCCGTTACATATCAGAGATCTCGTGAATTTAGAATTCAAATTAAACGAGTGTTAATTTATATACTACTGTCGGTGGATAAAGAACGAGTACATTTTTCTTAAAAATAATTTTTGATCACTTTTTCATAAAATCTAATAATCTCTAAATGGATACATCTTATGAAAAGATTTAAATGAAAGAGAAAAGTTATGAATCGAGTTTGGAAGAATTTCGTTTATATCTGAAAATAGGGTGCAATGCGTTTATCTGACGTAATGAAACCACATATACCTAATGAGTGGATTAATTATTTCGTTAGTCTAGTTTGAATAATTTTGCCGAAGAGAAGAATTAGTGTTTTTTGGATAGATAATATCTACAAATATTTCTCTTATTTGGCACCATACACTCTGGTATTTCTCTATCTATCTGTAACACTATGGTTATTTATTTTGCTTGGCTGTCTTAAGAAATTATTTTTGTAATGTTTAAAAAATTAGTCATGCGTTAAGTATTTATTTAGTTGCATTTGTTAGGTTGCCTTAAATAATTATTTTGTTAATAATAAAAAATTAGTTATGCGTTAAGTATTTATTTAGTTGTATCCTGTTAAATTGTCTTAAGTAATAATGAAAGTAGTGTTGAATAGTTGAGAATTATTTAGAATACGTTAATTATTTATTTAGAATGATTTTGCATTTCAATGGAATTAAAAACTTAGCTACGAAGTAATTATTTATATTTTTCTCTGAACCTTTCTAAAACAGCTCTAGAAATAGAAAACATAAATTGTGCAATGGCGGCACATTCTGCCATACTAATTATTTGTGACAGAAATAGTTAAAAAAGAAATCAAATTATATCCACCCGGGCAACAGCTAGACGGAGAAAAATGTCATTACTATATAGTTTAAAACTAATTAAGCTGTTGGGATTGGAGAAGGAGTTGAAGAATTCGAATACAGTTGTGCTGTGTATTCGGTTTGGCTATCATTAAAACTTATAAGTTGTACAAGATAGTTTTAATAGGCGATAGTTAAGAAATATTTTTTGATGTAAACAGAACCTTGCAACATATTATGGATAGATATTTTCATTAAAACTGCGACTACTTACATCTAGCCAAAGCAGCACAAACTACCATCGAGGCAACCTATGTATAAAGTAATTGAAATTAAATTAATTCCAAAATTTTCCATAAAAATTGTTTAGAATTATTAAAATTATTACTTTTCTTGAGAAAATAGATTAGATAATCTAGATTTTACAATATAATAATTGCACACATAAAATACGACTATTTTATATGTAGAACGTTTTAAGAAATAGTAATTTATAATCAAATTTACTTTAAAACTACAGTCTGCATGCTGCATGATTTAAGAACATTTGCTTTTTCGGAACTATTCATAATATGTTTACTTAAATTGTATAAGAGACATTGCTAGATAGTTCGAGAACGATTCTAAATAAGTTATTCACAAAAGTGATTTGAAGTAAATTTTAGAGTTGTTAAAAAACTTTGAACTTAACCCTAGTAAACACATATATATAGAATTTAAGCAAAATATTGAAGTGCTTTTACTGAAATATAAAACAACGATTCGCTTTTAAACCTAATAACAGTTTTATTTTATAACTAACAGCAGCTTTTAAGATTATAATTTCTTATAGCTGTGTAATATAAAAGCAATATAATTTTAAAATCAAATAAAAAATCAACTTGATAAGAATATTATTCGCTACAATTATTATATTCAATAGGAATATTACAACTTAACTAGAATATTCTAGTTTATTCGTATATTATTGCCCTATAAGAATGCTGCTGGCTTATAAGAATTTTAAAGTATCTTAAGAACAATAAGAATATTTCAATTAAATCTATTACTGCAACCAATAAGAATATTAAGCCTAATCAGAAATCAGCAGAGCCAGTAATATGTGTTATTAGAATAATATACTTACAGCTATCAAAAGAGCGTATTTCATATTGGATGCAGGAGATTTTGCCACGTTCCTAAAATTAGACAGGGAGATGAAATATTAAATGCACATGAATTAATTTTTCAAAAATAATAACTATAAGTTGTGGTTAATTAATTATTGAAATATAAATTATAAATTAATGAAAATCATGATTGATAAAAAGTTTTAAAACATATTAAATTGGGTTAAATGAATTTGAAATTCAAAGTTCTTAAGTTTTTTTTAAAGTTTTAGTAACTATATTTGTAATACTAATTCCTTTATCGTGCTTGTATTTTGAGCTGATCTTTAGTTTACAAGATTTAAATAAAATTTAATACATTTTAATACATTAGGTAGAATTTAATTCATATTCGGTAGATTACAATACAAAATTTAATACATTAGGTAGAATATTTTTTTACGAATGATTTTGAAAATTTTAAATATCTTTAAAGAATTTTAATATTTAATTTTATGTAACTATAAACTGTATCTGAAAAAATAGTGTCGTTTTCTATTTCATTTCTGTATTTTTCTTTAATCTCATTTAATCTAATATTACTAAATTTTTAAAAAAAATCATGTTATGAGATTTTATTTACTTATTTATTTATTTATTTGTTCTTATTTTAATTCAGAAAATTTAGAATTTAAATTTTTCTTAAATATAAATTTTTTAAACTAAAAATTTTTTCCGAAATTTAAAAAATATTTTAAATTTTTTTCATATTTTTGAGTGATATATTTAAATATTTAAAGCACTAATTTAATAATTGTAAATTCCAAACTTGAGATTGTTTTCGAAATAGAAATTATAAAATTAAAATTCTGCAACATGATGCATAATTTTTATTTTTAAAAGCATATATTCAATTTTTGTCATTGTATTGTATAGAAAATAACACATTTATGTTTTATTTATATTAAACTTTTTTGAAGTTTTGAAAAATTTTGATTGGTAATTTTAGTTTTCATTATACAATTATTTAGATACTATTTAGCAACTTTACTTTGTAAAATATTATTATGTAAAATAGTAAACTACCATGCAATATAAAATATTAATACATGAAATAAATTATTTAATTAAAATAATGTTTTGCAAATATATAACAAATATCAAATTCACTCACCCTTCAGAAGTTAGGAATAATGGTGTCGTGAATTAACCCTTTGTGAATATATAATCAGTTATAACATTTGTTAGAATTCCCACGCCAAGTGAATTCTCAGAACAAACGCCAAGACGATAAAATTACCATGGAAAAAAAAACTAATATTACTACTATAAGTTAAACAGATGTCCAGGCATTTTTGTTTTGAAATCAGGTACTATCTTCAAACTTCAAATATGTTTCAAAACGCATTTAAAGTTTGATATGAAGTTTGATACACAGTTGAATGATATAAAGTTTGTGATTATGAAACAATAGATTGCAAGTATTTGAAACTATTTATGTTTAATGTCTTTTCAACCTTTCAAACAAAAGAAGAATTATCTGCAAAAAATTTAATATGTTTAAATGAATCCTCAATGTAGCTTTTATATTTTCTAAATTTTGGAACTATTTTTGTTTAGTGTAAAAAAATTCCAAAGAGTTTATCTCTGAGAAAAACTTTTGCCATAAAAAATAAGCAAAAAATGCTAAAACCATTTTTTTAAATTTCTTTCCGATAGCAGAGGGTGACAGTGTAACAATAAAGAAAACGAAAGGAAGGTTTAAAAAAAAGGAAAAGTTATTTCCTCATTATTTATCTCTTCTCTTCCAAATAGAGAGATTTTGCAAAGCGTTACTGTTTCCTCTAACGTCAACACTACCTGAACTACACAGAGCATGCGTGAAAATTTCCCTACAAATCACCGTGTCGCTAAAGTGCAGAACATAAGGCTTGTGTTAAGGTTAACGTTAGACAAACTCTATGTAATTCTCGCTCTAATGTTTGTCATTGATTGAAATTACAAAAAACATAGAGTTATTGTTGAGAATGTGGTGGCCATCTATAGGAAAAAGGAAACAATAATAAGAACACAATGGCTCATACGCCAGGTCAGTGAGGAGTATTTGCATGGCTAAACTGTGTAGTTCTGTGAATATTCGAAACTATGCCAACTGGCGTGGTCAGTCTGAGATGATGTTTTGTTGAAGAATTTTCCAGCTCTTGTCAGAAGAAATTGTCATTGACTCTGTATGAAATTTTGTAGAAACTTTCTTTTTATAATTCGTTTTTGCGTTTTGAAGCAAATGGGAAACCGGTGTCCTTTTTAGTATATTTTTTACTGGCGCTCTTAGATCTGAATAACCGCAAATAAGTGCGAATTTGAAAGAAATATGGCTAGGATTTGAGCCGTGTTTGAAAGATTTCACCTTTAACTCAGAAAAAGAAACCAGTGTTCCATGCTGTATTTCGTTGCTTGAAATGCTACATATAATATTTTCCCTTTATTTTGACCTAAACTAATGCAAAATAATGAAAAAAATGTGAGAATATGTCTCATAAAAGTTCTGCAACAAAGGGTAAATGCTGAAAAGAGGCCGGGGTTATTGTGGATTTGTTGCATATAACTTTCAGGTTGATTCGTATGCACTCTAAATTCCCATAATTCCATAGCGGCTTAGAGTCCACTGGAAGGCGACACTTTTACCTTAATGATGCAATTTACAGATAGAGTTTCGACATTTTAAGTTATCACCACAGGCTATCTAAAAATTCAATTTAACACAGAGTAGCTTTTATGTCAGAAAGAATAACAAAATTTGCTAATGTATCAAGAAAATGGGACAATATTTACCTCATTTTATAACAGACGAATTTTGTATATGTTACTTGGGCAATTATTTTGAGAAGGTTCGCAAACAACCGGACAGTTCGTATGTTGGAAACCACCTGCCGGACACATTTAAGGGTTGAGAAAAATGGGATCCTACGCACGTCATTTTATAAAGATGAACAAAACTAATGAGGCGAACTTTTCGATTTTTCTCCTGGAAAACGTTCATTCTTTTGTAATTAAAATGAATAAAAACTAAAGAAAAAAACATTAATAATTTTCATAAAATACTTCAGTTTTCTTTTCAATCGGAAAAGTATATTTTCAACTAAATAAGTAAAAAAATTGAAGAGGAGATATTGATTAAAATGAAATTGAAATGAAATAATAAAGAATTATTTAATAATGTAAACTAAAATACGTTTTTCATTACAGTCTGAATTGTGACTTATTTGCTTGAAAAAGAAAATAGTGTAATTTAAAATTAATGATTAAATGTTTTAATATTTAACCTAGCACTTTATATCTCAAAACTTCGTTTTGCAAATGAAAATACTAATACATTGGAATACATCATTTTGAGCAAGCAAAAATAATAAAAAGATTATTATAAAATTAAAAATTTGTTGAAAGATGGGTTTATTGCATTTCCACAACATTATGCAAAATGTCAAAAATTAAATGTTGCATCTTTGCAACATTTTGAAAATTGACACTAAGATATCAGTATTCAAAAGAGATGTTGCAAGAGTCTGTGAAGGCTATACTGACATCACGTCCCAAGGGCGGAAACTTTTTCTTCGCAAGTACGTGCAGGCAGGTAAAAATGGTTGGCTATTTTAATCATGGTAACAGGTGACAAAGGTGCACAAAATGGGATCCTACCTATGTCGTTTTATAAAAGCTGAATTCTCTATATGCTATTTGGTTAAATAGTTTAAGATCGTTTTCCAAGTAGCCAGACAGTTCGTATGATGTAAACCTCCTACAGAATACCTTAAAAGGTTAAGAGAATGGGATCCTACTTACGTCAGTTTATAAAAGCTGAATTATGCATATGTTACTTGGGAAACTATTTTAAGATCGTTCCCAAGTGTCCCCATTCGCATGATGGAAATGCAGGACACCCTTAAAGATTAAGAAATTAGGACAATACTTATGCCATTTCATAAAAGATTGGGAAATATATTAAAATAGTTGCCCAAATGATATATACGAAATTTAACATTTTTAAAATAAAGTAAGTAGGGTCCTAGTTTGTGCATCTTGACCACCTGTTACCTGCTTGAACAAGTCTATGTTAATGATAGCCAGCCTTTCTTTTTTGCCTGTACTTGCATAGAAAAAAAAATTCCAGCCTTTATTGATGATAAAGATTGATATTGATTGATTGATATGGATGATATTGATGATTGTGATGATAAAGATTATCTCAAATATAGATGAATTAAGTATTTCTTACTATATCACCAACTGTCTGAGATTTTTAATTTTTATTTTTCCTTTTTATGTGAGATAAAATCGGATTAGCTACAATCAAAAATACACTCCGTGAAAATGAGTTTGTCCCACAACTTCACTCGGGAGTTACATTACATATTCCTTTGAGTTAAAAAAATTTTAATTAATAAGAAAATTTTTATTATAACAAATTCATTACCCTAACAGCGGCAAGTGTTAAGTAACTCGAATAATATTTATTTTCAAAGAAAATTTCTGTTTTGTTGCGAGAAATAAGATTGGTTGCGTATCAATGGCGGTTGTTGGTGAGCATTTATGAGGAATTTCAACATTAAACGGCAGATTTTTATCAAAATGCTTTGTATTTTCAGATAAGTGAAATTTCATGTAAAAATTCAACAAAGGCCTAGAAAGTGTATCCTAAATTATGTTCGTAAGAAATTTGTAAAATGGAATAAAGCTTGTTAAGGCTTTACAAGAAGCCTTTCATATGCTTTTTTCCTTTGCATGAATTAGTATCAGAGTCATTTGGTCTCATACCCTATATCAGGGGTGGCGAACCTTTATACACCAACGTGCCATTTTTTCTAAAAAATTGTTTAATGATGTCATAGACGTGCCGTCAAATAATTTTGACTTCGTGATTATTGGGAAAATAATAATACTAAATACTATCTGCTCAAAACTCTCTATTTACATCGAAAAAAAAAACATTTTGCAATGTCTCAGTTATAGGCGTAATTCAACTTAAAGTAACATCAGTGTGACTTCTGTTGCTGCAGATTAGATGACAAATAACTTATATTAGGTTGTAAGATGTTAGTTTAAGCAAGACTGTTAATTTTTTTTGCTAGTTACTTATTGTTAACTTGTTTTCTATGGTTATTAATTGTTTTTTTAGCATTAATTGTTAATTTTTTTTATTAATAGTTGTTTATTATTTTGTTTGTTTTTGTGAATTTTAATTTAACTGTTACATATGCTTCATAATGTAATAACATTTGTGTAATAACAATTCATAGTGCAATAACAATTGCGATCGGTGGGGTGCCCAAATTATTGTGTCACGTGCCATAAATGGCACGCGTGCCATTGGTTCGCCATCCCTTCCCTATATAGTTCGATGATCCCTTTTTTAATTACTTTTAAAGCTTGCATCTGAAACGAAAGTCGCTTCTAGCACTGGTATATTGAAGTAATATATGGAGTTTTCAGTTAGTCTATAAGATCTAAGCTCTTTGTAGCGTCTGGATGATTTTATGATTTTAGATTATTATAGGAGGATTTTATGGAGATTCTACCAGAGTTGTGAAGGTTACGCTGAAATACCGCACTACACACTTTATTAACACTGCGCATCGCTGTATACCTAGAAAGACTGATAGGGTCCAGTATGGCCCCTTCCCAAATAGTTTGTCTGTAGATCAATTATATGTCCAAATTATATATCCAACAAAATATAATCATAATTAATTTGACAAAAACATATAGACTTGATCAATGAAATTCTATGGTATTTTATTCAATTTTGATTAAACGGAAAACAAATTTTTCGGTTATACGTATACGCTAGCTTCTTTGTTAATTATGTTTCCTTTTCGCTGCGATTAATAATTATAGATATATTAAAATATTCTTTCTTCTTAAGAGTCGGAAGCTAGGGAACCGTAAAAATACTTAAGAATATCTAACACCGAAAACTGCCTAGGGTTAAGGGATACATACTAATATGCCTAAGGGGCCGATATGCTTCTTAGGATTAGATATTTTGGTCCATCTTGGAATTCGTTCTCTACAAATTTATTCAATTTAAATTTTAGTGTATTAGTGTAATAAAATAAAAAGTGGGTTCAAGTAATATAACTTAAGGGCTGTCATAAACTGAAAGCATTACTGTAATAAATAAAAAAATAAATTGGATAGCCTGACTAGCATAGTTTTATTTGTAATTTCATAATGATATAGACTTTTGTAATTTCAAAAGAGTGGATCCTAATAATCCGGATTTATGGTATCTTCTGAAAACACAGAGTTGTCAGGGATTTTCTTGTCATTTATACTCATTGTAAATAAGCTCCATTAGATTATGTGATTTTCCTACACTCCTAATTTTTCTCTTCTCCGTTGCCATGGTTTGGCAAATCTTGTATTTTCCTCCACGATAGTACGTTTCAGTAAGAAATTGGAATAGACAGGTGTGGATAAAAAAACAAGATATTCCATAACAATGACAACGAACAGGGTTCTATGTGGAGAGTGGGGAAATTACATAACCTTGAGACGGTTGGCCTTTTTACAGTGGTTGGCACAGCAGCATAGATGGAATTTTGAAAATGAGATTAACCAGGTCTTCATAAACAGTTTGTTAAGATTTTATTAATCAGATAATTGGACAAAATTGATTTTCTTAGCAGTCAAGACCCTTTCCTTCGTGCTTGATGTCTCCGACTTGTTTGCCGTTCTTGTCAACACACCAGCAACTGTTGTTGAAGTCCCAGCATTGTTTTGGTGTCCAGCTACCGTTATTTTCACACTGAGGAATGAAAGCGTTGTCGTGGTCTAAAATTAAAATGACATAAGAAGTTTAATTTTTTGGTGAAGTTAATGTCCTTTAACCTCAAGTGACCTGAGTTTTGAACTGCAGGAAATGGGATATTCACTCAGAAATGTGTAGCTTAGAAGAAAGTAAATTCATAAATGAGATAAAATGCTTGAAAAATTCAATTCTTATTTTCTGTATTTAGTTTTTTTTAATTGCTACATGAACAATAAATTTTAATTTTTAGCAATTTTTGCATAATGTAGGATTTTTTTCACATTAAACAAAATCCACTTGGACTGAAATAATAATATATGCCACAAAACTGAAATAAAAATATACTTTAATCGGATTTCTCTCCCTTTTTTATAATTTTTTAATAAGAAACTCCAATCGAAGAGACACCACATTAGGTGGGAACCACATTAGGTGGGCCAACGTCACTCTCACAGTGAGGACAGATAGGACAGAGAAGGAAAGAACATCAATGCCTTGCCTGGCATTCGAACCCAGAACCTTTCTGATGCAAGGACAGTTCCCTGCCCCCTACACATGCCGGTCGGCTAATTTTTTTTATATTAATAACCATTATCTCTCCAAACAGCAATAATACTGCTAGGCGTCATTTTCATAGATCTACTTTTTCTTGAAAAGATAAAATAACTTGTAGAAAGAATATTTCATTTCTATTTTTTTTTTCGGAAAACATTAACTTTCTGTGATACCAGTTGTGATACCAGTTTGAAAACCACAACTGTCTGCTCATCATAATTCATCATAAAACCACAACTTTCATGACGAGCTTTGTTTTTAAATAAAATTTTTTGAAATTTTCGTTTGTCACAAGTTATTTCGCATAAGAACACGTACCCCCGCTAAACTGTTCCCGTACCCCTGAGGGTACGCGTACCACACTTTGGGAAACACTGATGGAAATACCGAGGAAATGTATGTGGCATGAAATGTGGAAGTGGCACTGAACTAGACCAAGTATATATTTCGGACATTTACCAAAGCGACTATGTGACAGTCAACATTTACCGGTCGAAGTCAACAAACACAGATTTCGGTCATTAACAGTAACATATACACATTAAAAGTGAGCTTTGGCTCATTTTTGAAAACTGGGGTCTAACAAGAATTTCGCAAACCTTAGAAATGGCTTGATGGTATTTAGTGATCAGTCACAATATTTTCAGAGTTTGCATTTTTACAGTCATTTTTTCCCTACTAATGTTTCCTAATCGGCACTTTATAGGCATTCGGAATTTCCACTAGCTTATTGTGCAGAAAAACAAGTTAATCAAATAGGGTTTCGTATGTTTGAAGGAAGTAAGAAAGCATGTAAAATTTTAATCAGAGTCTAAAAGTTTCTTTCAGCAAACGAGTCTGAGTCCATGTCAGGTTCAGGATGAGGCGATCTTGTCTCTATTATCCTAGCTATAGCTTTTTGGTTAAGATTCTTTGTAGTGGTACCGATATAACAGTTGGTTTTAAAAGCAGGTATGTTATAACTAAGGCCCGGATTTTTATGACATTTGCATTTTTTTCATTTTTGGACATTTTTTGACCTTTAGAGCATTTTTTGAGATTTATAGAGCATTTTCTTTAAATTTTGTGGCGTATTTTGCATTTTAAAGCATTTTTTAAATTTTTTGTTAATTTTTTTCTAATTTTTATTATTTTTTATAATTACACTGGCATCCAAACAATGAAGAAAATCTTTAGGATATTAAAAGGTGAAGCAACATCTTTTCAAATTGAAGAAGAATTGTCAGTAAGTGTAACCGTCCTTTAGTACGCACCAATAACATCAGTAGACGTTGAAACAAGCTTCTCCTGGTATAAAAATTTGCTTTCAGACAAGAGACGCTCGTTTACATTTTAAAATATTGAAAAAAATTTAATAATCCACTGTAATTCTGATATTTAGTAATATTATGAGATGGAAGTTGTTATATTCATTTAATTTTCTATACAAAATGAAAATGTTTTGGAGTCAATATATTTTCCTTTTTTGTGTTATTTTAGGATATAAAACATATTTTTCAAACTTTAATGAACGTAGAAGAAGTATTGCATTGCTTTATATTTTTTGAAACGACTCATAATAATTTTAAAGAGTAAAACATTGTTTTAGTTCAATATTTTTACTTCTATTTAAGTCATGTCATAAGGCATTTTTTAGCGCAATTTTCGCATTTTAAGGGCATTTTTTGCAGTTAAGGGCATTTTTTGCACTTTTTAAGGGCATTAATTGAGATTTTTTAGGTCATCAAAATCCGGGCTCTAGTTACAACTATGCAGTCATTTAAGATTTTTTTAAGATTTTTTTTTATGAATTATGAATGTTTATTTAAATTATTTATGCATAGTGGTGGTCAAAATGATAGTTAAAAACACTTTGTCAAACAGTGATAAAGATATCTAGCGAAAATCAAAAGATTCGGCAGCTAATTAGCATGTAGATTAAAAATTAACCATATTGAAATAATAGCTTACTGCTGTCAATCTTGCGCTTCCTTTCCAAGAAGCATCCACACTCCGTGAGCTTGGACAAAATTGGACTAGCAGGATGTCCTTTTTTGTCGTAGCAGACGCAGAACTTGCTGTCTTTGTAGCATTGCAGTTCCTCGTAGTCACCATTATCTTTGCACTTAGGGATGAGCTTCATGATGGTCTCATGCTTCAGAGCTTCCTCTCGGCGCTTCTCACATTCGCTTTGACCTTAAAAAAAATAGAACAATAATCACAATGGCACATAAAATAATATTAAAACATAAATAAAGTGTAAGGCTTGCCATTTTTTAGTATTATCCCTTATTTGGCTATATTTGTGTAAAATAGTACCATTTGATATTGTTTGTTTTGCATCATAGCATGCTTGCGAAGTCTTCCGAATTCCTTTGTTGCTTATTTCATTGAAATTTAAATTGAAAGAACGCATTATATTGTAAATACTATTAGTATAACAATATTAGATGGAGCTCTTTTTCAAGTTTAGGCGTGAAAAGAAGTCGAAAGTAGTATCCCGGAAGTCTTATGATGAATTTTAACCCCTAGCGCCATCTGAGCTTAGCTTTACACAGTCAACCATCCATTAACAGTTTTCCTGTATAGGCCAGCAATATTCGAAAATAAAAGTCAAATGAAGAATTTGATTGATAAATATTTTCGTTAATGCAAACTTTAAAAGAAATTGAAAATTAATATATGTTTTTACGTAAAGTTTAATTGCTTAATGCATTAGAAAGTATTTTCTTAGAATTAAAACAAGGACTACATACCTCTAGCCAAAGCAGCACAAACAACCACTGAGGCTACCTGTAAAACAATTATGTAAAATTAGTGATTATGTTTCAATAAAATAGTTTTTTATTTATTTTTATTTTGGAGTGTGTTTCGCACAGAAATCTATGAATATATTATGCTTATTTGAAATAATTCATGAATATAAGAATATATTTGAAATAAATTATGAATTATATTATGAATATAATTTATGAATATACTCGAAAAATCATGAATATGCAAGGCATTTGCAAAATAATTTCTGAATATACGAAGAGTGCTCGAAAACGAGAATGTGATTAAGTGTAACTTGAAATCTTCATTTTTTAATGTATATTTTGTGATGCAGAATTAAAATATTTTATATATAATATAATAAATTTTAAGGATATTCAAATGGTTTTAAGTAGTTCATATTTTAGTTGCAACAAATGTGAATGTTTAAACATTCATAATACTAACACGAAGTTGAACCATGTTTAGGTTGTGGTAAATTTAAATGTTTAATACAGCCCGAAATTGAGCCATATTTAGGTTGTAGGAAATTTAAATGTTTAATACAGCCCGAAGTTGAACCAAGTTTAGGTTGCGGAGAACTTAAATGCTGTCGTGGTTTAACATGCACCGAAATTCTCAATTATGTAGGTACGGAGGAAAGATGCGCAACTTCAAGAACATAATTTTTAATTAAAATATTTTGCAAATTTAAAACTCTAATACTTTGACCATCAGAATAATAAAACCGAGGTCATGGTCATATCTAATAGAACAAAATTTATTAAAATGATTTATCTAGAATATAATTAAAAACAAGTTTTAGCTTTTTAAATGATTATTGACTGTTGAATTAAAAAGTTCTTAATGTGAAAAATTAAACAAACAGCAGAAAAACAAAGACTTGATTTAAAATTCAGTTCTATCGGTGCACGCCAGACTAAAATTTTTGCTCGCTACTATTTTCATGAAAAATATGAACAAGTTTTAAAATGTTAACAGATGAATAATATAAAAAAAAACTTTTGGTGTCTAAAACCATTAAAGAATGTAGAAACTGAAAAATAGTAAAACATTTATTGCAAAGTAAGAATAATATTAACTTTAAACGAGGCGTTCCTATGGTTTCGATGGTTTCAATGTCTTCCACATGTCATAAGAAATTGTCTAACTTATATTCTCAGACTCTGTAATTCTTAAGTCCAACTCTGTTGCACTAGAATATCTAGAAACTCAGTTACTTAGTGCGTAGCCCTATATATCCAGTCGTCAGCGACGAGTTAACAAATGGTAACTTAACCTCTGGTACTAGGACATATTATTTTATAACTGTACTAAAATATAATAAATTAAACACTAAAAAAAACTAATGTCAATATGATAAACATAAAATATTTAAATTCACTTAAAAAATTTATACTTACAGCAATTAAGAGAAAAAGTTTTGCCATGCTGGGTATTTGGGATTCCTACAAATATTTAGAGAAATGAATATAATATCTATAAATATGTTTGAAATAAATATTTAGTATAGAAAAGCTTATAAAAAATGGCAAACATTTCATAACAATGGAAAACTAGAAATCCAATCTTTAGGTTCAAATTCATTAAGGTTTTAATTTTTCCGTATATTTTTTATATTACTGAAAGGCAAGGGTTAAGAGGACATATCTTAAATTTGCTTAGAAATCAATGCACGTCATATATAAAGCTTATAATTCAGACAAAAAGTGCAACTTGACGTAACCCTTTATTTATGGATTTATCTTTATGGATATATCACATAACTTATCCATAAACATATCCTTTCTTGTCCCCTAAAAAATCTAAAGTATCTCCAATTCGGAAAATTAAATATGATTTAAATAGTTTGGTCAAAGGAGAGGTTGAAAGTTCATAAGAATTTTGCATTTTGAGTATTTCACTGTATTACTGAACTCTTTAAGGAAATCGGACATTGTTTGTACATAATTATAAAACTCATTTACCCGAAGTAAATTACGAGAGTAAAAAGTAATCAAACTATTCATTATTTTTAAACATATAGGAATATGTTTGAATGATAAGATAAACACTTTTACATCATTTTATTAAACTCAATTATAACAGAAAAAAATCTAATTTTTTAAACTAAATTGATTCCTCAATCCTCATGAAATAAAAGTTTAAAACATGGCTTTTTTAAAAAATTTTTGGGTCAAAAACTATTCAAAAAAATATTAGTCTAATTTTGAATTTTGTTAAAATTATATTTTTAAGAAGGATTAATTTTTTTCTCACAATTTAATTTTTTTCAAATTTATATATATAAAAATGAATGTCTATCTGTCCGCCTGTCTCTTTGTGGGTCCTTTATAGACTCCTAAACCATCCGACCGAAAGTGATAAAATTTGGCATACAGACAGTTCGAAGCACGGGGAAGGTCACTGTCGACGTTAGAAGATTTTACGATGAACCGTTTGAGCTGGATAAGCGAAAATTTCTGATTGTTAAGATTTGGTTAAGACTGGTTAAGATTTTGGTATTGTTTTAAATTAAATTATAGTCGATTCAATGTTTCACTAATTTTAAAGATAACACCATTGATATTTGATACCTTATATCTCTATTTGATTAAAAAACCACTTATTGCAAGTACTTATTTTTTTATTTACAATGTCAGATAAATTCCATGAACGATATAAAGTGGTAGCATTCGTGAATTAGGTCACCAAATGGGATAACTGCAAGTGACGTAATGTTAGTATCTCGATCCTGATTGGTTGCTAAAACATGGCATTTGTTTACGTTAGTAACTGTTTTTACCATTTCTATTTCAAGTAAGCCAAGCCCGTCGAGTATCAAGTTTCTGTAAGTGATATAATTTATATTTTTTCACAACGATTTCATTTCTTTCGTCCCATATTTCTTATTTAACACAAATACAAGCACGAAGTCATGTAGAACGTAAACAAACTAATTATGCATCGAAGTTGTCGGTTACAAAATATTTTGTAACCGATTTATTAGAAGGCAGGAACAATAATTCTTCGTCTTATTTTATTTACAACTGCCTAATTTGAAAATAAAAATTATGCGAGCATAATTTTTACTCATAATCATAGCATACTCATAATCATACTCATAATCATAGCATTTACTCATAATCATAGCGAGCATAATTTTAATCATACTAAAAAGTAACGCGGATTAGTTACGTTAGGATAAAAGTGAAAGCAAAAACGATTCTGTTTCATTAAATATACCTATATTGATATATTGATGCAAACACTTTACGTTTCTTTCACTGATTCATATATACTTGTAAGAAATGTCACTTTCCTGGTTCTTTCACTGAGCTGTTCAATTGTGTCGGTATATGCTTTTCAGTTCTGTGCGTGATTTCGTAGCGTTGCTCAATATTGACCAATTAATTTTTTTTATTCCTACCCCACCCTGTACGAAGAACGGGTATTCAGCTAGTATATAATAAAAATGACGAATAATTATTAAGAATTATCATTTTCATGGAATTGTCCTTGTATAAATATCCATTACAGTGACGTTAATTTTAATAGATATAGCAAATGCGTAAAACAAAAAACTTTTATTAAGAGGCCTAAAAGTTTGACTGTTTTTATCTTCCTGACTAAATTATGGGAAAGATAGTTTCCTGATTGCAGTTATATTCCACAATTTTAATTTTTAAAATACGAAACTAAAAAATAAAAAAAAATGAGGACGCATTTTTTATTTTAATTTTAGAAGAAGTGCATTTTTGCATCGGATTTTTAAATGCAAACTTTGATCTGCTTTAATTATTTGCATATTTTTAGAAGTCCAATAAACCATTAACATATTTGGACAAAGAATTCAAATTCTTAGATTTTAAGTTGCTTAGGCTAAATAATATCAGAAGATATTATCATTTAAAACTGGCTCATTAAAAATATAATTTAGTTTTCCGCTGAAATTTTCAGCATTTTTAAATGATTTTTTCAATACTTGTATTATTATTATAGTAAAATGTAGAGAAAAAAAGAGTCCTCTTAAAATAAAATGCTTCTTAATAATTTTGTTTAATCAATTACAAGAAATAAAAATAAATTTAATGTTATTAAGGAATTAAAAGAAAACAGATTTTCTTTACATAAACTTTGTTTTGTTTTATTTTCCTTACATGAGCTTTATGTTTTTTTAATTAAATTAAAAAAAAACACTAATGTTTATGAAATCTTGCTTTCGATATGACGTACATTCGTGAAACATATGTTTTATTTAATTATTCATAATTTATTATGCAATTAACATTATAAATGTTGTTCAATTTCAAATAAATCAGAATGCATCGGGCACATGGTTAAAGCATTATGAGAAGGAAGTCTTACAATTTAAATCTTTTACGGGTTATGTTCACTTTTTTTAAAGTTATCAATATTAAAAAAGTAAAAATGTTAATTAAAAACTTTTATTTAATATAAATTTCTCTGATTTTACAAAACAGTAAACTTTTTATGAGCAATTGTGAAAATTGTGCAATTGTGTTCTTCTACATTTTATTTAACCAGGAACTTTTCTTTGAAAATTAATTTTAGTTATGTAAACTTATAAGATTAATTTTCACGTTAACATATTATAAAAGTAGACATTTTTGATTTTTAGAAATTAGGGGAAAAATTTCTATTTTAAATTAAAATTAAGGTCCGATAAATTATTTTTGAAAATACACTGAGAAGTTGCAAGTGACCTAGAAAAAATCAATTTTGCAAAACAAATGCACTTTTCCTTTTTCTCCTTGTTTTAATTACGATTTTTCACTTATTATTGCAAAGATTTGAATATTTTAACTTATATCACAATCATTATTAAAGTCTTTGAAGTAAAGCCAATTCAGAAGATGAACATTATCTTAAAATTTGTCCGTAACATAAAAAAGCTTATTTCTAGTGAATTACGAGATAGTAAGGGAAAGTAAGGATTGCTTAAAAGATTCTTATAGTTGTAAAAGAAGCTCGGGAAAAAAATCGAAAACTTATGTTTTAAACTAAGATATTTTAATGAAGAATAAAAGTCATGCGGATTATGCGAACAATTATAAATTATGCTTTGTTCTCATCTTCCGCAATTTACTGGGCCCAAGGGGTCCAATAAATTACGCAAAAATGCGGAAGCTTTAGATAACAATTATCGCTTTACGAGAGTGTTCCTTTTATGCATTCTTTTTCTGAAACTCTGATTACAAGCAAAATTATATTTTTGTACCTTTTAATTAAAAAAAAAGCAGTCTAATAGTTACCAACAAGAATCTGATTATCGTAATTATATTTGTGCAAAAATATAAAATCCAAAGGAACAGTTTTAAAAAAATTCATTCAAAAATTTGCAGATAATTGATTTTGTAAATTAAACAAATTTCAACGATAAATAACTGTTTCTTTTAGATCCAAATAACTGCAAATAAGTAAAAATTCAAAAACCGATTGCTTGGAAGCGAATCGTGTTTGGAAGATACGCAAAAAAAAACAGCAGTGTTTTATGCTGTATTTCATTACTATAAGTTATTAAAATGCTAAATATAATTTCTCCTTTATTTCGACCTAAATTAATACAAAATAATGATAAAAAAGTCTAAAAAATATGTCAAATAAAAATTCTGAGTCAAAGGGATAAGAAAGCTTTTTAAAAATACTTCTTGAAAAGTTTTTAATGTATTTATATTTTTTTTAAATAACATCATTGCAATATTTACTAAAACATAAAAGAAATGCTATTATATATATATATATTTTTTTATGCAAACTTAGTTGATAATTTAAATACTAAGCTAAGATTAACTTACCGGACTGTTCGGAGAATGGTGTCTACACCTTATCTTTTGTCAATATATATTAGTTTCAACATTTGTTCTAATTCCCACGCCAACTGAAATCTCAGAAAGATGCAGATGTGATGTAGGTCAGGATATATTAAGTGTGTATTCTTATCAAAAAGTATTCTGATGAGTCGGTACTTTTGGTTAAGATAAACCTTAAAATATGATAAAAATGTAAGTGAATTTAGTGATAAATATTGTTACTTTTTACTGAGTTAAATGCTTGAATTATATTTTCTAAAACCTATAGCAATATGAGTTTTCTCTTTGATATGTATGTATATTGATGTACAGAGGAAACAATACTTCATTTATCTACTAGACAGCAATGTTAGATGCGTAGCTGAATTAAATACTGTACTTTCTGTACATAAAAGCATTTTAGCTTATAAATAGTCTTATCCTCTCTTTCTAGGTTTTATACGACTCAGAGCTAAGAAAACATTTGGAATAATACTTAATTTCTTCTAGATAGCAATGTTTAAAACTATTGCTTCATTTACCACCTTTCCCTCTTTCACCTTAGCCGACGCATGAAGTAGAGCAACTTTTTACCACATACTATTCAGAGGGTTCTTAGTTTGTTCCTGGGTAGAACTTGTATTCAGATATTCGAGCTATGACTATTTTTGTGCTATTAGTCTGGCTATTTTTGGACTATTAGTTGTTGAGAAAAACATATTTCAGAACTATAACCGGTATTTACAGCTAAGGATACAGCTAATTGCTTGAATATATATTATCAAAACACCAAGTGATCGAATTATTATTGTCAAACAAGTCAAGTGATTGAATTCTTATTGTCAAACAAGCCAAGTGTTTGAATATATGATATCTAACAAGCCAAGTGTTTGAATACATAATATCAAATAAGCAAAGTGTTTGAAAATCTAATATCAAAGAAACCAAGTGTTTCTTATCCTCTGAAATCAAACAAGCCAAGTGTTCGAACATCTAATATCAAACAAGCCAAGTGTTTGAATATTTAATACCAAACAAGGCAAATGTTTTAAAATTTAATATTAAATAAGCCAAGTGTTTGAATCACGAATATCAAACAACCCAAGTGTTTGAATATCTAATGTTAAACAAGTCAAGAGTTTGAATGTCGAGCTTGCCTTACGCAAAAAGAGAACCTCTTAAGGAAGTGAAGAAAATAAAAAAAACATGCATTAAGATACAATGTTGAGTTCTACTTTTTGGTTAGTTAAAATTATTAAATTTTGATTATGAATTAAATTTTTGAACTCTTGAACGCGCATTGTAATTATATTTCCGCAGATTATACAAACACGATTCAAATGTCATTTTGATCTTCGCATCTATACAAAACATTCTTGAAGCTTTTTTTTTATGCTTGAACAGCTTCAAATTCGTAATTTCATACATAATCCCTGAGATCATCAAATAAAATATACTTATTATGCCTTACAGTATATTTGTAGTTTTACCATTAATTGAAATGTTATTGTCAGATAACGTTTTTTTAAAATAATTTTTCACTATAGTTGAATTATGATTAGACATATTATTTGAAGAAAAAAATTGAGCCATTTCACAATAATTTACGAAAGAATGAAATGATAAAAGATGCATCAAAAGTGGAAAAAAATTAAAGCAAGAATCGTAATTTGGCTTTATTTTTGATTTTTACTCTAGATAACTTGTTTGTGATTCTATTAGCATATGATCGTAAAATAATGTAAATGTGTAAATTATGAATGGAATAGTCAAAGATGTTGTTTAGATTATCTTCAGTACAGAAAACAAATATCGTAATTTTGTCTTATTAGCTATTTTTGCACTAAACTACATCAATTCTAAAGACATGTTATTAAAATGATGCAAATGTGTCAAAGAAGAACAGTTATATAGTTCGCAGTTCAGTTGGCTTTAATATGTTGTTATATATTTTCATTCAATGCATGGAAAACAAATCCATTATAAATAAATCCATCTTTTTATTTATTTCAGAATACATTTAAAAGAAAATTTAAATGTAGTTTATTTTTCCTCTAAAGAAGCTGCTGGTTTTAACTCGTCTAGCAGTTAGGTTTTCCTCTGACTGATTTGGTGATTTGGTTTCCATCCTTATCAGCGCACCAGCAGAATCCAGTTGAACCACGACACTGTACTTGGCTGTAGCTACCATCTGCATTACACATTGGCACGAAGTTACCAATTGTGCCTGAAAACAATAAAATTGTATTTGTTATACAGTATTATTGTGCAGACAGTATCCTTTTTTTTAACACCAGTTTTTAATTCGTTTGTAAAATCTTCATATTTAAATTTCAAACTGAGGCGTGTTTTATAAAAATAACTTTTAACGGCAAGCAGGATTAACCAAGGCTCAAATGAAGTATTCTAGAATAAAGATCTTATATGATAAACTTGATAATATCTACCCTCGTTTACTAAACTTAAATCAGTATTAATCTGCAACCATAGATGTGATATGAGGCAAACTTTTTGTGTTTAGAAATAAGTTTTATACATAAATTTTATGTATATATACATTTACAGACATGTATAGAAACAATAAATATTTATGACGCAAATTGCCAAAAGTAAGAGTTCTGACTATAGCAATTTACCCCAAAATCATAGATACAAAATATTTTAAAAAATAAATAATGAAATTCCCGATATTTTCATAATGTTGCTTCTTAGTTTAAAACGGACACTTTCTGAAAATTTACAAAACTACGTTACAAGTCTTAACGTTCATTTCATGATATAGTATTATAGTTTCATTATTTTTTTTTTGAGTTTATTTTTCTCACATAATTGATTCAAGTTGGTAATTGTATTACAAAATCTTAAAATGCGCATTAAATTGACGAGTGTGGCAAAATTTACTTTTCAAGTAATTGATTCAGTTTCTTAATTATCTTATGAAACCTTTAAAAGTAAATCTTCAAAAATGGTAAATAGAGCAGTGGATATTAAGTCCAAAAAATATGTAAAAAATTTTTTTTACCTTTTGCCAATTCTTGTTTCCGTTGTACTTGGCAAGCTGTATCAGCTCCAAAAATGGTAGCGATGAAACAAGAGAGCAAAACCAAAACAATGAAGGATTTCATGCTTTGTTGTTCTGAAACAATAGTAAGTATATCTAGTTAAGTATAATCTAGTTAAGTATGCTTCCGTAAGATCTAAAAATCATTAAGAAGAAAAGTTATAGTTTTTAAAGTTGTTCTCATTTGAAAAATATTAATGGCAAATGACAAGATTTGGTATGGTAATCGACATCACATTGCACTACAACTACACTAATGGGCTTCTGGTGGCGGTCTGGGAATCATCATTAACGGTTTTGAACAACAACAAAAAAATGCTGCATCTAAAGACAATACTGGCGCTTCCGAATACTTCTTTACCGAGCACAGAGATTCGTTTCGATTGGAGATTAATGAAACTGTCCATAAGTTTTATAAGCAGAAACTTCCAGAAAATACTGTTATTTCTATCACTTAAATATAGCTCGAATAACAGCGTAGTACAGCAAAACAAAAAGCCTCACCATTTCAAACGGGTCAATGATCTAGCTCAGTTCAGGACAGAATTAAAGTCACGAGCAGACCATTACCATTACTACTCTGCGAGGCACTTTCATACTGGCGACGGAACTTCGGAACTTTCGATACGATTTTAGACCATTCTTGCATAACTCCGTAAGTATTGTTCCTATCACTTTGAAATACGAAGTTTCTAGAACAATATATTTTTGCCCCAAAATGATCTTCTAGTGCTGCCAAATCGCCACGATTGTCGCCAAGTCGGCAAAAATATCGTCAAACCGAATCTTTCATAAGAAACACATCAGAGGTTATCTTCTCTCTAAATTACGTTAAAATTTCGGGACACTCTTGCAAATTTTCTAATTTTAACGGTTTTTAGTGTCAGTCTGAGATATTTAGCCTAATATCTGAGCCTAGAGGTAGGTAGCAATTACAAGCACCTCTCTCCCTATCCGGGACTGGAATTTTCCAGCTTTGGAACATTACAGTGAGTAGATTATGAACCATTTAATCAAGATTGAAGAAAGCGAAATATAATTAGATATTCAGTATTCAGTATGGCGAATTGAACCCCGAACTAAACCGTAGTAGGTGAATTCTACCCACCGCACCAATTGGTCAGTAATAGTGTCAAGAACAGGATAGTTTGTAAAAGCCTTCGCTAGGTAATCCCTTCTTTTGTACGCATATTTATATAATTTAATGTTTTGTTTGTGTTTTGATACATGGCTTTAAAGAAAGTATTTCATTGTGTAGGCCATGGCATATTGCAAAATTCTTACTATTAACATTTTTAAAATGAGAAATATTTCAAAAACATAATGATTGTTAGATCTTACACAAACATATTTCAAATTCATTTTTTTTCTCCCTCGTATACAAAAGTAATCAAACCTTACACTTCCTTCTTACCTCAGGATGTTTACGTAATATTTTAACGGCATAATTAATAGAAAGATCAGTATTGTTTTATAAATTTATATTTAAATTTTTTATATTTCATGTCGTTTCAAAAGATTAAAATTACTATATTAATTAAATTTTTTGACGCCGTCTCTGTTTCAGAAAATTCTTCCCGCGAAATTTTTCTCAGACTACACAAAAATCAAAGAATGAAAAATATAAGAAACTTTGTAAAAGTTTAGAGAAATGTTAAATTGTTTAAGAAAAATTCTGATAAGAAAACATTATTGACACAGGTGTTAGCTTTTGGCTTGTTTTTATGACACAGTTGAAATTTTTTAATGCGAAAAATTGAATGTAAATTATGATTTTTGACATTCTTCCAATTATAAGTTGGAAGAAGGGGGCACTTCTTTATTCAGTTTGAATTTCGATTTAATTTTTTAGTAATTAATTATTTTATTTCCATTTCGTTCAAGGGTCATTCAAAATTTTCGAGGTGAAACAAAAATTAATCGTATTAAAATTATAATTTTTTTCAGGCACGTATAGGATGTTTCAGATTTTTGGCTTAAAAATAGCGACTTCATTTCGTATTTATTTATAAAATTTATCGGTTGCTCATGGTCGTGAGAAACTGATTGGCAGGGCGCTGGACTCCCGCTCGTGAGAACGGGAGTTCGAATCCAGCCGGCCGAAGACTCCCCGTGCAGTAACTGGTTACTGGGGCACGTCGGCACAATTTGTTGTAACTGGGGCACAATTTGTCGGGTCACGAAGTTCTTCATGCTCCCATAATAAATTACACCTCCAGGGGCATTGAATTGGGGATTGATCGTTCTCTGGTTCAGGTCAAATTTAGGGTCTGTGGATGAATGAATGGATGTATGTATGGGTTCGCCCTATGAACGGGTGTGGCAGAAGTCGAATTCTTGTCTATAGATGGCGCCACTGGAAGACAAGAACAATCGCACCCCTTGCCTTAATGGCCCACGACAACAGCAACAACATCGGTTGCTCAAAGAACTTTAAAGAAGCTCATTTGCATAATCCTGTAAGGTTGACTGAAAATAATTTGTTGCTGTTGTTAAAATGCCATCACCAAATAATTTTGCTTACATTAAAAAATTATTTTAATGGGAAGATTTGATGTTATATATATATATATATATATATATATATATATATATATATATATATATATATATATATACTTTAAGACTTTAGATCATGAAATTTTTCATACTTAGCAATCAATTTTACAGCTTACAGAGCTTAAAGGGACCGGCTAAGAATTACGAACGAAAGGAAGTATTCTTGTACACCTTATTCCAGAAAATTTAGTAATAAACTTTTAACGTTCATGGATTACTTTGGTTGTTTGTTGCAATAATTGCATGAAATTTTGTAAATTTAGCTTAAATATTTATAAAAAATTGACATTTTTTTAAAGAATTAATTTTTTTTTCTGTCAAAACAACAAAGTTTTTTTGTGTAAAAATTTTTTTTGGGGCAAGTTTTAATTGAAAGCAAAATTTATATTTTAAAATTTGAAAAAAAATTTAATTGCGTCAGTTAATGATTTAAAGTAGTTTTTTTATGCTGCGCACATGTGTAAAAAATGTTTTTCTTCATAATTTTGTAGTGAATGGTATTTTGCATAGCGTGAAATCGGCACACTTTTTGTTTCAAAAAACTGGTCTTTTTTCTTTAAGCTTTATACATGCACTTATATATGCATTTATATATAAATAGGCATATATATAAATTATCTATGCATATATACACGTAAAACGTAAAATAAACGACCAGTTTTCTAGACGAAAAGTGTGCCACCTCTCACGTGAAGCCTATGCGTATAATTAACTGATGAAAAATATCCGAATTGAATGTATTAAAAATTTAAAATGCTTCCAGCAATTTAAGCAGATTTTGTACTTTTTTTTAAGAAGAATAGTTCTAACCGATCAGTGTTTCTCCACAAATTTCATTTTGTATCAACGAAACTTAATAGCAAATGATAATACCTTACAATAATTGTGCACACATACTGCAAAATATGATAGTATAAGGTAAGAAAAAAAACGTTAAGGGAAACAATCTTTATGAAAGATGATCCCCTACAATGCCGGTGTTATTTTTAGTGAATCTTGTTTAATAGTACAAAATAAAATATGTGAAAAACCTTTCATCATTTAGAGCGTTCTTTTAAAAAATAGTACAGAAACTACTTGGAAAATTGCTTGAATAATTTTAAATTTCTAAGATATCCAAATGGGACTTTTTTCATTAGTTACGAATTACAGATCACTACAAAATTATATGTTTTTTTTTTAATTTTTTACGCCCATGCGCAGCATAAAAGAACTACTTTAAACACTCATATATTACAAAATTTTAAGAAATTTTCTTTCGAACCTTAAAATGAAAATTTTATTATCAATTGAAAAGTGCTCCAAAAATTTTGTTTAATTTTGTTGAATATTTTTAAAGCTATATCAACAAAAAAACGAAAAAAACATAAGACAGAAGAATAGTTTTTCATAAAATGTCCATGTATCCTTAAATATTTAAGCTAAGTTTTCGAAATTTCATTCAAACATTGCAAATAACAGTGTAAGTTAAAAGCTTATTACGATATTTTCTGGTATAAAATGTTCAAAAATACTTGTTTCCGTTAATAATTTATTGCCAGTTAAGCTAACAGTGTTCGTCAGGTAACTTCTTAAATTTTAAAGTGCATTTAAGAAGTAGAGATTGTATCCAAATGAAGGATTTTTTGGCCTGTCATCTTTCTGTACGAAGTCTAAGATTCAAAAACCATAGTGGGTAAGAAGGAATTGTTTCTGTGGTGTCATTAAACTTTTTGCCCTTTAAATATTCAGAAATTTTTCTCAGCTTCTTTTTCTACTCTTTCACTTTTTTAAAAAAATCCTACAATGCCCAAATTACAATTTTTCAACAATATTTTGTAATTTGTACAGTTAATCGGATGAACAGATTGCTTTACTATGATTTTAGAATAAAAACTCTAACAGTGTTCGTCAGGTAACTTCTTAAATTTTAAAGTGCATTTAAGAAGTAGAGATTGTATCCAAATGAAGGATTTTTTGGCCTGTGATCTTTCTGTACGAAGTCTGAGATTCAAAAACCATAGTGGGTAAGAAGGAATTGTTTCTGTGGTGTCATTAAACTTTTTACTCTTTAAATATTCAGAAATTTTTCTCAGCTTCTTTTTCTACTCTTTCACTTTTTTTTAAAAAATCCTACAATGCTCAAATTACAATTTTTCAACAATATTTTGTAATTTGTACAGTTAATCGGATGAACAGATTGCTTTACTATGATTTTAGAATAAAAGCTAACAGTGTTCGTCAGGTAACTTCTTAAATTTTAAAGTGCATTTAAGAAGTAGAGATTGTATCCAAATGAAGGATTTTTTGGCCTGTGATCTTTCTGTACGAAGTCTGAGATTCAAAAACCATAGTGGGTAAGAAGGAATTGTTTCTGTGGTGTCATTAAACTTTTTACTCTTTAAATATTCAGAAATTTTTCTCAGCTTCTTTTTCTACTCTTTCACTTTTTTTTAAAAAATCCTACAATGCTCAAATTACAATTTTTCAACAATATTTTGTAATTTGTACAGTTAATCGGATGAACAGATTGCTTTACTATGATTTTAGAATAAAAGCTAACAGTGTTCGTCAGGTAACTTCTTAAATTTTAAAGTGCATTTAAGAAGTAGAGATTGTATCCAAATGAAGGATTTTTTGGCCTGTGATCTTTCTGTACGAAGTCTGAGATTCAAAAACCATAGTGGGTAAGAAGGAATTGTTTCTGTGGTGTCATTAAACTTTTTACTCTTTAAATATTCAGAAATTTTTCTCAGCTTCTTTTTCTACTCTTTCACTTTTTTTTAAAAAATCCTACAATGCTCAAATTACAATTTTTCAACAATATTTTGTAATTTGTACAGTTAATCGGATGAACAGATTGCTTTACTATGATTTTAGAATAAAAGCTAACAGTGTTCGTCAGGTAACTTCTTAAATTTTAAAGTGCATTTAAGAAGTAGAGATTGTATCCAAATGAAGGATTTTTTGGCCTGTGATCTTTCTGTACGAAGTCTGAGATTCAAAAACCATAGTGGGTAAGAAGGAATTGTTTCTGTGGTGTCATTAAACTTTTTACTCTTTAAATATTCAGAAATTTTTCTCAGCTTCTTTTTCTACTCTTTCACTTTTTTTTAAAAAATCCTACAATGCTCAAATTACAATTTTTCAACAATATTTTGTAATTTGTACAGTTAATCGGATGAACAGATTGCTTTACTATGATTTTAGAATAAAAGCTAACAGTGTTCGTCAGGTAACTTCTTAAATTTTAAAGTGCATTTAAGAAGTAGAGATTGTATCCAAATGAAGGATTTTTTGGCCTGTCATCTTTCTGTACGAAGTCTAAGATTCAAAAACCATAGTGGGTAAGAAGGAATTGTTTCTGTGGTGTCATTAAACTTTTTGCCCTTTAAATATTCAGAAATTTTTCTCAGCTTCTTTTTCTACTCTTTCACTTTTTTAAAAAAATCCTACAATGCCCAAATTACAATTTTTCAACAATATTTTGTAATTTGTACAGTTAATCGGATGAACAGATTGCTTTACTATGATTTTAGAATAAAAACTCTAACAGTGTTCGTCAGGTAACTTCTTAAATTTTAAAGTGCATTTAAGAAGTAGAGATTGTATCCAAATGAAGGATTTTTTGGCCTGTGATCTTTCTGTACGAAGTCTGAGATTCAAAAACCATAGTGGGTAAGAAGGAATTGTTTCTGTGGTGTCATTAAACTTTTTACTCTTCAAATATTTAGAAATTTTTCTCAGCTTCTTTTTCTACTTTTTCACTTTTTTTTAAAAATCCTACAATGCCCAAATCGCAATTTTTCAACAATATTTTGTAATTTATATAAACGGGACACAGAACCGCAAAAATCGTATCATTTTAAAAACTTTTTATGTCCAAAGCAGAAGGAAAATTTTTGTTTTTTTATTTGGTGCTGACATCTTTATCAAAAGAATAGATTTGATGAAATAGATTCAAAAGAGATTTTAACAACAATATTGTGAATTGCATGCATGTTTGCATAAATATTGGGTTTTCATCCAATATAATAATTTTCTGTTTTCTTCTTTTAAATCTCGCCTCGCATCTAATTTTAAAAGAAAAAAAAATTTGACACACACTTTCTACCATATTTTTTTTATTGAAATAATAATTACAAAAAGGCTTTGTTGTTCTTTGAGTTGAAGTGCATAATATTGTGAGAAAATGGTGACAAAAGCGATTTTTTTTCTAAGTTTCGCTAAAACTTATCCACGACTTCTATTTCTATAAGGTGCCCGTGGATAAAATAAGATTTTCAGTCGACTTTTGAAACAAAAATAAGTCACATTATAGTGTCTCATTGTTACATATTTTTGTACAATTTTGTAGGGTATATAATTTATTTTAAATTGTCCTACATTTCCCTCTCTGAAAAGTTTTGAAGCTAGATTTCTGTCAGAGACCTGTAAAAAAGTGTTCCAGCCACTGACAGTAAAAATAAATTTATGCCCATAAAACTATCATGAGCATAAAAAGCATTTGCTCGTAATTTTTCCTTCTCTTTGTGGTCGAAAATATCAATTTATGGTCATTTGCTGGTAAAAGTTCAGTTCGGGTCTAATCTGTCCGAACCCGTGGAATGAGGCGAGATGTCGAAGTACTGGCATTTGTTGAAGAGTAAGAGAGTTTCATTTTGTTGCCTGTGGTCACCAATTTAGAGGGAGGGAGAAAGATATATTCTTTGGTGCCGTCTGACATCGAAACTGGGAATTTAGTGTTCCTAGTCTGATGCTTTAACCACCGTGTAAATGCGTGAGCACCCGTGAATTCATTTAAGTTTATAACTGCATGAATTAACGGTCAACTCCATTAATTTTGATGAAGTTTGTCACAGTTACGGGCACTGGACATTTTTTTGTGTAAGAAGGGCGCTGGCTAAAGCTAAAATTTGTTAAAAATTACGAGTACTAGGCTTTTTTTTCTCAAGTAAGAGAGCTTACTGTATAAATAAAAGGTCAACTCTGAATTTTACGGAAATCTCTTGGGGAGCAAAACTAAGCGAAACTATTCATAAAATTTGCAAAGAAATTCCAATCAGTTTAAATAAAGAACTATATAAAATTTTTCCATTAAGAATACCGCTATCCTCTTATTGAAAAAGATAAGCTGTGCGTAATATTTATAAATTTAACATTATAATTATGTATTTTTTATTATTATTGAGTATCTGAAAATTAACTGAATTTTTAAAATATTTTTAGGAAATTTTTTTTTTTGTTGTTGTATTAAAGCTGTATTGCAAATGCAATGATGTGATGATATTTCACGTCAGCACTGTGGTCGGTGCAAGATGGATACGGAATTCCTATCGACCAGCTATTGCTTGGATGCGAACCCGGTTCACCTTATTGGGAGGCGAACGCTCTATCCCCTGAGTCATCGTGGCATATAGAAATGCTTTTATTTTTTATTATTTTTATTTTTTATATATATAACCGTCGTTGAACAGCCAACCAGTTTTTGGGTTTACGACTTCTAATGTTCAACTCCGTACCCCTGCAATTTTGAACCCAATCTAGAAGACGAGGGAACTCCTGGATCAAGTAATGGGTGAAATTTGCTAGTCATGGAGGACTTTTTGATGGAACTAACCCGACTTTGCGTTACATGGAGAGGAAAACCACGAGAACCTCCCAAGTTTAGCCTGACGGCAAGAGGACTCTAACATATGTTCCGTTTACCACTGAGGATATTTCACATCAGCAGCACTGAGGTATGTGCAAGAGGGATGCGGAATTCGTATCCACCAGCCATGGTTGGGATTCAAACCCGGTTCACCTCATTTGAAGGCGAATGCTCTATATCTGAGCCATCGCGGCTTATAGAAATGGTTTGTGAAATATGGAAAAAGATTAGCACAACCATTTTTTTTCATACTAAAACATACTTTTCAACTTAACTCGCTGATGAATGTTGCATGAAACCGCGGAACATGTTTTTTTCTATCGATATAAATTGTTTGCAAGTGATACAGAGGAGAATTGAGAATGTGATATTATCTCCATCCAGAAATGATAATAAATAATTTTTGTATTGGTTACTGGGAAGTAAAATTAAGGCAAAGTGAAGATATCATCTTTTCATCCTGCAAAGTAAACATATTTTATTTTCTATCTATCAGTTATCTGCAAGTAAAATTAAGGAAAAATGAAATTGTGATATCCTTTTCCTCCAGCAAAGTAGATCTATATTTTTTTTCTAATCTAACTGTTATTTGTAAGTAAAATTAAGGAAATATGAAGATGTGATTATCTTTTAATCCAGCAAACTAAATATATATATTTTTTCTTTATCCGTTATTTCCCAGTAAAATTAGGGAAAAATAAAGCTATAGTTTACTTTTCATCCAACTAAGTTAATATATGTTTTTTCTATCTATTAGTTATCAGCCAGTAAAGTTAAGGGAAAAAGAAGATTTGCTATCCTTTCCATTCAGCAAAGCAAATATATGTTTTTTCTGTCTATCAGTTACTTGCAAGTAAAATTAAGGAAAAATGATTGTGTAATATCCTTTACATCCAGCAAAGTAAATCTGTGTTTTATCTATAAGTTATTTTCAAGTAAAATTAAAGAAAAATGAAGATGTGATTAATTTTTAATCCAGCAAAGTAAATAAATATATTTTTTTCTCTATCAATCAGTTATTTGCAAACAAAATTAAGGAAAAGTGAAGATGTGATTAATATGAAGATGTGAAGTAAATGTATGTTTCACAAATATTTTACCTAAACATCCATGCAGTACTAATATATATTCATAACATGTAATAGGTCTGTATGAAACTTAATAAATCTGAAAAATAGAACAAAAATGCTCTGCACAAAGCTGATTTTTCTCTATGATATTTGCAGTAAAACTGCATAATTTCGAAGTTTCAACTTTTTTAAAAATTAAAAACACTGCTCATCTACTCAATAAAAAATCTTAATTATTTTTCGAGTATTAAATTGAGACGTGCTTTTAAAAGTAATTTGAATTTCTAATATGTCTTTTAGAATATTTTATTTAAGTTTTAAAGTACAATTTTTAATCGTCAATTCGAGGGAAAAAGATTTTTATGAAGCAAGTGATTAAAAATAGAATAGATAATTGTAATAAAAAATCCACTTACAGTAGAGCACGAATTAACTTTCCAAAATGATCTTAAGTAGTTTTAAACATAAATACGAACTGATGAGACTGTTTTTGCTAGTTTATATAGTAAATGAAAAGATAATAGATACTCATTTCAAATGATAATAAAAATTATGTACCAGTTTTAAAACATAGAACATGTTCTTCCTTATTGGTTCACATGTGTTATAATCGTCATGATTTAAACAAAAAACATGATAATTCTTTTAGTATTTGACGTTATCTGTTACTTGAGTGTTTATGAAAGATTTTTAAGAGTTAGTTCAATTATATGTGTATAGTTTCAATATTTATACAGGACACGATAAAATTGTGCGTTGCTTCGTAGTATATTTTTAGCAATTGACGGCAAATTGTTTCGATTTTTAAATTTATCTCATCACACTGACTAGATTTTAATACTTCATACCGTTGAATTTTCAAAATTTTGCTTGCAGAATTTTTTTACATTGCACGAATTAAAACAGAAATTCAAAATATTAATTTTAGTAACACCAATTGTGATAGTAAATAAAATCATAGAATAGATATTTATTATTAGACATTTTTACTGATTTTATTCATAGTTCATACGACTCCATGAATTTTAGTTCATGATATTTGTAAAACTAATGAATAACACATAGGATGCAATTTTTATTTTTGTTTTCTGTTCAGTGAGATTTTTGTAAAAGATCTTAGATACCTTCGTATCACTTATTTCAAATCTGCTATCCGTTTCCCTCTCCAAGCTACAATTTTATTTTAAAATAACATTTTTAGTCTATTTTACTCGAAATTTACAAGTTTTAAAACGTTATATATTACAAAGGGTTGCATAAATGTTGAAACAAGCTTCTAGAGTGTCAAAGCGCACAATCAGGAATAAAACTGCACCTGATCCCATGCCCTCATACTCCACTAGGGGTTTCCCCTATTATGAACTGCTTCTTCGTGTACTTTTGGACAGGCCATAATTACTAAGCGCCTGTAGCCACGTATGACGACATTTCAAGGCAAGAGCTTCTACGTAGTTTTAATCCTGACTATGCGTCCTAACTCCTCTGGAAGTTTGTCACAACATTTAAGCGATCTCTTGTTATATCGTTTTCAAACTTGTATATTTCGACAAAGACTAAAATGTCATTTTTAAAAAAATCTGTAGCCTTAGTAGCAAAACTAATTTTATGTTTGAAATCTCCACGCCCGATTTAGGCAAGATCAAGTGTTTCTATAAATGCAACAAGGAATTTGTTCCCCTGTGTAATAATTAATCTGGGCGTGTGCGAAAATTAATGTCGCAGGTTATACTGAGTACTAGACGAATGCACGTTGCAGCGTGGTTAGCCTGGTACGAATTGGTGAAAAGTGTTGTAACCTTAGTATGCAAGATAACTCAGTCATCTTCGATCATCTGGAAGGAACAATATTTTTTTTAAAAAATCGTTTCTGTCCGTAGCGCATGCAGGATTGTATGAAAGTATGTCAAATTTGCATGAAACTTTCGCAAGATCGCTATTGAAACTTTTCCATGTGTAAGACCAGGGCGAAGGGCTAGTTCATTCCTCTCTTGGAGCTGAAGCTACGATTTCCCTCCTCATGATTGTTTATCGGAATGCTAAGCCTACCAACGGTTTCTGGCATTTTTCAAAGTGGTAAGAAGAGGTTTGCTATGTAGCCATCAACGCCGGCCATCGACATAAGCCATCGGCAAAAATGTTATGCTTGCGACTGAACTCTTTGCCATTTGAGTTTTCGTTTTAAGCCACAGCTATTAGAAATTTGAAACACTTTTGGTTTAGCATCGCGAACGATTGGAAACTTCACCTTGACAACGCGTTTTATCATTCAAAAGCTTTCTGGTCGATTGATGGGATTGATTTTTCGTAAGACGAAATGCTTTCTTTACATTCTGAACTGATTTTTTAAAACTTAATAAAATATTACTTAATTTTGTTTAGCGTAGCTCTTCTGATGGATAAATGATCAAACGTGTTTTCGTTATATTCTGAAACTGATTTTTTCAAACTTAATAAAATATTACTTAATTTTTTTTAGCGTAGCTCTTCTGTTGGATAAATGATCAAACTGGTTTTCTTTATATTCTGAAATTGAGTTTTTTAAACTTAATAAAATATTACTTATTTTTTTTAGCGTAGCTCTTCTGTTCTGTAAATTATCAAACTTGCTTTCTTTAAATTCTGAAACTGATTTTTTAAAACTCAATAAAATATTACTTAATATTTTTTTTAGCGTAGCTCTTCTTTTGGATAAATTATTAAACGTGTTTTCTTTATATTCTGAAACTGATTTCTTTAAACTTAATAAAATATTACTTAAAGTTTATTTTAGCGTAGCTCTTCTGTTGAGTAAATGATCAAGCGTTCTGTGCAGTTTCATTTAATTTCATTATTAGTTTTTAAAAAAATATTGTTTGGATACTTTTGAAGTAGTTATTCATTCACCATTCTTTTAAATGTTTTTTTATTTTCTTTATTGAAGTTAAACTGCTTATTTTAACAATTTCTAACAGTTTGGACGTCCTCGGACAGATTTTGTGAGTTGGTTTCCATCTTTGTCTGCGCACCAGCAGAATCCAGTTGATCCGCTGCACTGTACTTGGCTGTAGCTACCATCTGGATCACATGTTGGAACGAAGTTGCCAAGAAGGTCTGCAAAAAAAGATAATTTTAATTAATATGTATGTAAAATTAAAATTTCTTGGCAAAAAATACACTTTTTTAGACATGAAATTTAGATAATTCTTAATTTTAAAATATTATTATTGTGGATTTTAAAATATTAATATTGTATATTTTAAATTAAAAATATCTTTTATAACCAATATTGATTATTTTTTCTGAGAAATTCATAGGGATTATCTATGGTAATTTTTTTTACCGAACTTTAAAATTTTTTTTATTTTATTTAAAAAATATTTCATTTTAAAAATTTCGTTTTATTTTATTTAAAAACTTTTCATTTAAAGAATATTTCATTAAAAATTTTTTTTATATAAAAAATATATTGAATAGAATAATCATAAGTAAACTGAATTCTAATATGCCATTCTATTATATGAACTTTCATATTGTAATTATATTAGAAACGAATAATCCTAAGAAAAATCAATCCTAATATGATGTTCTATTATATAAGTTTTCGTGTTGTAATTATATTTGAATAAAATAATCTTAAGAAAACTTAATCCTAATCTGCTATTCCATTATATGAGCTTTTTTATTGTAATTATAATTGAATCGTATAATCTTAAACAACTCTATCAGAAAATGTACTTGAAAACTTCATTGAAATCAACAACAAAAAAAACGCATAAAACAATAAAATACGACTTATTATGTAAATAAGACGTGATTTATTGATTATAAGAACAGAATGCCTGCTCACATTCTTAAATCTTTGTTCTTATTTCATCTTTAGGATGTCTTCATCTTTAAGATTTTTTCTTCTTGACATGGAGTGTCGCGTGCAAGCACTCAAAACACGTCAACGTTTCTTCCTTATCAATCATGAATCAGATGAAGTATTTTTATTTTTATTTTCAAGTTCGTAATCAAAATTTTTCCTTTAGTTACAATAAAGGCATGGTTTATTTAATTTTCTGATGATTTTATGAGTCACTTATGATTGATGAAAAATGATTTTATGAGTCACTTATATGAGTCATTTTGGATGTAGTTTTAAGGTATGATAATAATAACAGAACTAACTGTTAGTATTTGGCATTTACACTCTATTCCAATTTTTTTCTCATTTTTTTGCCTATAGTTTAGTTTAAAATAAATCCTTTTGATTTGGAATCAGATATAAACTTATTATTTAGTACTTTAGCAACGCCATGTTTGTTTTATAATATTTTAAAAATTGTTTGCGTATTTATCTAAAAAACTATTGGTTTTAACTGACTGGTACTATATTCCAATTTGAATAAATAAACTTAATAACGTAGGCAGTCTAAATTAAAGTAAATATGGTGGTCCCTTAATTAAGAGAATGCCTTATTACATTCGGGGGGAATAATTGATTTTGATTTACTTCAAATTAAATAAAATATAATTCAATGATGCAGAAAATATAAATTCATGTAAATATTATAGAAATGTAATAAGAAGTAAGTCACATGATAAGCTATTCCTAAAGCCACTGGAGGGAATAGTTTGGATGTATGACCTTTTATACTGGATCCGTTGAAAACTTTTTAAGTAAATTTTCAAACTAATTGTAGCCTTTTCAAAATGAAGTAAGTTCAAAATAAAGATAAAACAAAGGAAAATTACAGACAAAAAAATAAAAAACAACTGGGAAAAAAATTCCCAAAACAAAAAGATAAAATTTTTTTCAAATTTTATTAAAAAATCCGGAAAATAAAAGATCATTTTCATCAGCCCACGCGATTATTTCCGCAAAAAAGAGTGCTTTATAATATTGTATCAATATAGCCAAGGCAAAATATATCAATACAATAGTGTGAGGAGCACTCAAAAAACTTTTTTTTTGAGTGCTCCTTTTTTTCTCTTTCCTTTTTTTTCATATGTCTGTAATTTTCCTTTGTTTTATCTTAATTTTGAACTTATTTTATGAGTTTTATTTACTTGCAGCTTATGCGCAATAAATGAAACTTATTATTTTTCTTAATTTTCTTCGTGTTTTTTTGTATTTAATTACTTTGCTCTCTCTCTCTCTCTCTCTCTCTCTCTCTCTCTCTATATATATATATATATATAAGTTCAAAATGAAGAATAAAACAAAGAAAAATTATAGACATATGAAAAAAAGGGGGTGGGAAATAATAAGTAAAAAAAAAAAAACAACAAACAATATTTTATTTTTAAAAAAAAAAAAAAAAAAAAAAAAAAAAAAAAAAAAAGTGAAATGTTAATTAAAAAACCGGAAAAAAAGCCGGGAAAAAAAAAAGATATAATCTTTTCTTCAGCCCACACGATTATATCCGCAAAACAGAGTGCTTTCTGATATTGTATCAATAAAGCCAAAGCAAAATATATTAATACAATAGTGTGAGGAGCACTCAAAAAAATTTTTATTAAATAACTACGTAAAAATATATCATAAAAAGTAAATATAACATGTAAAAACAGATAATAAAATAAAATAAAAAATAAAATAAAAAACATTAAAAAGGGGGGACTATAAAGCGAGTAGCAAAATCATAACAACTTACTTGGACAGTTATTATTCAAGAATGATTTAAAAATGTTTTCGCAGAAAGATTGCCAGATTACAAAATATGAAAACAAAAGATGAAAACAAAAGCGCAAATTGAGTGTAACAAAAGGGTTCTAAAGTGTTATAATTGTTATGATTTTGCTACTCGCTTTATAGTCCCCCCTTTTTAATGTTTTTTATTTTATTTTTTATTTTATTTTATTATCTGTTTTTACATGTTATATTTACTTTTTATGATATATTTTTACGTAGTTATTTAATAAAAATTTTTTTGAGTGCTCCTCACACTATTGTATTAATATATTTTGCTTTGGCTTTATTGATACAATATCAGAAAGCACTCTGTTTTGCGGATATAATCGTGTGGGCTGAAGAAAAGATTATATCTTTTTTTTTTCCCGGCTTTTTTTCCGGTTTTTTAATTAACATTTCACTTTTTTTTTTTTTTTTTTTTTTTAAAAAAAAATAAAATATTGTTTGTTGTTTTTTTTTTTACTTCTTATTTCCCACCCCCTTTTTTTCATATGTCTATAATTTTTCTTTGTTTTATTCTTCATTTTGAACTTATCTAATGAGTGCTGTTTACTTGCAGCTTAAGCGCAATAAATGTTACTTATTGTTTTCTTAATTTTCTTAGTGTTTTCTTGTATTTATTTTTTTATTATATATATATATATATATATATATATATATATATATATATATATATATATATATATATATATATATATATATATATATATATATATATATATATATATATATATATATATATATATATATATATATATATATATATATATATATATATATATATATATATATATATATATATATATATATATAATTTTTATTTTTTTTCTGTAAGAATGGAATGGGCTCTGGTGTACGAACAGAAACCCCCGATAAATGCAGGTAATATATGTAGACTTTAAAATTATGTGGCTCTGATTAATAAATAAGTCACGCTATGAAAGATGGGATACCAATTATATGGTTTATTCCTTACATATATATATATATATATATATATATATATATATATATACACGGGGAAAAATCCTTTTCATACTTCAATTTCAATAAAATTAAACAATAGCGTAAGGAATCTAAATTCACTCAAAAAAAGATGGAAACTTTATTAATAGTATGTTATATGTATATTATACATACGAAAATACAAATGTACAAACAAATAAGTGTTGGAAGTGCTGTTTATAACTCTAAAGCATATAAACGTTAACGACAATATCATTATCATAAAAAATTAAATAATAAACGTAAAGAAAGCTTGAATTAAACTTAGAACTATTGTAAAAAGGACGACTTGAGTAATTGAAATCAGAAATCGTATCAAGTTTTCAGTTACTAGAAATTTAAATTGCGGAGCACTTGTGGTTAAAACTTCATAAAATTGATAGAAATTTTCGTTATAATTGTAAATTTCTGTTTTATGAAAAAATCCAAGTTTAACTGTCCAACTTTTTATATTTAATTTTGACATAAAATTTAATTCAATATTTTAAATACTAGTAATACTCATAAAATTAAGGTCTCGAAGGGATTCTTATAGCAATGGATAAATAGTGATGATTTTTTAAAGAAAAAATATGAGATAAAAAATTCGGAAAAAAAATTACTTAAAATTGCGATAACTTTTGAACAAATTACAATTTGAAACAAAACTTGCATTAACATTAAAAAAGGGCCTTTCAGCAAGACAAAAACAAATTCTACAGGATATAAAGCAGCTCGCATGGTATTTTTACAAGTTCAGATATTAATTCTCGAATAAAATATCTAACGTTAAATTTTATCTATTATAGCGCAGGTCCTGTACATTTTTTACATACTCACATAATCGTTAATTTACTCCAGTAAATTATTTATTCCAAATTATTCATTATTCATCTTATTCTCGTAAATTTAGACAAGCGCATTTAATTTTTCATATTTATTTGTAGTTTTAAATTAGAAGATATTGAATCTGTTGATAATTCATGCAAAGTGACTTAAGTTATTTCGGATTACGTGTGAAGTTTTAATGTTGATATTAAAAATCTATCTTTAGGAATGTTTCTAAAAATATTTTTCAAAATAAAATAAAATAAAATAATTTTTCGTTGTTATTTTCTGGCTTTGGATTATTCGGCGAAGCTTTTAAAAAACTAAGACTGTCAGACAAACCTCTTCAAAGAAATGTATCAAAAATTTATTTGCTTTTGTATCCTAGGAATAATTAGGACATCAACAATTCCCTTCTTTTCGCCAAATTTTAATGTAAGTATAAATCTTACTTTTAGCCTGTTCTTGTTGTCTTTGCAATTGGCATGCAGTTTGAGCTCCAATTACCATAGCAACGAGACAGGAGAATAAAGCCAAGACAGAGAAAACCTTCATGATTTATTTTTCTGGAAAAAAACATGTTCTATATTTTGTTGTTATAATAAAACAATTTTGAAATACTGAAGTAAAGTCTATATATTAAACAAACATTACTTCATAAATGTTTATATAAGAATTTTTTAATAAATTATATAAAAACTAGAGAAGGACAGATTCTCTTATCAATCATATTCTTTGATCAATATACAAGGGATTCCATTAACTGAAAAAAGTATAGTGAAAGCTACAAAATTTTGTTAGTAATTAACGTGTAAAAGCACGTCACATTTTACCAAAATGGTTCTGACTTTTGTAAAATAAACAGTGAAATATGCTTTTAAAATGTGTGATAAACTTTGGTAAATTCAGTAAAATTTCGAAATTTTATCATGATACCTATAGAGCATGGCAAAAGGCCTATTTTTTCGGTTAAATTTGCTTTACAGTTTTGTATTTTTTAGTGAATGCGTGGTAATAAAAACTATAATTGCGAAAATCAAAGTTTCGGTAAACAATTACCATACGAAAGGAAAACATTATCAAATAAATGTCTTAAATACCGTCTATTTTGGGTTTTAGTACCAGAATTATGATTTGTCTTTTGACCAGAAATGTCCTTACGATGCAGTACGTTTGTTCCAGAACAATTTACTACGTGTAATGATTTCTCTTATGTTCTTAGAATCCATTTTGAGAATGAAGTATACACATTAGAGGTTTAAAATAATTGCTTGATCCAAGAAAATAGAAAAATAATAGGAGAATTGAAATCCATCAAATCACTAGGTAGGAAGACGTAACTGAATATTTTTAAAACTTGTTTGATTGCCGGAGAAACTGAGAGGAGTTGAAGGGTGGTTATAAGAAGCATCTCCAGGTTTAATTAGTCAATGACATAGGTTTTGATGTTCATCAGACGTAGAAATTAGTGACCATTCATAGCTAAACTGTTTGTACGAATTTTATTGGAAGAAAAAAAATTTGCAGGGTGTTTCGCAATGACCACCATTAATATATAATCTTGAAAACCTTCTAAGGACTTGAGTAATAAAATTACATGTATGAAAAAACTTACATTTTAGAAAGAAAAAAATTGAAATGCTCTTTAAATGCGTTAGATCACTAGCGAGAAAGGTGGGACGAAAGGATCAATCTCCTGCCTAATTCCTGCGAAAATCAAACAGGTTTGTATGTCTTTCGCCCGACCTCTCTGACTAGTAATACAGCATCTTCGTAATACAGCATCTTCATATATCTTTTTTTTCTCCTCAGCTCAAATAATATTTACTAATTGGAATATAATTTTTTTGCTAAAGATTTCAAACGTACATACTAAGAGCAGCTATTATAAAACGCACCATAAGTGTCAACAACTACCGTTTTACTTATGTTATATGTTCTTTTTCAGCTGATTTGTTTTTCTAAGGTTAAAATAAGAAAAAAAAAAATTCCATTCAAAATTGATTTACAGATAAGCTTAAAAACAAACAAAGGGGTTCATTTCTTTAAAGTAGTATAATTCATACAATTCAAAGTAATTCATACAAATTACAAAAGTAATATTATCCATACTGTAAAAAACACTTATATATAAGATTTTACTTAATTTTATTTCAAAATCAGAAATCTATACGGGATGTTACAACTTGATAATATATCTAGATTTTGACATATTAGAAAAAATGGAGTCACGAATGCTAAGGTTGGCAGTTTTAGGGACAGCAAATAACATAAAAGAAAACGATAACAGATAATATGAACAAAAACAAATATAATTTTTTTCAACATGCAGTGTAATTATAAAATAACTTTGCTAACAAATGACTCAATGGATACCATTGAGTGAACGAAATAAAATTTTGTGCATAAGTAATATGATTTATATGCTCAAGAATGATTTTTAAAACAATTTCAAAACGAAGAATACGGTTACAGTGACAAAGTTTTAAAACTTCCAAACGACAACACATATTTTTTAATCGAAATATAATCCTTACAATAAGAAACCTAAAACTGAGTTAGAACGATACTTTTAATAAAAGAAATGGCAACGATAGGCTTTTGCCAAGCATCGTTATTTTCGCATATTTTTGTTTAATTACCAGAAATGTCTTTACTAAACAAGTATGGAAATTTTTACCAGAATTCTTTTCTCTCTGTAGCTATTCTATTTTCTTATAACTCTGTGTGCATACAATGAATTCTAATTTAAATTTTAACAAAATAGCAAATCAATAAATAGTTTGTTCATTGTTAATAATTTATATGCGTACATTTTGTTAAAAATAGTTGAGATTTATAAAATATTTTGATATGTGGTAAATATTCAATATAATATAAAGACTTACCAAAATACACGATAAAACGTTATAAAAGATTTTTATGCACTGCTTGAAATGTGATGTGAATTGAAACTTTTCTGAGACTTTATATATTCACTGAAATAGTTATAATTTGTCAGTTTAAATGCTAATAAAATATTATTATTACACTGAATAGTCATTATTATTTTACTAGCATAACTTTTATCAAATTGTCTTTATTAGCGTCTGTAAGACATAGGCATGTACAGTCCGCAAAAAAAAAAACGAATCACCCTGAATAACTTTCGTTCTAATGATCGGATTTTCACGAACTAAGTGTCAATCTTAATGGTTCCTGGGGGTGACCTCAAATATGCTAATTAATTAGTGCTAACTATTAATTAAGTTACGAAATCAGACACAAAAACGTACTTTCTCTGAATAAACATGCATTTTTTTTTACATATTTGGATTTCTTATCTTCAAAATATAGGGGGTAGCCGCAATCTGGGAAATGTGGTCCCCATAGTTTGGTCAGGAGAGCGATTCAAAATTCGTACCCCTTAATGTTAATTTCGCTTTTTGCGTTTTCAGTCATATTTTCAAAACTAATGAAGCAATTCAAAAAAAATTACACCCACTCATAAAACTCATTTACCCAAAGATAATTTCATGCAAAAAATAATTTTTGAAAATTATTTATTATTTTTTATTATTTAATTAAAGTGAGGATGAAAAAATATTGAATTATAAGGTATGAATTTTTTTATACCATATTAATCTACATATTTTTCAATTGAAAAATCTAAAGTTTCAACTGTTTTTATTTATTAGAAGCTGAGAAAAATTAAAATTAATTATTTTTAAAAAAATAATTTGGCGACAACAAAGAAATAACTAATTGGGGCGATTAATATTAAAATGTGATAAACTTGGGAGGAACTTGATTTCGCGCGCGTAGCGTAAAATTTCATTCATATTTTTTTCGCTAATAATCGTTTGCTAATCTTTTTATTTTTATTTCTTTCACACTATAAAAATACGATGTTTCTTTTTTAGTCATTTAATAATTTATTTGCAATTTAGTAAAGAATTTTGAATAAAAAACACTTTATTCAACAAATGTCTAGTTTTAAAAAAGCGTGCTTCTGATAGAATACACCAGATTGTGCATATTTAATGTGATTATTTTTTATTTCTTTTATTTTGTTTTTCAATAACTGATACAATTTCAATAATATACATACGTATGCATAGATTTGGAATAATATATTTATCAATTTCTTGAATATATATTTCATAAATATTAATAAAAATACGTAGTCAACATTTTTAAACATCTCTCACAACATCGCAAATTTCTCAACATCTTATAGGGTAAACTAAACAATGAAGGAACACTTAAGCTTAGCTTGCCTTTAAAAAAAATTCATAAAAATTTCAAAATTTGTAATTTTAGCTAAATTATGGTTTCGACATATTTGTTATTAAATGCAAATTATGTAAAAAAAGTTAGATAACTTACATAATATTGTTTTAAGCTTTTGGTGGTTTAAATAATAAGTAGTAAGATGACCAAGTGAAGGAACAGTTCTTACCAGTGAATAAGCACTAAATTTTCCAGAGAATGAACACTTAATTTTGATAATGTTTGATGCTCGTTAGGAATCCATAGGCCACACAAATGTCTAAAAACAAGATTTTTCTTGGAATTACGACATATAACCATAGTTAATGTGGAAAATTTTACTTTTTTTTCAGTCATGGAATGGAAAGTAAAATATGTTTGAATACATAATTTTAAAAAAATGTTTTTCATTTTTTTTCTCACAGTTTAATAGTCCGTTCTAAATTATGAATGTTTATCATTGTGTAATCTGATGATGTTTTTATTATTATTATAATTCGATCATTTTTTTGTTTAATCTTTTCCTCATATTTTTCAAGCTTTTTTTTAAATCTTCTTAAGTATTTTTTTCTCTTCGTCATGAGTAATTTATTTCTTTTTCTTTTGATTTAACCTTCCTCTTTTTTCCAAATTTTTGGCCAATGTAAATGTATCTTCGAAATTTCTTTTGATTTTCCAGTTCCATTTCAAGAATTCCTCACTGGATAATAAATGAGAAAAAGGAGTTTCGAAGTTTGAGTAAAACCCATCTCTCATTGACTTATATCTAGTAGTTACTTATGAAACCAATCGTTTTTGCAACTAACAATGCCTCAAGAGGATTTATCTCAAAATCGGTTTTCAAGATGCTTTCATTATTAATGTTAGTTGTCTCAGCTTCAGAGCCAAAATTTGATTATACAATTGTTCTTTTTGAAATAAATTCTTCAATATTGAGAAAAGCGCAGGCTATTGGATATTTGGGAGATTAAACTTTTCTGTCAATGTTCCTTTAAAAATTTGCAACATAACTTGTGAGATTTCCTTCTCAAGCTTCTGAAGAAATAGCGCATCGTTACTCTCGAAGCATGTGCTTTGTTGATAAGTTGTCTTGCTCATTAACTCTTGGTGTCTGTTTTGCATGCATTTGTTACAGTCAACGTTTTCTACATCGAATGAAAAAATATCGCATTTCATAAAAGCATTTTAACTTCATCAGTTGATGCTTCAAATCTTATTTAAAAATGGATGTAAAATTTTCTAGACATATTGTTTTACAATTCTTTTGTTTTCAAGATCTAACGAGATTTCCAAGAATTACGTAGAAAACTAAACCAGAAAATTTGTTTTGAGGAACAAAACTTGCTCAGTTTCAAATTGATATGAGATTTATACCTATCCAGAAGAAGCAAAATTAGGAATTTGATTGCATTTTTAATTAGCCATGGGTAGAAACATTTGCAATATATTTGTAAAATGTTGCTGCGGTCATCGTTTCATTTCATGAATAGCTTTTTCCAATGAAATATGTAGCAGGGACTGATTCTGTAATATCTCTACGAATTCTTCTGTAAGGAAAAACTACCAATGGAGGTACTTTTTCTTTCCTAGGTACTTTAGAATATAAATCCTTATAATTTTTAAGGCCGCAGATTTTTCCCGTTTAAGGGCAGTATTCAACTCTTGTTTCATTCGCATTGTAAATGCAATCACTTTATAAAAGGATGCCAGGGCTACTTCCCTCCTAAAGATTCTCTGAAGTTCTTAAAACCAGTATTTCGAATATTATTCTCTAAGGGAAGTTTCGCCTTTTGAAAATATCTTCGCATTGCACTGAGTTATCGGTGGATGTCACCTTAAAAAAACTTCACCCATTTTTCACCTAGATAATTGTCTTTAAATGGATTTTTCCTACCAGTTCCCGTTAAGACATTAAAGACGGCAATAGGATAATAATTTAGCTAATTATTGGTACAAAATCCTGCAAAGATTCCATTCAAGCTTTTATTATTATATTCAGTTGTTATATTTAGTTAATAAACATAGTTTATTAAGGAGTCTAAGGTATGATGTAATAACTAATCACTACATTTATAAAGATAAATAATAAATTAATTATTATTATAATTCTTTTAATAAATTTAGCAATTAAATTTGCATATTTAAATGAAATAGTTATAGGAACTATTCATACAGCATTTAACTGAATTTTAGGAGTCCTCTATGTCGCTGAACTACTAATTATCCAAGTAATATCATATTTCACACATACTATTCATTCACTGGGAAATCTATTCTCAGTGAAGGAACATGCCTGTTCCTTCACTGGTTAGAAGTTTTTTTTTTTTTTTTTTTTAACATAATTTTGATTTATAATATGACAAAAGGTACAAGAAAATTAAAATTTCTCTTTTATTTTCATTAACTTGAAAAAATCCCAGTAAAGGAACACTTGTTTATACATTGGTTTTTCATCGTTCTGTAATCCAGTTAATAAACACCCCCTAATCTCAGTACTTGCTTATGTTATGATGCTTAAAATAAATAAAACGTAAATTCAATGACCATATTTTGAATTCTTTTTTTCACAATGAAAAGAAAAAGCATTATTATATGCAATTAATTGTAGTTTAAACGGATAACAACAAGCACTGACCTTATAATTTTGTCAAAGAAACAAGGCGTTGAACAGATACTAACAACTTCAAAACTTTTTCCAGAGAAGACTCAAAGACCAGATAACTAAATGCATTGTTAAAGAACTTCCTATTGTTAGGTAGTAAGCTACTCTTACCAATCAATCTAAATTAAAACGTTTAAAATCTTATTTCTAAGAAATATCTATCAAATGCTCCTTCATTTGTTGGTTTACCCTATATCATCCTAATCTTAAAAGAAATTTCCGGAAGTGTATCGCAGAACTATTTTACCAACTATTTAATAAAATTTTAACATTTTAAAATTCTTATTCTTTTCCATTTTACGTTTATTATTTCTTCATTAATATACTAATAATTTTTTAGAACTTTAATTTAGATTTTCTTTAATTTAGGTTTCCTTTTCAAATTATAGTCAAGTTTTTTTTAAAGAATTATTGTCTGCTAGCTAAGAATAAAACCTTGCTAAGAAATTAAAAACATTCAGCTGTTTAAAATTATTTAATGCAAAACAGCTGATTACTTACTTAGCATACTATTTTTTTGAAAAAAGAATATAAATTATTGATTGTTTTTTTTTTGTTTCTTGTGACTTCAACTTAGATTATCTAAAATAGTGTTGATGTTTTATAAGTCACTACAAAGAGGATAAAGATATCGAACATAAAAAGCTGTGGAATACGTAGCCAATTTTTTTAGTGTCTTAAAATATCTCAGTATCTTAAATTTCGTCCTACTATCTTAGTTGTGAAATTAAATTTTTAATTTTCTGACCAGGTGTGATTCACTAATTATTTCATTATATCTTTTACTCTTTATGATACCAAGTAGATTTTTTTTTCTGATAATACACTAAACTATTTAGTTTAATTTTTTACTTTAGCATGATTTCCAAGATATTATTGTAGTATAATTTGTTATCAGGAAAATGCCTTATTTTGTTAATCAGGAAATACTAAAAATTGAAATTTGTAAGGATTCCGAAGCTGTGCACACAATACACAATTTCCGACCTTATTTTAATAAAAAAATTTTTTAAAAAAACGTGGCAAGTTGGCTAACATACTTTTTACAGAAACTGTGAAAACTAATTTTTCCTATATTTCGTCAAAAGAGGATAAGAATGATATTGCTCCAAGAGACTACTCAATAATTTCGCTATTTCCAGAATGAAATCTGTTTGATCGAAACATATTATTCCTTGAAAATTACACGAGGGAAAAATTAACTTTTATTATTTATCTAAGCTTATTCCATTTATTTAATGATAGTGGTATTAAGGTTAAGGATATGCGTCGGAAGCTCCGTTTATTATTATACTATAAATGCATTAAATCATGTAGCTTGAATAATTTATTTTAAGTAAATTATTTAATAATTTTAAGCAAATAAGGGTGTAAAAATAAACTCGATCGAAATACTCCGAAATTATGCCCTGAAATATATGTAGAATAAACTTTGGAATCGATATGTAAAAAATAGCTTTTCAAACAACTTCGAGTAGGACGGAAACGCTCACTTGTTTAAAAAAGTTGTCCTTGTTACTATTTAATTTCGATTCCTGGTACTAGGGGACATTCCATTTTCACATTCGACTTTTGAAATTTCAATTGTAAACGGAATTTTTTTATGACCTTAAACTAAAATGTTAAGGCTTGCAGCAAAAAAAAATTTTTTTTTTACTGCATTCATTTTTTTACAAAGTAGTGAAGTATTATTTTTTCAATCTAAGAACCTGTGCCTATAACATATGTAAAACTTATTTTAATATCGAGTGAAATTATTTAATATGTTGTGTAACTAAATGGATAATCCCAAGAAACTGAATCGAAAATATAGAAACTTCATTGATTTAAAAAAATAATAGATGATAATAAAAATAGACATGTTTTGAGCGTCCAATAATAAAAGTCACAAGTTATCCAAGCCTGACAAGTCTTGAGAATGGGCGATTATATTTGAAAACTCGAAACATGTCGACTTTTACTTCCCTCTTCATATGTTTTGAAGCCAGTTGAGTTTTTATCGCCAATTATATTGTTTTACATTTGGGTCTTGATCATTATTTTGATAAGGATTTTACACTAGTTAAAGTAAACATATGCATTTTAATATTTTATCAGGATTCATATGGTCTTTAAAAATGTAAGAACATCAATATTGTAAAAGTTATATTTAACTTAAAAATTAACATTTTGACACCAGATATTTTGAGTTAATGAAATTAAATATTTTATCTCTTAAGTTTTTGTGCCCCCATTTCAGTATCTTAAGGATCTTACGAGCTCTGTTTAAAAAGAGATCATCAGATATACATAAGAAAGCAAAAATAACCATAGTAGCAGTATTTGGTGGTAAATGTAGCTTATCGTAATTGAAGAATATGCTGTGCGACATTTTATGGTGAATTTGCGAACGTATAAGTTTCAGAATGTATCGAAACATAAGGATGCTTTTTGCTAATCATCTTTATCCAAAGAAAACGATGTAACCTAAATATCTAGTAGAATGAAGCGATTTTTTAAGCAATGAATCCTACAATTTGCAACATATTATTTCAATATCTTATTCTTAAACATAACATATTTCAATCTTTTTAAAATGCCACTAAACATTCAGCAATTCCTTGAGTTATAGAAAAAAGAAATATCGTATATTATAGAAAGCCTTGTGAATGTGCATTAGAATTATTATACAATCTACATTTTATTTTTCAAGCACTTTTTTTTTCCTCAAACTTTCTTGCCTAGAAGACTCGATTAAAACTGTAAAAATGATTATCCCTAAAATTTTGTATATAGCTATAATAAGTTATGCTCATTTTATTTTAGTATAAAATCCTCGAATAAATATAGTAAAAACAGTGTAATCTAAATAATATCAGATAAAAAGTTCATGTATTTAAATTCTAAAAACTATCATAAATAATTTATAAATCGATTCAAATTTACTTTTCAAAGGAGATTAAAATAATATTTTTTTTGCTTTTTGGACAGAAATCCCCTAAAAAAAATTGTTTATGGCCTGGAAACTTCGAGATATTTTCTATTAACAATAAATTAAGCCCCTCCGAGCAATCACTGAACATTATTTCAATTTTTTTACTATTAGAGTTTGGTTGCGTAGCAACCTAGTAAAATTAAGCACTCCTCTTTTGAACTAGTCAATGGGTTATCTTAAAATATTTATTTGCGCAGGCGACATTTTTTGGCGGTTTTCTGGACTATCGCCAAATATATAAACCTTTATTGCGGCCCAATTTACCATCCAATTTTTTTAAAATTTTGTCTACCCCCACTAATTCAAGAGTCTAGATTCCAAATATGTAAAAAAAATTATATGTTTATTCAGAGAAAGTACGTTTTTGTGTCTGATTTCGTAACTTAATTAATAGTTAGCACTAATTAATTAACATATTTGAGGTCACCCCCAGGAACGATTAAGATTGACACTTAGTTCGTGAAAATCCGATCATTAGAACGAAAGTTATTCAGGGTGATTCGTTTTTTTTTTTGCGGACTGTACTTCTCCTTGCTTATTCATCTGATTGGCCCATAAGAAATATTAAATCATTTCGTTAAAGTTTGTAAAGAAAATTTATGAAGCAGATAAATTTTTTTAGGACAGCAGAGAATGATTTTCCCAAAATAGAATTTTATTTTTTGCATAAAGACTATTTATGATTTCATTTATTTCAATTAAGAGATATTAATAGAGAAATTAATTAATAATATTGAAAACTTATTCAAAATTTTATGATTTTGAAATTAAATGAAGGGTTAGTCAGACAGCCTTTGTGTAAAAACATAACACAACTTAATAGAAACGAAAAGTAAAATAAGAAATATTTATAGACATTATATATTTTTTTTATGACATCTTTTGTATTGTGATATCATGGAATCTATGAAGTCTTCTTGTATTTTGCGATATCATGGAATACTATTGATTTATCATTAACCTTTTACAGAGCGACTCTTTTTCAAGTAATGTTAGGTTAAAATAATTTTAGGGTCAATATTTATATGTAAAAAGAGATTAATTTAATTTTTTACTTAAAACTAATTTGATTTTTAGGATCATTTTTTGGTGAGAAGGTGGTTGAAGAATTTTTAAAATTTCGCCAACTGCAAAGAACTGGTCTTAAATTTGAACTTCTGTGCTTATTTATAAATTCTGTGATTCTAAATCCAATGAGAATGATCAAATGTACTATGTATCAATGTATTTTTTTAAATTTTACTTACTGTAAAGAACTAGCCATAAATTTGAACTTCTGTGCTTATTTATGAATTCTGTGATTCGAAATCCAATGAGAATGATCAAATGTACTATGTATCAATGTACTTTTTTAAATTTTACTTACTGTAAAGAACTAGCCATAAATTTGAACTTCTGTGCTTATTTATGAATTCTGTGATTCGAAATCCAATGAGAATGATCAAATGTACTATGTATCAATGTATTTTTTTAAACTTTACTTACTGTAAAGAACTAGCCATAAATTTGAACTTCTGTGCTTATTTATAAATTCTGTGATTCTAAATCCAATGAGAAATGATCAAATGTACTATGTATCAATGTATTTTTTTAAATTTTACTTACTGTAAAGAACTAGCCATAAATTTGAACTTCTGTGCTTATTTATAAATTCTGTGATTCTAAATCCAATGAGAAATGATCAAATGTACTATGTATCAATGTATTTTTTTAAATTTTACTTACTGTAAAGAACTAGCCATAAATTTGAACTTCTGTGCTTATTTATAAATTCTGTGATTCTAAATCCAATGAGAAATGATCAAATGTACTGTGTATCAATGTATTTTTTTCTAAAAGTTTAATTACTGATAAGAACTAGCCATAAATTTGAACTTCCTTGCTTATTTATAAAGTCTGTGATTATGAATACAACTAAAGTCGTTAAGAAATGTTAAAATGTACTGTGCATCAATGTATTTTTTTTCTAAAATTTTTAATTACTGTTAAAAACTAGCAGTAAACTACTTGAACTTCTGTGCTTATTTAAAAATTTTCTGTTTGAAAATACAAACAAACTAGATGAGAAATGATCAAATGTACTGTGTATTAATGTATTTTTTTAAAAAATTTTAATTGCTTTAAAGAACTAGCCATAAACTTAAACTTCTGTGCTTATTTAAAAATTCTGTGTTTTTAAATACATTTAAACTCGATGATAAATGATCAACTGTACTGTGAATCTATGTATTTTTTTTTTCTAAAATTTTTAATTACTGTTAAGAACTAGCAGTAAACTACTTGAACTTCTGTGCTAATTTATAAATTTTCTGTTTACATATACAAACAAACTAGATGAGAAATGATCAAATGTACTGCGTATCAATGTATTTTTTAATTTTTTTTAAATTGCTCTAAAGAACTAGCCATAAACTTGAACTTCTGTACTTATTTATAATTTCTGTGTTTATAAATGAAAGTAAACTCGATGAGAAATAATCTAAGGTGCAAACGTACAAGAGAGAACAACTTCTTGTATCTGTCTCTCCTCTCTTTTCGGCCCCACGTAACTTTTACTGTTACTCACATTCATATAAACAAAAAACCTCTTCATTGGTATTTGAAGTTATCAATAAACAGCCGCACAAGTCATGAGTGGAAAAATAGCGTCTCATTGCCATAAAAATAATATTGAATTCGGTGGGAAGTTCATTTTCCACGGCGTTATGAAGTATTAAACATAATGTTCCATAATCACTGCCCGTAATGCATATTTTCAGACCTTCTTTATGCATATTTTTAGATTATTTACTTTCGGAAATCAGCTAGTCCGTCTGTTTAATTAAGTAGAATTTCAAGTACTCTGATGTTTAGAATCGTACAGTCATGACAATATGTAATAAACACTTTTTTTGCTGAAGTTAGAGTCGATTTAATTTCTGTCTCTTACATGCTCGTATGGTATCGTGGGAATAGCGAATTCGTTATTAAAATGTTAAGTACAATATATGCTAACACTAAAAAATGAAAGAAAAGAAACAAGCTAGTTTTCTAAACGGCATTTTTGATGGATATAAAATTAAAATTGCAACTTTGTAAATATCAACTTATGTGCTATTATTAACTATGCGAGTCAATGAATTTCATTTGTGTTTTTTCGCAAAAACGAAACGAACTTTAGCAGTTATAAATTCCTTTAAGTTAAAACAGTAAACAATACCTTTTAAAGAAAAAATAAACTTTGCTGTTTTTCCATATCAGAAAATGTTTTAATCTAAAACAATGGTTTTCATTAATTTGAAGCCACGTAGCGTTGGAAAGAGGTGGTTTTTTATATACCAACACTTAAAAATGTGCAAACTGCTAAAAAAAAAACACGATTTAAATCGGTACTTTTTTTGTTCTCGAGTTATTAGCGAACACACAACCAGACTGACTATCGCTTTTATATATATATATATATATATATATATATATATATATATATATATACAGTAAAACCTGTCTATAACGATACAGTAGGGACCTAAATAAAATATTGTTATAGGCAGGTTATCGTTATAGACAGGTTTGAAATTTAAAAGTATACGTTTAAAACTAATGATAAATTAAATTTCTTTTATAGGCTCCAAATGAAAATTTTACTTAGAATTATGAAACAGCACACAAGAAAATTTACTTACAATTTTATGAATCAAAACAGAAATTATTTAGAAAAATAATCGGTTAGTTTTGTTTGCTTATTTTTGGAAGCAATTGCCATTTCCATGCACATAGATTTCAGTCCATCTAATGAATTCAAATGAACATCAGTTACATTTGGTAATGTTGCAACAAAATCTTGCAATGTGTTAATTAGCAATATGGCATTCTCGGGTGAAATTCGGGTGTCACCCGTTTTTCTGACGAAGCTCTCTCCCTCCTACAATACCCCTTCATCCATTTCTACTGCTCTAATTTCCCCTAAAAGTGGCTTTTTTTCCTCAGAAACAACGAAAGAATATTACATACAAAGGAGATGAAAAAAAAAAAAAAAACATTTTGTTATCTCACATTTAGGCTCGATGGGGAGTCGTTTTCCAAATCAGAATAGAACTATCAACTATCAAAAGAGGAAAAATTATCGTTGTAGACATGTTTAACTGAAAAGTGGTTATCGCTATAAACAGGTTAAAAATACATTGAGTAAATAGGAATTTCACCGGGACCTCAAGGAAATATCGCTATAGACAGGTTTATCGTTATAGACAGTATCGTTATTGTAGTGTGCGGACATCTTCGCCAGAGGGCGCTTCGCACACTCACCTCCGAAAAAAGTAATTAATCAGAAAGAGAGAGAAGCATTCTCGGGACTGACTTGCGAAGTCAGACAAGAACATGTCACTAATTTACCTTTTCTTTTTATATTATATTTACATATGTTAATAATAAACAGTGTTGTCTATATAAGTGATAGTTATTTATGAGAACCAACCACATAATATTCGTGAAGGAATATTACATTGGCGCAGTAGGCGCCAGGATACGAACTGAATCACGTGAGTAACTTTTCTTCATATTTTTATGGAAAATGGCTTTCCTAGCGAAAGGTAGGAAAGAGGATTTGCAGTTTATTGCTGCTGAATTGGGTGTTGAGAACACCCAAGATTTAAAACTTTATGAGTTAAAAACAGCGATTGTTCAGAACACTAATTACGAAGAACAGTTTGTTAGAGAAATGTTATCTTCAATAATGGATAGACGAAAAGAAGAAAATGAAGAAATGAAACGAAAAGAAAATATGGAGTTAGAATTGCGAAAAGCAACTTTAGAATCAGAAAAGGCGAAGCTCGATTTGGAATCCCAGTTAGAACGCGAGAAAATAATTTTAGAGAAAACAAAACTTGAGAAAGAATCACTTTTGGAATTAGAGCGTATTAATTTAGAGAAAGTTAAATTAGAGAGTACGCTTAAGAACCCAAATAGCGTAATGATCTCCGAAAATATAAATATAAATTCAGTCGAGAATTTCATACATAGCGTTCGCACTTTAACTCTGCCGATTCCTAAGAGAACAGAAGGGTGGAATTTATTTTTTTCATCCCTAGAGAGAGCTTTTAATACAAAAAAGGTACCCGAAGAATTAAAGGGAGAAATTTTGTTAAATTTAATGGGGGAGAAAGCTGCCAATATTTTGATTTACATTAAGGATGAGGATATAAAAGATTATCAAAAAATAAAAGACACTATTCTTAGAGAATTTGAACCAACGCCGGGAGCATGTTTGCTAAATTTTCAGAGAGCAAAACGTTTACCGAATGAAACCCATGTCCAATTTGCGTCACGTTTGGCTACCGGTTTTGAGCAGTATTGTAAATTGCGAAACGTTTCTGATTTCGAAACATTAAAAGAACTAATAGTTAGTGACAAATTATATCAAACACTCGATCAGGAAACCGCGACGCACATAAACATAAAACAGGAAAGAAATTGGTTTAAGCCTTTGATTTTGGGTAAGGAGTGCGATTTATATTTTACATCAAAAAATAAATCTTTTTACGAAGTGCATTCACCTAACGCTAGATTTATCACAAACGAATATAATTCGCGAGACGAAAGGAAATATATTCCTCCTCAAAAGCGGAGAGAGGAATTGAAATTAAAAGAAAATAAAATAAACAAAAAACTAGAATGCTACATATGCGGAGATAACCATTTAGCAAAACATTGTGGGAATAAATTTTCAAAAGTGAAAGTAAAAGAAAATGCTGTCATTGCAAAAATCTCCTCCGAACATTTTTATCCATCTGTTGACCTTCACCCTTTGAAGTATGTATCAGTGTATGTGGGAGGGGGGAAGAAATTGAAATGTGTAATAGATTCTGGAACTCAAATTTTTGTTTGTAATTCGAATTTGATTCCTGGCGCCGCTGATGAGGAATATGGAAAGATTATTTTGAGTTCGGCGTTCGGTGAGCATGTTGAGGCTAAGTTAATAAAAACAATGGTCTCATTGAATAGAGATTCGGCATTAAATTATCCCGTAGAATGCATAATTGCACTGACAGATAAATTAAATGTAGATGCGTTGATACCACCGTTTTTGTATGAGAAACTGATTTCGTCAGACTTGGAGAGTTCTTGCGAGGGGGAAAGCAGTGAAAATCGGTGCGTATTGCAAAAAGAATCAGCACACGTGTTATTACAACAAATTAATGAAAAGGATATTTTGTCAGAGGGGGAAGAGAGCGGTTGCTCATTGAGTGGGAGTGAGACGAATATTTTAAATGAAGATTCTAAATTTTTTTCGGATTATTATAAATTAAAAGCAGAGCAAACTAATTGTATTTCATTAGAGAAAGTTCGCGCGGAATTAAAACAAAACAAAGGCAATTTTATTTTAATGGATGGATTAATTTACCATAAGGATAAAATTCTTAATGAATCAGTTATACAGTTAGTTTTACCAAAATGTAGGCACAATAAAGTTTTAAAATTGGCACACGAATCCGTTTTTGGGGGTCATATGGGGGTTAGGAAAACAAAAGAGCGAATAAAATATAGTTTTTACTGGCCGAATATGAGGAAAGATATAACGGAATTTGTCCAAACTTGTGAAGGGTGCCAACTTAGAAAAACTGAGAAAATTGGCGATAGAGCGCCCATAACTCCTGTGGTTCGTCCCGAACTTCCTTTCGAAATTGTGAATGTGGATGTCATTGGTCCTATAGACCCACCATCTAGCAGAGGACACAAATATGTACTTTGTCTTGTTGATCAAAATACTCGCTGGCCTGAAGCTGTGCCGTTGAAATCGCTATCTGCTAAAACAACTTGCGATGCTTTACTTACAATTTTTACAAGAACTGGTATACCCAACGTTATAGCTAGTGATCAGGGGACTAATTTTAAGTCTGCCCTAACTCAAGAATTTCAAAAGCGTATTGGTTCGAGTCCCAGATTCTCCTGTCCAGGTTATGCTGCTGCGAATGGACTAGTGGAAAGGTGGAACCGAGTACTTAAAGATATGTTGCATCACGTAATACGTGAGGATCCAAGAGGTTGGGACCTGCAACTCCCGTTTCTGCTATTCTCGTACCGAGAGGTTCCAAACACCACTACTGGAGTATCTCCTTTCAAGCTACTCTATGGTAGAGAGGCCCGAGGTCCATTGTCTATCCTTAAATCATCTTGGTCTGGTGAAATTAGAATCCCTACCACTTTGTCTCAGTCAGCTGTTGACTATCTTCAAGAACTGAAAGTCAGACTGGAAAAGGCTGCTGAAAGTGCTTCATTGATGGCTGCTGACAAACAGAAAGCATACAGTGACTATTTTAATAAAAGATCTTCAGTACGAAATTTTAGTGTCGGTGAACATGTAGTACTTTTAATCCCTGATTCTGCCGATAAAATATATGCCCGATGGACTGGTCCAGGTGAAATTGTCAAGCACTGTTCCCCACATTCTTACATGGTAAAATTACCAGATGGGAGAGTGAAACAAGTGCATGTAAACAAGATAAGGAGATTTCATGCTAGAGTTAATTCAATTGGTGTGATATTTGAAAATGAGGACGAATTTGGTGAAATTATTACAGTACCTGAAACGAACATTGGAAAAGTTATGTTTGATTCACGATTGGACTTAGAACATTTGAGTGATAATCAGAAAGGAAAATTAATTTCTTTGCTGAGTAAACATCAAGAACTTATGACTGGAAAATTAAAGAAAGCAAATGTTGAAGAGCATAAGATTCGACTCATACCTAACAGTGAGAGGAAGAGGCCTTATATCTACCGTATTCCGGATGCTTTGAAAGGAAAAGTAGATGAACAGATAGAAGAGCTTTTAGATGCTGGTTTAATAGAAGAGAGTTCAGCTGAAATTGCTTATCCAGTGGTGTGCGTTAGTAAAAAAGATGGAGGGATGCGGATGTGCATCGACTATCGAGCGTTGAATGCTGTGACTATAACGGACGATTTTCCTATGGAAGATACTACTGAGTTAATACATACTATAGGGAAAGCTAATGTAATCTCAAACCTAGATCTGCTAAAAGGTTACTATGCTATTCCCATGGAGGAAGCAAGTTACGATTTAACTTCCTTTAAAACTCACAATTCTCAGTACAGATTTCGAGTTATGCCGTTTGGACTCCGGAATGCTGCAGCAACGTTTCAGAGAGTGATGAACAAGGCCCTAGCACCATTTAAAAGGTTTTCACGAGCATATATAGACGATATTGGTATATTTTCTAATAGTTTTGAGGAACATCTGGTACATTTGGAGTTGATTCTGAAAAGATTAGAAGAACTCAATTTCACTGTTAACCTGAAGAAATGTTCTTTTGCTAAACCAAGTATCAAGTTTTTGGGACATATCATCGGTTCGGGTGAACTCCAGCCCGATCCAGAAAAAGTTCGAGTCATTCAACAACTTCCAAGACCAAATACTAAGAAAGAATTGAAAAGTGTACTTGGATTATGTGGTTTTTACCGAGAATATATTCCGAAATATGCTGAATTAGTGTATCCTCTAACAGAATTGACAAAAAAGCGAGTGCCGGAAGAAATTCCCTGGAGTGAGGTGCATGACTCTGTGTTCTCACGTCTCAAACGAGCCCTTGTGGAAGCCCCATCACTTTACACACCAGTGCCCGGTAATCCTTACATTATTTACTCAGATGCATCACAGATTGGAATAGGAGCCTGTCTTTCTCAGCGAATAGGGGATAAAACTTTCCCAGTGTCTTACGCTAGTCAAAAATTGACCAAAACACAACAAGCCTGGTCAACTATAGAACGAGAAGCTTACGCTATTGTGTGGTCATTAAAGAAATTTGAGTCGTTGATATTTGGCTCTAAAATAGAATTTTACACTGACCACAACCCTTTACCGTATTTAACGAAGTGTGCTCCTCAGTCATCTCGGTTACAGCGATGGGTGTTCGCTCTTCAAAAGTATAATATAATTTTGAAACATTGCCCTGGTTCCAAAATGCCACATGCGGATGCATTATCTCGTCTGTTTCCAAATACTCTGACTTAAATATTGACTGTTTACATTTTGATAATTTAAATTTTTTTTTTTGATTTATATATTATTTTGATTTTATAAGCAAGTTATAAATTTTAATAGTTTAATGCTACGTTATGTTAAATAATTGAGTGCATTACCTGATTATTGAAAATGTTTTATTATTTGAATTTAACTACATTATTTGCATTATTTGAAATATTCATTAATATTAGTGATGAATGTTAATTGTCATTTTAGTTTATATATTTACGATATTGTTGTTTACTATCAATTTATATGTTTTGTCAGATTAAGTATCAAGGGAGATACTTCAATCTTGCGTGGGGGGTGTAGTGTGCGGACATCTTCGCCAGAGGGCGCTTCGCACACTCACCTCCGAAAAAAGTAATTAATCAGAAAGAGAGAGAAGCATTCTCGGGACTGACTTGCGAAGTCAGACAAGATCATGTCACTAATTTACCTTTTCTTTTTATATTATATTTACATATGTTAATAATAAACAGTGTTGTCTATATAAGTGATAGTTATTTATGAGAACCAACCACATAATATTCGTGAAGGAATATTACAGTTATACACAGGTTTCACTATATATATATATATATATATATATATATATATATATATATATATATATATATATATATATATATATATATATATATATATATATATATATATGTGGGACTCCAACCTCAGCTGCAGCAGCGCCACCCCTCATTAGACTTTTCTGTCCAGACGGAGCGGTTGTTTCCTATCTCCTGTTATTTTTTTTATTAAATTTGTTTATTACTAAAGCGTAGTCATTGGCTCTGGTCATGAACTTGGTTTTGTGAAATATAATTAACACAGACGGTGTTAATTAACCAAAAGATAATTTAGCACAGACGATATTTACCTAACTTACCAGACGGGTACTTGAACCGTATCAATTATTATACAATGACATCTCTTAACGATATTGAGTCAGTTGCAAATTTCCTAAGAACAGGTAATATAAAAACTGTGAAATTGCTGAATAGAATTGTATTTAACGATGTGTAACTCACAAAAGAATTTGCGATCCTTTTCTTTTTCCCCTGACGTAAACATTGAAGAAAGAAAAAAGTTAATAGCTGATACTTTTTCAGAAAACGAATTAATATGTGTGTTAAATTTGGACGTTGAAGGGAAAAAGCCTGGCTTAATTGATAGAATTTATCAATCGCTTATGAACTTTAAAGAACTAAAAGCTTTTAATACATAATTGAGCGAAGAAGATGATGAAGACGAAACTGAATGACCCTGAAGCCGCACCCAAATTCTTATCGGGTAGTAGCAAAACAAAGAATGAAGAATTTGATTCTTCGAATTACTTTCTTTTAAAAGAAATATCAACTTCAATGAGACATTTCAATGCTTCTGATTCATATGGCATACATTTGCTTTTTAACGATGTTGAGGACGCATTTAATTTTATTCCGCATTTGAGACATACGCAGAAATAATATTTTGTAAAACTTTACTTGATGGTCAAGCAAAAACTTTTATTTTTACACAACGTAATTTGAAATCGTGGTTATTGTTTAAAAATGTTTTATTAAATGAGTTTAGTCACCAATTAAATGCCACCGAAATTCATCGTCTATTAAGTAATCGTAAAAAAAATCCACGCGAATCTTTTATGGAATATTTTTTTGCCGTGCGGACTCGCGTGTAATTGTAAAACCCCAATAGACGATTTTTCTTTATTTGATTCTACAGTTGACGGTATTCCCGATTCCCCCGCTAATAAATCCTCTTTGTATGGCGCGAAATCTATTCCTGAATTACAGGATAAATTGCGTATTTATGAAAAAATAGTTAATGATAGAAACAAAAAATCTTTTTTCCGTACAAATCCTCGCTTCCCCCGTGAATTTCTCAAACGTGAGCGTAGTAATTTAGTACGTGACAATGTACGAGGATATGATTTTCAAAATGATATTAAGTTTGATAAACAGAAAAACTTGTTATAATTGTGGTGTGACTGGACCTATTTCTTCTAAGTGTAATAATAAACCTATTAAACAAACTGATAACTGACAAACTGTGTATATATATATATATATATATATATATATATATATATATATATATATATATATATATATATATATATATATATATATATATATATATATAATACAAAAATTAAATACTTTTGCATTAATAAAAGAATTAAAGCTCTTTCGTTTTCATAAAATGTCTTTGTTAAAGAATAAGCGTAGAGAGATTCTATTTTGGGAATTCAAGGCTGAAAACATACCATTGAAATATAAATAGATTTATATTTCAAAGGAAGAGTTATTTTTAGAATCGTTCCCTTTTTCACTTCCATATAAGGAAGCAGTAAATGATTTTCCTTAATGCGTAAGGTTACAAGGGATGTACGAAGTGTGCCTTTTTACCTCAAATCTGTGTTGGTATAAAACGTAAGAACGCATAGTTTTGCGTGTCCTTTTCATCATGATGTGATCCTGATAAGCTGAGCCGGAATTGTCCGGAGTCTTGTCCCCGCCCCCTCCTTTGCAGGAGTGGGGACGTGAACTGTTATTAATACCAGCCTACCTTTAAATAAACCTGTTTAGAACGTATGATGGCTTAAGACTGCAATTATTTTATGCCAAATACAACACTGATAACAGGGTTGTAGCCCTGTTATTACATATATATATATATATATATATATATATATATATATATATATATATATATATATATATATATATATATATATATATATATATATATATATAATGATTTGAAGTTTTGCTTTAACAGCTCATGTATTGAAATAAAAGTTCAAATTAAGATTACAAAATAGCAAATTATATCATTTCAAGAATTTTTTCTTTGTCAGAATTTCTTGCGATTTATTTAGTTTCATCCAAATTATTTATTTCAACAAGTATAAATTTATCACATTTTTATGAAGAATGAAGAGTTTTAGAATACATTTTAAATCACAATTTGAAAACAAAAACTCGAGTCGAATAAATAGAGTTTTTAACTTTTTGGACATTTTGGTTTTCCTCGGACCGGTTTAGTAGTTTTGTGTCCCTTTTTGTTGACGCACCAACAGAATCCAGTTGATCCATGGCACTGAACTTGTTTGTAATTACCTTTTTTATCACAAGCTGGAATGAAGTTGCCAACTATACCTGAAATGATAAAATTGCATTAATTAGTAAACTAAAATTGAGGGCAGAAACAATATTTTGTAGCATCGAATTTGGAAATAAGTTTGGAAGTTCTTAAAGTTTTAAGTTTTCATGATTCTTTTAAATTTGATTTCTCTGAATCACTTTATGTGTAAGCAATAGGATAGCTCGATCTACTTTTGTGATTTTAATTTTTATGTTAGAAAAATAAATACATTTTATTTCAACGCTTTCAATCTAAAGAGTCAACTGTTTGATTTTTTTATAAAACCACTCTAAAAAACTTTTTTCGAACTTTTGAAACATAGCGCAGCCCATCGTTTCAATTAATTAATAAAAATCAAATTTATTGAGGCCGAATAGTTGGAACAATAGAAAAAGAAGTAATAAATACATTTAAAATGCTTTTATTTTTCTGAGCTCAGTCTGTTTGTTTTAATATAAAGTAATTATTATAAATTATTAAATTTTGAGAAAAGGAAAAAAAGGGTATTGTTGGAACTATTTCATTTTTTTTAAATACATTACGAATGGCTGTTTTCTATTACTTCTGTAGTATTTCGATTTGTAACACAGAAAAAAATAGCTAAGAAAATTTATAGTAAAGGAAAATCATTGTTTTTTATTTCGCCATATAGGTTGTGTGGCCAAAATTTAAAGGGGTTCAAAATATATGTTTTCATCTGGTCAGAGCAGATGGGAAAGTTTGACTTTGACGCAGAAACCACGAAGCCATGATACCAACTTGGCAACAATGTAATGTATGTACTAATCTGGTGGTGGTTCCATATTGATTTGGCTGTTTTTTCATGGTATGGACTGAGCCGTATGGTCCAATAGCACTGATCATTGGACTGAAAATGATTCTATTCAGCTACTAGGAGACCACTTGCAGTCATTCGTGGACTTCATGTACTTCTTAAGCAACAATGGGATTTTTATGGATGACGATGCACCCCGACTTAGGATATTATTTTTTCATGACAGGTTTGAAGAACATTTCGGACAAATCCAGCGAATGATTTTCCAACCTACATCTAACAACATGAATCTCATCGAACTTTTGTGGGATATAATCGAGAGGTCAGTTCCTCGACTTTCGCAATCATGTACATCTATTTAGGCTGCATGGTTGAATATTCTTGCAAGAGACCTCTAACTACTTGTTAAATCATCGTTGAGCTAAAAGAGGTCAGCCATGATATTAAGAAATATCCTATGACTTTTGAAACGGCATACGATTTAGGCTGCACGTCAAACGATTTAGGCTGCATGGTTGAATATTCTTGCAAGAGACCTCTAACTACTTGTTAAATCATCGTTGAGCTAAAAGAGGTCAGCCATGATATTAAGAAATATCCTATGACTTCGTCAGTGTAGTTCTCGTGCTTATGGAAAGATTGTATTCTATCTTACGGCAGACATGAATATTCTTTCAAGAGACTTTTAACTACTTGTTGAGTCCATATCACGTCGAGTTGCATCACTTTGCAGAGATAGAGGAGGTCCGACACGATAATAAGAAATATCTCATGACTTTTGACACCTCAGTGTAGTTCCCATACTTATGGAAGGATTGTGCTCAAACTTGCGTCAGAATTCTACCGGCACTGTTCTCACCAGGTTAGGACCTTGTGGTTGTTGGTAACAATAGCTGAATCTATCTGTAAGGTGCAATCACCTGAAAGTTCGACGATTCTGCATTTGTTGGGAAATCGTTTCATGTACAACCTTTGCGTTGCTCTCCCATTTCCTTTCGCAGCTCCATACGCCTGTCTATATGCTCTTTAGCGTTGAATGCTGTAGAACAGCTTTGTATGACGCATTCCTTTATATTCGTACCCTCTTAGACAGAATTTTTTCTGATCAATTTTTATATTTGTAAGCCACTGAAACTAATCTTAGAATTTGAAAACAAATATACTAAAGCCCACATGTATCTTTGGCATGAGGGTTTTCAAGTACTTTATTTTAAAGTTATAAAATAAAATATTTTAGAAAACTGTTAAAATGGTAAGTATATGCATAGCATGGTAAATATAATAAAATATGTACGTACCCTTTTCACTCTTTTTCAATTCTTTTTTTCGATGTTTTTCGCATTTTGTCGAGCCAACTACAACAGCAATGAGGGATAACAACAAAACCAAAATAATGATGAACTTCATGTTTATTTTCCTCTGAAAAAATAAGAATAATTTTTTTGTTGAGAAATTACGTTTATAGGAACCATATTTTGATAGAAGAAGAAATCTTCAAAGTACGAAATGCAGGGGTTGGACAAAATAATGGAAACATTTCTATACTAGCACATTTTTTTCCATATTTCTCAAGAAATAATTAGAGGATTATATTAAAACATTAGAAGTGTTTAAGTCATGCGATTTATCATACATATCAATAAAGTTTAAAGGTTTTAGAGCTTTGAAGGACCAGCAATAAAATACGTAAGAAAAAGAATGTTTTTTGAACACCCTATGCCAAACAGTATAGCGACATCATCTTTATCTTCGTGCTCTTCTGCAAATACTGCCAGCTCTGGCCCACATCCCAGTGAAACTATTTTCAAGTAAAAAAAAAAAGGAATACAAAATATTTAAATCTATAATAACAGAACTTCCTTTGAAAGAAATGCGCAAAGCAGCAGAATTTTCATAAAAAAGAATAATTGAAGCAATGAAGAAAAAAGAAAACAATGGAAACAAATATACGGCCACCGAAGCTGGCGTCTTCAGGGGGTACCAGCTCTGGAAGCCATAAAAACAAAACCTTTTCTATTGAGGGAGCCAGACAAATGTCAAAAAATAGCTCTCTTATTACCCCAAAGGTTTTGCAATAGTCCTGAAAGAAATACATAAAATCAAATCAGAAGAAAAATTTTAAACAAAATCATGAGAATATAAAAACTCACAGTAAACTAGTCAAACATCAAATTTATGAAACTAACTCAATGTAAAAGAAACATTTGAAGTAAAAGAAAACAACGCCCCCTATTAAAATGAGCAGTAGGAAGAAAAAAGGATAGGAAAGGTAGAGATTGCGTAACAGATTAATATAATGCTTAACTGGGGCTGCTCTGACAAGACTTGAATTTTGCCCATTTAAAAGAAAGAAATAATAAACTAATATTTCTCAATCGTTTTACTAGGGAAAAATTTAACATTACAGTAATTAAAAGGAAAATCATTATTTCTCAAATTTCTCAAAAAATTATTAGTTGCCTCCTGAAAACGCTCAACGTTATTGCAAATTCTTTTAATTCGAAACAATTGAGAAAAAACTAAATTTTTGAAAATTTTACTGCACAAATTAGTATTAAAATTACAGAAAAAAATAATTTTAAATTTAAAAGCCTTTTGTTTATCGAAAATACCAATTTTAATATTTTATTTTTATCAACAATATCAATTTTAAAATCTAAACATTCAACTTTCAAGCAATTCTCATTAGTTTTTTCCAAAACAAAATCTTTAGGATAAATACTAAAATTAAAATCATAATTATCACAATTAAATAAAATTAAATCATTAAAATATCTAAAAGCTTTAAAATCATTAAACTCAAGAAATTTAGCTTCAAAAAAATGTAAAAAAAATATTAGCAAAAGCACTAGAAAAGGAATTACCTGGCGGAATTCCAATAATTTGTTTATAAGAATCCAGACCATTAAAAAGTACATTCTCAGAAAGATTAAACCAACAAATATCTAACCAATAAGATTTATCAATATTTTCATTAAATAAATATTTGTCAAAAATGACACTACTAATTTCAATAATCTGTGCCTGTGGAATACTAGTGTACAGATTTTCAAAATCAAAAGTATTAATTCCAGAAGTTACATTATATATGCTCTTCAATAAAGTTTCTAATGTTAAAAAGGTTTTTTGTACGATTAATTTTCATGATAAAAATTTTCAAATTGCTAAGTTGCCGCAAATTTTTCATTATTGAATTTAAATAAAAGTGATTTCTTGAAATTCACAAATAATCCATATAAATGATCATTTCCTTTAAATGTCAAAGAAGCTTATAGATAATTTACTATTTATTGGTAATTAAATTAGGCTTTTGCCGTTGCTATTAATTTTCAGGACTGGTCTAATAGCTCCTGAAAATATTAAGCAAATCGCGGACCAGTTTTATACGTAACGAAATTGATTTCTATTGTATTCCAGTCTTTACTCAACTGTATTCTAAGTCATGATTCTAACTTCTCTTCTATTCTGATCCTATTAATGTCTTTGATATGCTTAACCTTTTCGTGATCCATTTATTTTTCTTTTGAATTTCTTTCACAGCGTTTTGTGCATTACTAACAACTCAAACTAATATTTAAGGAGTTAAACAAATAACATATTTAAGGAAACATAGATCATTTTGCCGAATTTTGGGTTTTTGTACGAATTTTACTTTCACATTCCACCAATTATTTATGTTATAATATTAGGTAGTTACTGGCACAAAATGTAATATATATATGCACACAAAATAAGAAAATGTTATTACAATGAAAACAATGTTTTACTCACTTTTGCAATGGAAGAGTTGATCAATACAAATGTTACACCAAAGCAGGCGTCATGAAACAAATCTCAAGGAAGTTTGAAAACCTTCAAAACAAATGTGCTAATTCTGTTCAATCAATTGCACAATAGATGGCCAATCTTTCTAATTTTAGACCTTGTTAATTTTAAACCTACCAAAACTTTCAATATCAAAAACACTAAAATCGTTTATCAACTCGAAAACGAATCAAAAAAGTCTAAAATATAAGTTTCACTCTGATTAGCTGGAAGTACTTAGTTTTAAGAAGTAATTAATTCATTTGAATCTGTAGTGCATTCGCGGAAAAGATAGACCAAAAGTAAACAAATAGGTTTCCAGAATTTTGATCAGATTTGCCACTTTTGGATATTTTTTCCACACTTTTCCCTTTTACAGAATTATGCATTTAATATTTATATCCAACAACATGTAATCTCGTTCAAATTTCTTGTTTTGTTTAACATCTGCTCGAGTGTGAGTTTATAAGTCTTCTTTTAATAATGAAAAATAGTTTATATCTAAATAAATTAAAGCTGAAAAAGTTCGCGAAAAATCACATAATTCAACAATAACTTTCGAACGTTTTGAAATTGTTTTAAAAATAAAAATTTAAAATAAAGGGCTCTTTTAGTTTGTCAAATTTTAAATCCGAAGTTGCATACTTCAGCAAATTACAGATCGGTCGAACATAATCCCCTACGAGTTTTATAGTTTATTAATTTTTTTAACTATTATATAAATAATATATATGTTATTATATAAATAATAATTTTATTTTATTTCGCAGTACTTTTTGTACTGTTTTTAACACACCTTTGTAAATTCAAGTTTCTAAATTAATGAGTTTTTTCACAGCAAAGCAAAATATAATGTTAAGTTGAACTCCCAAAGCAGCGACTGCCGTTGCGATATTTTAATATAGATATGAACGTATCATTACGATAAGTACAGTAATAACTGTTTATCAATAGTGTAAAAATGCAGAACAAACGAACAATAAATAAAAACAGAACTTTTCTTGTCCTCCCCAACCCCAGTAGTGGTTGAGAGTTCGGATGCCACGGTACGAAGAATTCCCGTGTGGTGACTAAATGGTGACTGGTGCACGTTAAATCTGTCGGGGTCACAAAGTCCTCTAAGTTCCCATAATAAATTAATAACTCTGGAATTCTCTGGTTCAGTTTACGAAGTGTGGAAGAATGAATTGACTATGATTGGGTCATCCCTGTAAAACGGGCTATGACACGTTTGCGATTGACAAATGCGCCTTTAATATCCAGTGAGGTGGCTGCGACATGTTTAAAGTTGTTTTTGAGATGTTTTACATTATCTAGAAAATTTTGAAGTGCATAATTTATAGATTTGCCGAAGCGAAAAAAACAATTTTTTTGCCTGATAAAATGTTGTATTTTTCTATGTAATAGTTAATTCTCTTGATAATAAGTTTTTCTAGAAATTTGTCTAAACAAGGGAGTAGTGTAATTGGCCTGTATGATGATAATAGTTTTGGTTTTTTATTAGTTTTCAGAAATAGCAGAACTTGCCCTTCTTCAAAATGATCTGGAAAGCAATTGAGTGAGAGGTACTTGTTGAAATATTTTAGAATTAGATTACCAAAAAATAGAAAAAGTTTTTTGACTTATGTTATCAATACCGTCAATGACAGGGGCTTTATTATTATTTAGAGTTTTAATTAAATTAACTAATTCATTGTATGTAAAAGGTGGGTTAAGATTAGAATTTGGTTAATGGAAATTGTCTATTGGGATTATGTTATCGTCCGGGAAAAGATTCTCTAAGATATGTGAACCTTCTTTTATAGGTGAGTTAGTGTTATATATATCTATAAATATGGAGGGATGAGGATTTGTCTTAAAAGATGTTTTATAGTGCTTTTCAAATGTATTGTTGGTGTTTTCACATAAAAATTTCCAACTATTATATTCAGCTTTGAGAATTTCTTTTTTAAAATGGGCTCTTTTAAGTTTATAGATGATTTTGTATTTGTTAATTTCATCTTCTATTTTTGAACGTTGGTATCTTTTCCTAGTCGCTTTCAGTTCTTTTTGGAGTATCAACAATTTATTATTCCATCGTGTGGGATTTGATTGCTTGCTAAATGCTTTCATTTTATACGAAAGCTTACAAGAATTAAAAATTTTATAGATTAAGTCGTCTGTGAAATCGTTTAGTTGAAATGGGGTGACTATGTTATCCAAATTAATATTTAATTCATTATGAAATTTTGAAAATTTTTTCTTAAATTTGCTATGATTACCGTATTTTGTTTTAAATCTCATAAGGGATGAGAAAGAAAAAGAATTGTTTAGTTGGATTTTAATGTATTTATGATTAGAGTTTGTTTCTGTGACCAAAACTTCCCAATTCGAATAGTTGAGGAGCTCCTGACTATTTGTTAGCTTTAAATCTGAAAAGGAGGAAATATCGAGTACCGTCAAATGGGGTGACTTTGTGCAACGAGGGGTGACTGGTTTTAAATGCAGAACTATAACATATTTTTGTAAGACGAAACGCTTTCTTCACGTTCTCAACTGATTTTTTAAAACCTAATAAAATATTACTTAAACTTTTTTTAAAGTCTTCTAATGGAAAAATGATCAAACGTGCTTTCTTTATATTCTGAAATTGATTTTTTTAAACTTAATAAAATATTACTTAAATTTTTTTAGCGTAGCTCATCTTTCGGATAAATGATCAAACGTGCTTTCTTTATATTCTGAAACTGATTTTTTTAAACTTAATTAAATATTACTTAAATTTTTTTAGCGTAGCTCATCTTTCGGATAAATGATCAAACGTGCCTTCTTTATATTCTGAAACTGATTTTTTTCAAACTTAATAAAATATTACTTAAATTCTTTTAGCGTAGCTCATCTTTCGGATAAATGATCAAACGTGCTTTCATTATATTCTGAAACTGATTTATTTTAAACTTAATAAAATATTACTTAAATTTCTTTAGCGCAGCTCATCTTTCGGATAAATGATCAAACGTGCTTTCTTTATATTCTGAAACTGATTTTTTTAAACTTAATAAAATATTACTTAATTTTTTTTAGCGTAGATCAACTTTCAATTAAATGATCAAACGTGCTTTCTTTATATTCTGAAACTGATTTATTTTAAACTTAATAAAATATTACTTAAATTTTTTTAGCGTAGCTCATCTTTCGGATAAATGATCAAACGTGCTTTCTTTATATTCTGAAACTGATTTATTTTAAACTTAATAAAATATTACTTAAATTTCTTTAGCGTAGCTCATCTTTCGGATAAATGATCAAACGTGCTTTCTTTATATTCTGAAACTGATTTTTTTAAACTTAATAAAATATTACTTAATTTTTTTTAGCGTAGATCAACTTTCAATTAAATGATCAAACGTGCTTTCTTTATATTCTGAAACTGATTTATTTTAAACTTAATAAAATATTACTTAAATTTTTTTAGCGTAGCTCATCTTTCGGATAAATGATCAAACATGCTTTCTTTATATTCTGAAACTGATTTTTTTAAACTTAATAAAATATTACTTACATTTTTTTAGCGTAGCTCAACTTTCGGATAAATGATCAAACGTGCTTTCTTTATATTCTGAAACTGATTTATTTTAAACTTAATAAAATATTACTCAAATTTTTTTAGCGTAGCTCATCTTTCGGATAAATGATCAAACGTGCTTTTTTTTATATTCTGAAACTGATTTTTTTAAAACTTAATAAAATATTACTTAAATATTTTTAGCGCAGCTCATCTTTCGGATAAATGATGAAACGTGCTTTCTTTATATTCTGAAACTGATTTTCCTAAACTTATTACGGTATTACTTAAATTTCATTTTAGCGTAGCTCTTCTGTTGAGTAAGCGTTCTGAGCAGCGTCATTTAATTTCGTTATTAGTTTTATAAAAAAATATTGTTTGGATACTTTTAAAGTAGTTATTCATTCACCATTCTTTTAAATTTTTGATATATTCTTTATTGAAATTAAACTGTTTATTTTAACGATTTCTAACAGTTTGGTTTTCCTCGGGCAGATTTGGTGAGTTGGTTTCCATCTTTGTCAGCGCACCAGCAGTATCCAGTTGATCCGTGGCACTGTACTTGGCTGTAGCTACCATCTGCATCACATTTCGGAATGAAGTTGCCAACAACGTCTGAAATTTTTTTAAAATTAATGTTTATATAAAATTAAAATTTCTTGGTACAAAAACTTTTTAAACATGAAATTTAGATAATTCCTAGTATTGAAATATTATTATTGTGGATTTCAAAATATTAATATTGTATATTTTAAATTAAAAATATTTATCATAAGCAATATTGATTCATTTCTGAGAAATTCACAGGGATTATCTATGGTAATTTTTTTTACTGAACAATCATAATGTTTTTATTTTATTTAAAAAATATTTCCCAAGTAAGTAAGGTTAATGTAGCATGTGAAAAATGAAAAGTTACAACCCATGAAGTTTTTGTCTGCATTTAAAATCAATACGGGTTATAAATGGCCGGGTGACGTAAATTTTATAAATGCGAATTTTTTTTTTATTGACCAATTGGAATTTTCTGCTGTTTGTAATAAACATAAAGCCAATATGGCTAATTCAATGTGAAAAAAACATTATCTTGATCGTTATACTAAAAAAAAAAGATGCATACGAAAAATCTAAATTCTTATTATTCTTACGATACTTTTGTAATTTATATATGCCATTCAATTATATAATATTTCGTATTGTAATTATAATTGAATCGAATAATCCTAAGGAAATTCAATCCTAATATGCTATTCTATTAAATGAGCTTTCGTGTTGTAATTATAATTGAATCAATCTTAAGAAAACTCAATCCTAATATGCCATTCCATTATATGAGCGTATATATTTTATTTATAATTGAATTGTATAATCTTAAGAAACTCAATCAGAAAATGTATTTGAAAAAAGAAAAACTTCATTAAATTCGGACAAAAGTATAAGACAATAAAATTGGTCTTATTGTGTAAATACATAAGAACAGCACGCCTGTCCCTATTCTTAAATTTTTGCCTGTTCTTTAGGATATTTTCATCTTTAAGATATTTTCTTCTTGATATGAAGCGTCGCATTCAAGTGCTCAAAACATGCCAATATTTCTTTTTTTTCAATCATGAATCAAATAAAAAAATTTTTTAATTTTCAAATTTGTAATTAAAATTTCTGCATTAGTTAAAATAAATTCATGCTTTATTTAATTTTCTTAAAAAAAGTGATTTTATACGAGTCATTTTGGATGTAGTTTAAGGTATGATAATATAACGGAAATGTCGAAATTCCAACTTTTAGTATTTGGCTTTAAGTCTCTATTCAAATTTTTTTTTCATTTTATTGCCAATAGTTTAGGTTAAAATAAATAGTTTCAATTTGGAATCAAATATAAACTTATTTAGTACTTTAGCAACGCCTCGTTTGTTTTATAATATTTAAAAAAATGTTTGCGTATTCATCTAAAAAAAATTTGGTTTTAACTGACTGGTATTATATTCCAATTTAAATAAATAACTTAATTACGTAGGCTGTCTAAATTCAAGTAAATATGGTGGTCTCTTTATTAAGAGTATGCCATATTATATTGGGGGAGAATAATTGATTTTGGTTTACTTCAAATTAAATTAAATAATTGAATGCTGTAGAAAATCTAAATTCATGTAAATATTATAGAACCGTAATAAGAAGTTAGACCCATGATACATTTTTTATTTCATTTGTAATAATGGAATGGGCTCTGGTTTACGAACAGCCACCCCCGATGAATGTAGGTAATACGTGCAGATTTTAAAATCATGAAAGGATGTATGAATGAAGGATAAAGTATATGAACGGCTTTCTATCCATATGTGCAGGCTCTGACTTTTAAATAAGTCACTCTATGAAAGATGGGATGCCAATTGAATGGTTTATTCCTTATTTAAGTTTGTTATATAAACTACAACGACTGCCAATTTTGAATGTCTTTTTTTAAAATAAATTTTAAAAAAATTATTTCTTTATTTAACATTTTTGATTACATTTTTCTTCTTATTATGGGTTTCGTTAAATAGTTTTTTCCAAATAATTTTTATAACTAGATTTTTCTCATAGATGGCAGCACTGAGATGTTATTTGCTAAATTTTTTTTCCGACCAAATATATTTTTAATATTATTATGTACGATTCGAGCTATTAGCACAACTTTTATTTTTTTTCTTCTTCGCGAAATTTGATAGTTAACTTAGTATTTCTACTTTTAAACCATTTCTTACTTTGCTACACGCGTGTAAAATTGGTTTCTGCTTTCTTTTATTTAATATTCTTTTTCAACTGAATTTTTATTTTTAGCGATATAGTGACATTATAAAGAATAATTTTTATCGTAGAATATTTATTCTTTTTTCAGAAATATCGCATTTATTTATAGTAAAGGATATGCCCTGATGAAGACCTTTACTTTTTCCCATGAAAAAGTTTTCTGTTTCTTACTATTTTATTCTTCTTCTCTGTGTTTATATATATATTTACGGGGGAAAATCCTTTTCATACTTCAATTTTAATAAAATTAAGCAATAGCGTATGCAATCTAAATCCATGCACAAAAAAAAAAAAAAAGAAAAAAAGATGGAAACTTTATTAATAGTATGTTATATGTATACTATACATAGGAAAATACAATGTACAAAGAAATAAGTGTTGGAAGTGCTGTTAATAACTTTAAAGCATATAAACGTTTACGATAATCTCATTCTCATAAGAAATTAAATATGAAATGGAAAGAAAGCTTGAAATAAACTTAGAACTTTTGTAAAAAGACGACTACAGTAATTGAAATCGGAAATCGTAACAAATTGTCAGTTACTAGAAATTCAAATTACGGAGCATTTGTGATTAAAATATTATAAAATTCATAGAAATTTTCGGTACAATCGTAGATTTTTATATTTTGATGAAGTTGAAGTTTTACTGTTCAACATTTTATATTTAATTTTGACTCAAAATTTAATACAATATTTTGATTACTAGTAATACTCATAAAATTAAGGTCTCGAAGGGACTCTTACAAAATGGATAAATTGTCATTTCGGAAAGGAAAAACACGAAAGAAAATATTCAGGAAAAAAGTTACTCAAAATTCCTGTAACGTTTGAACAAATTAATATTAAAAACAAAAATCGTGTTAACAATGAAAAAAAAAGCCTTTCAGCAAGACAAATTTTAATTCAGCAGCTGCATTTCTATAAGATGTACAGTGGTTCGCATGGTAATTTTTACAAGTTTAACAGATTCTCGAACAAAATATCTAATGTTAAATTTTATTTATTATATCGTACGTCCTGTACATTTCTTACATACTCGTGTAAATTTATTCTCGCAAATTATTTATTTTAAATTATTCAATATTCATTTTATTCTCGTAAATTTATCTATGCACATTTAATTTTTCATATTTATTCGTATTTTTAAATTAGAAGATATTGAATCTGTTGATAATTCATGCAAAGTGAATTAAATTATGTATAAAGCTTTAATGTTGATATTAAAAAACCATCTCTTTAAGAATATTTTTTTAAAAAAATTTCAAATTAAATGAAATTAAATTTTTGTTGCTATTTTCTGGTTTTGGATTACTCGGTGAAGCTTTTAAAAAGTTAAGACAGTCGAACAAATCTCTTCAAAGAAATGTGTCAAAAATTTATTTGTTTTTGATTCCTGGAAAGAATTAAGACATCAACAATTCCCTTTTTTTCGCCAAATTTAAATGTAATATTTATAGTATATATAAATCTTACTTTTAGCCTGTTCTTGTTGTCTTTGCAATTGGCATGCAGTTTGAGCTCCAATTACCATAGCAACGAGACAGGAGAATAAAGCCAAGACAGCGAAAACCTTCATGATTTATTTTTCTGGAAAAAAACATGTTCTGTATTTTGTTGTTATAAAGAAAATATTTTGAAATACTGAAGTAAAATCTATATTTTAAACAAACTTTACTTCGTAAATGCTTATAAGAAAATTTTTTAATCAATCATATTAAAACTAGAGAAGGACATATTCACTGTTCAATCATATTCTATGATCAATATACAAGGGATTCCGTTTACTGAAAAAGTATAGTGAAAGCTACAAAATTTCGTCATTAACGTGTTTCTTGCTCTATGGGAACACCAAAAAACCATAGAGTTATAAATAAGAAGGAGTGGGCATTCCTCTCCTTCCCTGTTGGCGCGAGTGAAGTAACTGTCAAGTAGCGGCGGCTATGTTGGTATAACCAGAAACTTCGCGGAGCAGCTCAGGTTTCACGAGGAAGAGTTAGGTTTTTTTTTGACATTTTCTCTTATGATTGGAAAATTTCGAAAACGAGATTGAAATAGTTTTGTTGTTAATACATAACACCTTTTTTCATTCAATTTTTCAACATTAGTTTCTTTTCTTCTTCCCAAAAAATAACGTTTTAAGATAGCTCTATTTTACAACTGAATTAAAAAAAGAGCTTTACAGCAGTTTTCTGGAACTTAGGTTCCTTTATATTTTATGTAGGCATTAAAAGTAATATATTATTGTTATTTAAGGGGGCAGCTTTCCAATTAAAAATTTATTCAAAGAATATCACATTAAAACCACACTATTTTGAATATAAACAAAATAATATGAAACGCACTTTTCTTTAAAGTTAGAATATTTAATGGGAAAAATGTTGGTTTGTGCTAAAACAATAGCAATAATCAACATTAAGCTATTGATCGTATCAATTGATACCTTTGAGCATGGTATAAGGCCTATTTTTCGGTTAAATTTGCTTTACAGTTTTGCATTTTTCACTGAATGTGTGGTGATAAAAAATATAATTTCTAAAACCAAAGTTTTCGGTAAACCATTACCATACGAACAGAAAAAACTATCAAATAAATAGTTTAAATCCCATCTATTTTGGTTTTAATACCAGAATTATGTTTTTTCTTTTGACCAGAAATATCATTACTATGCAGTACGTTTATACCAGAATATTTTTCTGCGTATAATGATTGCCCTTATATTTTCAGAATCCTTTTTAATAATAAAGTATACTCATTAGGGGCTGCAAATTAATGCTTGATCCAGGAAAATAAGAAAAAGAATAGAAGTATCGAAATCTACCAAATCACTAAGTAGGAAGACGTAACTGAAAATTTTTAAAACTTGTTTGATTTGCCGGAGAAACTGAGAGGAGTTGAAGGGTGGTTATTAGAAACATCTCCATGTTTTGTTAGTCAATGACACGGGTTTTGATGTTCATCAGACTTTGAAATTAGTCACCATTCATAGATAAACTATTTGTACGAATTTTATTGCAAGAAAAATAATTTGCAGGGTGTTCCGCAATGACCACCATTAATATATAATCTTAAAATCCTTCTAAAAACTTGAGTAAAAAAATTACATATATGAAAAAACTATAGCATTTCAGAGAGAAAAAAATGAAAATGCTTTTGAAATGTGTTGGATCACTAGCGAGAAAGGTGGGACGAATGCATCATTCGAATGCATCAAATCGAACTAGTTATACAGCATATTCCATTATTTTTTTCTTCTCAGCTCAAATATTATTTACTAATTAGAATAGAACTTTTTTGCTAAACATTTCAAAAATATATACTAAGAGCAGCTATTTATAAAACACACCCTAAGTGTCAACAATTACCGTTTTACCTATGTCATATGTTCTTTTTCAGATGATTTGTTTTCTTGAAGGTTAAAAGAGAGAAAAAAGAAGGAAAAAAAACAGAAAATCTATTCAAAATTTATTTATAGATAAGCTTGAAAACAAACATAGTCATTCATTTCCTTAAAGTATTATAATTCATACAATTAAAAATAGTTCATACAAATTACAAAAGTAATATAATTCATAATAATAAAAACACTTATATATAAGATTTAACTAAATTTTAGTTCAGAAACAAAATCAAAAACGTATACGGTAAGTTACAATTTGATAAAACATCTAGATTTTTGACATATTAGAAAAATTGGAGCCATGAATGCTAAGGTTGACAGTATTAGGGACAGTAAATAACATAAAGAAAACAATAACAGATAATATGCACAAAAATGATTATAATTTTTTTAACATGCAGTGTGATTATAAAGTAACTTTGTCAACGAATGACCCAATGAAGATCATACCATTTAAGTAAACGGAATAAAATTTTGTGCATGAGTATTATGATCTATGTGCTCGATATTGATGTTTGAAACGATTGCGAAACGACGATTGCAGTTACAGTGACAAAATTTTGAAATTGCCAAACGACAACACCCACTTTTTCTTAATCGAAATGTAATCCATATAGTAAGAAACCTAACGATATTTTTAACAAAAGTAACTGCAACTATAGGCTTTTGCCAGGCGCTACCATTTTCGCATATTTTGGGTTAATTACCAGAAATGTCTTTACAAAACAAGAGTGGTAATTTTACCAAAATTCATTTCTGTGTGTAGAGAGGCTATTTTTTTATATCTCTGTGTGCGTGCAATGTATTCTAATTTAAATTTTAACAAAATAGCTATTTAAGTTTGTTCATTATCAATGATTTGTATACTTAAATTTTGATAAAAATTTATCAAATATTTTAATATGGGGTAAAGTTTCAATATAGTATAACGACTTACCAAAATGAGCGATAAAACGTTATAAAAGATTTTTTATGCACTGCTTGAAATGTGATGTGAATTGAAACTTTTCTGAGACTTTATATATTCACTGAAATATTTATAATTCGTCATTTTAAATGCTAATAAAAATATTATTATTACACTGAATAGTCATTATTATTTTACTAGCATAATTTTTATCATATTGCCTTTATTAGCGTCTGTAAGACTTAGGAATGTGCTTTTTCTTGTTTATTCATCTGATTGACTCATAAGAAATATCAATCATTTTGATTTATTAACGTTTGTAAAGAAACTTTATGAAGCAGATAAATTTTTTTACGACAAAAAAGAATGATTTTCCCAAAATCGAGTTTTATTTTTCGTGTAAAGACTATTTACGATTTCATTTATTTCAATTAAAAGTTACTAATAGAGAAATTAATAATTGATATTGAAAATTTCTTTAAAATTTTAAGATTTTAAAACTAAATGAAGGGTTAGTCAGACCGCTTTTGTCTAGAAAAATAACATAATTCAATGCAAGTAAATGCGAAATATCTACAAACATTTATATTTTTTCCAGGAACATACGTTTCCTTCATATTTTATAAGTCTTCTTGTATTTTCAGATATCATTGAATACTATTGATATATCAATTAACCCTTTATAGAACGACTCTTTTTAAAGCAATGCTTGGTTAAAATAATTTTTGGTTTGATATTTATTTGTAAAAAGTGATTAGTTTAATTTTTTACTTAAAATTAATTTCATTTTTTGGTGGGAAGGTGGTTGAAGAATTTTTAAAATTTTACCAACTGCGAAAGAACTGGTCGCAAACTTGAATTTCTGGGATTTTTTATACATTCTTTCCTTATAAATACAAATTAACGCGAAGAGAACTGATCAAATGTACTATGTATCCTTGTATTTTTTAAAATTTTACTTACTGTAAAGAACTGGCTATAAACTTGAACTTCTGCTCTTATTTATAAATTCTGCTTTTATAAATACATCTAAATTCGATGAGAAACGATCGAAAGTACTGTGTATAAATTTTTTTTTGTCGTATGCCTGTTTAGGCAGTGGGGATGCGATTGTTCCTTTTTTTCAGTGGTGCCATCTATGACCAGGAATTCGACTTCTGCCACGTCGTTCACACAACCACAATCCGTTTATAGGGCGGATCACATTCACACACAAAGGAGAAGGACATAGAACACACATAGAGAGAAAGAAACATTCATGCCTTGCCCGGGATTCGAACCCAGGACCTTTCTAATGCAAGGACAGTTTCCTGCCCCCTGTACAGGCCGGTCGGCACTGTGTATCAATGCATTTTTCTACAAGTTTTACTTACTGTTAAGAACTAGACATAAACTTGAACTTCTATGCTCATTTATAATTTCAGTGCTTATAAATACAAATAAATTCGATGAGAAATAATCTAAGGTGCAAACGTACAAAAGAGAACAGCTTCTTGTCTCCGTCTCTCCTCTCTTCTTGGTCCCACGTAACTTCATAAAAGCAAAATATTTATCTAAACAAAACATTTATACTCACATTCATATAAGCAAAAGACCTATTCATTGATATTTGAAGTCATTAATAGATAGCTGCATAAGTCATGAGTGGGAAAATAGCGTCTCATTAACATTAAAAAATTCGTGAATTCGGAGCGAAATCTATTTCTCACCCCCTTTCGAAGTTTCGAAGTTCGCCCTTAATGTCTATTTTTAGACCTCCTTCATGCCTATTTTCAGATTATTTACTTTCGGAAATCAGCTGGTCCATCTTTTTAAATAAGTAGGATTTCAAGTATTCTGAGATTTAAAATCGTACTATCTAAAAGAAAGACAATATGTAAGTACAATAAACTCTTATCGTTTAAGTGAGAGTGGATTTAATTTTTGTCTCTTACGTGCTCGTATAGTATCGGGAGAATGGTGAATTCGTTATTAAAATGTTTAGTACAATATATGCTAACACTAAAAAATGAAAGAAAAAAAATAAGCTGGTTATCTAATGTATCTAATAACTTTTGATGGATAATGAATAAAATTAGCAACTTAGTAAAAATCAAACTGGGTACTTATTTGCTATTATTAACTATGCAGGCCAATGAACTTTATTTTCGATTTTTGGCACAAACGAAACGAACTGAAACAGTTGTAAATTTCTTTAAGTTAAAACACAGTAAACAATACATTTTAAAGAAAGAAAATAAACTTGGCTGTTTTTCCATGTAAGAAAATGTTTTAATCTAAAACAATAATTTTCAATAATGAAATTTCGTATTTCGAAACTATGTTCGAGCCACATAGCGCCAGAAAGAGGTGGTCGTTTATATACCACCACTTAAAAATGTGCAAACTGCTTAAAACATGATATATATATATAAAAGATTACAAAATAGCAAGATTTGTCTCTTTGTCAGAATCTCTTGCGATTTATTTAGTTTCGTTCAAATTATTTATTTCAACAAGTATAAATTTATCACATTTTTATGAAGAAGGAAGAGTTTTAGAATACATTTTAAGCTACAATTTGAAAGCAAAAATTCGAGTCGATATAAATTCTCTTTAAAAACCATAGAGTTTTTAACTTTTTGTACAGTTTGGTTGTCCTTGGAGGACAGATTCAGCAGTTTTGTGACCTTTTTTGTCGACGCACCAACAGAATCCAGTTGCTTCATTGCATTGAACTTGTTTGTAATGACCTTTTTCATCACAATCTGGAATGAAGTTGCCAATTAATCCTGAAATGATCAAATTGCATTAATTAGTAAACTAAAATTGAGGGCAGAAACAGTATTTTGTAGCATCTAATTTGAAAATGAATATGTAAGTTCTTAAAGTTTTAAGTTTTCATGATTCTTTTAAATTTGATTTCTCTAAATCACTTCATGTGTAAGCAATAGGATAGCTCGATCTACTTTTGTGATTTTAATTTTTATGTTAAAAAAATAAATAAATTTTGTTTCAAAGAGCTAAAGAGCTAACTGTTTTATTTTTTTATTTTTATAAAACCACTCTAAAAAACTGTTTTCGAACTTTTGAAACATCGCTCAGACCGTCGCTTCAATTAATTGACAAAAATCAAATTTACTTAAGTCGAATAGTTGGAACAATAAAAAAGGAAGATATAAATATGTTTAAAATGTCTTTATTTTTCTACGCTCTGTTTGTTTGTCTTAATATAAATTAATTATTATAAATTATTAAATTTTGAGAAAGGAGGAAGAACAGTATTGTTGGAACTATTTCATTTGTTTAAATACAATAAGAAAGACTGTTTACTTTTACTATTTGATTTGTAACTAAAAAAAAATAACTAAGAAAGTTTATAGTAAAGGAAAATCATTGTCTTTTATTTCACCAAATAGGTTGATCCAAAAATGTGTGGTCAAAAATTTAAAGGGGTTACAGGGGACGAATATAGAAGGACTCAGAATAAATGATTTCAGGTGGTCAGAGTTGATGGCGAAGTTTGAATGTGACACAGAAAACAAGAAGCCATGGTACCAACTTGGCAACAATATAATGTATGTATTATTATGGTGGTGGTTCCATATTGGTTGGGCTATTTTTTCATGGTATGGACTGAACCGTATGGTCCAATAGCACTGATCATTGGACTGAAAATGATTCTATTCAGGTACTTGGAGACCACTTGTAGCCATTCGTGGACTTGATGTACTTGAACAACGATAGGATTTTAATGGATGACGATGCGCCACGACACAGGACATTATTTTTTCACGACAGGTTTGAAGACCATTCAGAACATATCCAGCGAATGATTTAACAACATTGATCTAACAACGCGAATCTCATCGAACTTTTATGGGATATAATCGAAAGGTCAGTTCTAGGACTTTCGAGATCTTGGAGATCTAGTTAGACCGAATGGTTAAATATTCTTACAAGAGACTTCTAACTACTTGTTGAGTCCATACTACGTCGCGTTGCAGCACTTCGTAAAGCAAAAGGAGGTCCACCATGATATAATGAAATATCCCATGACTTTTGTCACCTTAGTGTAGTTCTCGTGATTGTGGAAGGATTGTGTTCAATCTTACGTCAGAGATGAATATTCTTGCAAGAGACTTCTAACTACTTGTTGAGTCCATACCACGTCGAGTTACAGCACTTCGTAGAGCATAATAAGGTCCGCCATGATATTAAGAAATATCCTATGACTTTTGTCGCATCAGTATAGTTCTCATGCTATTGGAAGGATTGTGTTCAACCTTACGCAAGACATTTTCTTCTGGCACCGTTCTCACCGAGTTAGGATCTCATATCTGTTGTTAATGATTGCTGATTCTATCTGTGAGGCGCAATCACTTGAAATTTTGACAATTTCGTATTTCATTGTTGGGAAATCGTTCCATGTACAACCTTTGCGTTGCTCTCCCATTTCCATTCGCAGCTCCATACATCAGCATATAAGCTCTTTAGCGTTAAATGCTGTATAAAATTACTAGAACAGCTTCCGGCTTACTTTGACAGCCCTACACAGCGCCCTTTCACACAGCGTTACCGGACACGCATTGTATGACGCATTCTTTTATCTTCGTCTCCTCTTAGACAGAATTTTTTTCTGATTAATCTGTATATTTGTAAACTACTGAAACTAATCTTAGAATTTGAAAACAAATATACTAAAGCCCACATGTATCTTTGGCATGAGGGTTTTCAAGTACTTTATTTTATAATTGTAAAATAAAATATTTTTTAAAACTGTTAAAATGGTAAATATATGCTTAACATGGTAAATAAAATAAACTATGTACGTACCCTTTTCCCTCTTTTTCATTTCTTTTTTTCTTTTTTTGTGGCATTTTTTGTGGCTAAATACAACAGCAATGAAGCATAAGAACAAAAACAAAATAGTGATGAACTTCATGTTTATTTTCCTCTGAAAAAAATAAGAATAATTTTATTGATGAGAAATTACGATTATGGGAACCATATTTTGATAGAAGAAGAAACCTTCAAAGCACGACATTCAGGGGCAGGACAAAATAATGGAAGCATATCTATACTCACTAATTTTTTTCATTTCTCACAAGAAATACTTATAGGGTTATTTTAAAAACATTAGAAGTGTCATTACTCATACATATCAATAAAGTTTTAAAATTTTAAAGGTTTGAACGACCGGCAATAAATTATGAACGAAAAAGAATGTTTTATGAACACCCTATACCAATCAGTATAGTAATAAGCTTCTAATTATAGTCAATTACGTGGGTTATTATATACACCAACTCCACCAAAGTTTCGTAAGCGTGGTTTAAATATTCATGAAGATATAGAATTTTTTTTTACTTAAAACCAATTTTTCTGACATGCGCTTTCTTACTATAGCTGTTAATTTATTGCCAATCTCTTAAGACTCTCAACTTTAACTTTATTGATATATTAGAGAAATAGCGTGATCTGAACACTTCTAAAGTTTTCTTTGTATTTCTTTAGAAAGATCGGAATCAAGCGTATTAATACAATTCGAAATGGCGGTATTGTTATACAACTGATTAGTGAAAACGATATCGAAAAACTGAAGACAGAAATAGAAGAAAGTAAAATAGTTAACTACATCTGCAGCAAACCAAAAACCATTAGTCCCAGGGTCATCCTGTCCGACGTTCCAGAGGATATATTACCTGTGAGAACCTGATGGAGAAAATGAGGGAGCAGAATAAGAATCTTCAGGATTCAGACATGACTATAAAATTCCCATCAAGAGCGACATCGCGAACTAATGGACTCTTGAGGCGGAACCCGTAACTTTCCATAAGCTCATGCTTCTTGGTAAACTTGACATAGGGTGGAGTCGTTTACGACTGAAGGAATTCAGAGTAACGCAATGCTTTAAGAGTTACCGTTTTGGTCATATATCGAAATTTTGTAAGAAGGAGGAGGTTTGTGTCAATTGCTGCCAAAAAGGTCATAAGATTGACGACTGTAAGTCAAAAAGAAGGTGCATTAATTGCAAAAACAACAACAAAAAATAATCTCTAAGTATTAACCATAGTATTCCTTATAAATTCTGCGAGTCTTATCAATGAGAACGAATTAATTATGTATAAGAAGCAAGAACAAATTTTTATCTCTTATGCTAATTTAAATCACACGATATATGTTAATTCATTGCATGCAGCAGACCTTACTAGATATAATCCTTGGATCGATTAATGAACCGTATTACAATACAGACAATTATATCACGGGATTCAAAACAGATATTCAAATAATCGCAAGTAAAGACAGACCGAGAAGCGCAGTAATTTTTAAAAAAGGGCCATTGAAACCATTAAAAGACTCACACTCCAGTCTTCAAGCCCTTAGCAACACAAACACGAAGGATTACCTAGTCAAAATGATAAAAAAATACTTACAACAATATTACTAAATTCCACTAGATTAAAGTTCACAAAGGATCTGAGGGCAATGAGGAAGCTGACAGACAGGCCAAATTTGCATGTCAAAAATCAACAATAGATCTATGTGACCCACCATCTAAACCGTCAACAAGAACAGAACTTATGAAGAATAACCTTTCAACATGGCAGCGAAGATGGGATAGTGATGATACAAAAGACCGACACACCTACAAATTTATCCCAAGAGTCAGCAATCGAAAAATCTACTCCAACTTCTATATCAATCAATTTCTAACTAACTATGGAGCTCAGAATAGTTATCAGTCAAAAATGTTCGGAAAAGACCCGAACTGTGAAGTTTGCAAGAGTTATGAAGATATTGAGCACATAATTCCTATCGGCCCAGTTTATGATTATTTAAGAATTATGTTTGCACCGAAAAACTCCAACTTTGATACCATTAAAAGAAACTGGAACCAAAAGAAAATAAACAATGGAATTGAAGAGATATTTGAAAGACTTTTTGGGAAAGAGAATTGAGGATTTGGCCTAAACTGATCCTTCAATAGTATTCCCTGGATTTCCCCAATGGGGGGCGGGACAGGATTAAAGCCGAGCTATTTCTTTAGAAGTATGAAAAATGAGTTAATATAAAATGTTTCCATTATTTTTTCCAACCCCTGTAGTTCATTAGTTTTTAGTTGGTCCTAAATGCAAATCAATAGTGTCAAACATTAAATAAAAGTGATTTTTTTAAATTTCGCAAACAATCCATATAAATGATCACTTCCTTTAAATGTCAAAAGAGCTTATACATAATTAACGCTTCATTGGTAATTAAATTAGACTTTTGCCGGATACGCCATCTACAGGCCAAGATGAGTGGCCACAAAGTGTGGCTATTAATTTTCAGGACTGGTCAAATAGCTCTTGAAAAAATGCGAATCACGGACCCGGTTAATACGTAACGAAGTTAATTTCTATTGTACTCAACTATCTTTTAAATCATCATTTTAAATTCTCTTGAATTCTGATCTTATTAATGTCTTTGACATGCTTAATCTTGTCATAGTCCATTTATTTTTCTTTCAAATTTCTTCCACAGTCTTTCATGTATTATTAGCAACTCAAACTTACATTTAAGAAGCTAAACAAATCAAACATTTATCATTTTGCCGAATTATATGTTTTTGTACGAATTTTACGTTTATAGCACTCTCACATTCCACCTACTATTTATGTTACAATATTCGATAGTTACTGGCACAAAATGTAATATATATATATATGTACACAAAATAAGAAAGTGTTATTACAATAAAAACAATGTTTTACTCACTTTTGCAGTAGAAGCGTTGATCAATACAAATGTTACATCAAAGCAGGCGTCATGGAACAAATCTCACGGAAGTTTGAAAACTTTCAAAACAAATGTGCTAATTCTGTTCAATCAATGGCACAATAGATGGCAGCACAACCTGAAGCGGGAATTATTGTTCCAATCGTTATAATAGCAAGATCTGTAAATTACAACGGGTTTCGCGCTTCCCACAGGTGTATTTTCTAAAATCCTGTAGTTGGGAAGTATTCTACCCAAGCCCAATCTTTCTAATTTTAAACCTTGTTAATTTGTTTTAACAGAGGAGTTAGTCTGTTAATTATAAATTATGCTTTTTTTAGAAGACTAAACGTTGAACTTTTTTCGTTCTCTCAGAACGAATACGTTGTTTTCGTTGTTGGAATCAGAATGAACAAATCACAATAAAAATGTAACAAATATTTACCATCTGCCTAGCGTCGAAGCCAAACGCGTGATAAACACTATCAAATGACGTATATTTTTTTAATTATATATATAGCACAATAAATAAATACAAAAAGAGAAAAACGAAGAAAATACGTTTTATGGTTTTTCCTTTATTTTTTATTTTCTGTTTTAATGGGATATTTATTACTTAATGTGTTCCATTTAGTTTAAAAAAAATTTTTTTTTTTTTGAGTGCTCCTGAAACTATTGTATTGATGTATTTTGCTTTGGATATATTGATACAACATTTTCCAGAATTTTATTAATATTTATTTTCGGATTTTTATTAATTATTTTATTTTTTATTTTTAATTATTTTTTTCTTCTCTTTTTTCATTATTCTGTAATTTTTTCCATGTTTTCTCCACATTCTGAACTTAGATATTAGTACAATGTCGTATACCTACTTGTATTATATTTGAATAATTTTTTTGCCGTTTAAAATGATTTAAATTTGTGCTGCTATCAGGAATGAATCATTCTAGCTAGTCGGAAAGTGTTCCAAATTTTAACAACAAGATTTTATTGTTAGAGACACAAAATCTAGCAATTAAAAACGTTATAAAAATGCTCTGTAGCATTTGGGTACCTGGAGTGTACTATTTAAGGACTGGTTGAATGCGATAAAAATGCCCTAAATGCGACAGTACTTTTTATCGTGATCCATTTTATTGGGTGCTTTTTTTTGCGACAGTGCATAATCTTTGCTTAGGTTACAGATAATAATTCAATTTCAATTTGTTTAGAAGTGAAGGCTCAACATTTTGGCTATTTTCGGTGAACATGTCCAATAAAATGTCAAATTTGACTTAATTCTGAGAAACTCATCTGAAGTCGTTTCGCATTTAGTAACACTGCCCTGATATGTATTTTCGCATCAGTAGATTTATTCGATTTTTTAACAAATTGATTGAAAATATTCTTAATGAACACATTTTAAATATGTCATTATTATAAACTAAATATTCGTAACTTTATGTTCGAAGTAAGCTAACTACAGTTTTATTTTAAGGACAAAGTCTATATTTTAATCGAATAATAAGTCATAACACCTGAGTTTAATTTTAAAAAAGTTTGTAATTTCACTTATAATTATATCCCTTTTATTAATTAGGATCTAAATTTAGGTTTGTGACATGTCAGTTACAAAAGGTATAAGGTATTTGTAATCATTAATCAGTTTATAACTCATACTGAAAAAAATTGTGCTTGATCTCTAGCGATTAGTGCATTGCAATGTACTAACCATTCTAAATCAGTTATATCATTTTTTACTCGGTAAAGTGATTAATTTCGCTATTTCCGATAAAAGTTGATCAGAAAACTTTTTATATACTTGGTAAATAAAACCCAAACGATATTGACAATAAGACATAAAATTTTTTTTGTTTAAAATATATATCATTATTCAGCTTTGTCTGATTCTGTAAAATAACTAAAAGAAGGTGAAAATTGGAAAAGTAAGTAATTAAAGTTAAATTTATAATTTAACTTTAATTACTTACTTTTCCAATTATACGATGATGAATTTTACCAAAATTATACGATGATGAAAGCAAAATGCGAATTATCAAATTTATAAAATTCTATAGAAGATATGGTAAAAACTACTAGAATATGGTAAAATTTACTGAGTTAGTGTCACCAAAAAGTTAGGTGATTTTTATTGGAGTGCTTTGGTAATTGCGTTTGGTAAAATTAGCAATTACTTAAGTTTTTTTTATGACCATGCTGTTTCGTGTAAATGGGGTAAAATTTGTTAATTAAAAGATAACGATAGATACTCCACTGGCATAAGATTAATAGTGACCGACCGGGGCTCCAAGAGAAGTTTTCGGAAAAGGGTTTCACCAGTTGCCACGTGGGAACCAAACACTACAAAATTGCAGTAAAGCAAAATTTAAGCTAATAAAGATTGATACACATTAGAAAATATCAGAATATCGATTATGTGTAAATTTAAAACTATAAATCAAGTATTTTAAACCATGTAGGAAAGTAAAAAATAACAAGTAGATAAATGAACGCAAAATGTGCCCGTGCAAGAACAGATAGTTCAGAATAGCCAATGAGATTTATAAAATGTATAATCAATCATAATAATTCCAAAAGGGACTTATAGTTAAAGCCAACATAAAATTTCGGAGTGAGGCATCAAAGTGTATGGCTATCACAAAAGAGATCACCAATGACCAAAAGTTCTCCATGGAAGGGAAAGGCCCTGGAACAGCAACCAATCTAAGTGCCTTGCTTAAAATAAAAGATCAAAGGGATATTAAAGAGAACCAGAATTCTTAAAAACAAGTCAAAAGCGCTTAAAACATCTGAAAAAGTAAAATTAACGAAAAATAAAAGTGACAAAAATACAGTTAAAAAACGTTTTTTGAGTGAAGTCTGATAAAACATCAAATAGTGAAAACAGGAAAAATCCCATCAAAAACATATAAGATCTAAAATAAAATTAACTAAATAATTGAAATAGTAGACTAATAGTTCAAAAGTTTTAGTATCCACTTTTCAAGACAAACTGCCTCTAGGATTAAAAATATTCTGATGTATACCAAAGTTTCTCTTAAAAGGATAAAAATTCAAAAATGACACTAGGTAAGACTGAGGGTGGTGAAGTTCAATAAGATCCAGAATATCCATTCGAATGTCCTATGTATGATGAGGATTTTCAGTCCAAGAGGAGGACAAAGTCACCAGAGTACGGTTAAAACAAGGTAAAGTACTAAAAAGCAAATATTAAAACCAGGAAATCTAAAGGCCAAAAGTTTAAAACTAGATTAAATTAGTCAGGTGTACTCTCAAGGACAAGCAGATCTTCTAAGCTATACTTAGGAATTTCAATGATTTTTCTCCTATATTATTTTTCTTCCTTTTTCCCTAAAGCATGGCATTAAACCAATTATTCAGTTTCAAAAAAATTTCAGTTTTGTTTTTTATATAATTTTAAGAACTATCATTTTGAAAATCAAAATTTCTGGTAAGCCGTTACCATACGAACAGATAAACTACCAAATGAATTTTTAATTATTGTATATTTTGGTTTTATTATAGAATTTGTTTTTTTTTATCACACTAGAAGGCTGAACCTGAGATTTTTCGACTCGCCAACTATCGCAATTATTTTTTAAACTTTTTCTCTTTAAACGTAAATATTTTTCATAAAAAGGAAAAATATTTTGTTTTCAAATTATACAAATATTGAAACTTCATTTGTCAGGTGTTGTGTTCATTTGTGAAGTTCATTGTGTTAGTGGTGACGAAATAAGCGATTACCTGGATGACTTGGGAAAGAAAGCTTAACCTAAAGAATTCACATTCCGTGACTGAATACGTAGAAATAAACAAGTTATTTTGCACGTTGACGTCATTCGAATAGCTATAATAGCAATTCCAATAAAAACGGTTTTTATCGCTCCCTATTAAGGATTTTTTTTTATTTTGAAAACTTTATACACTATAAATGTTAAGATTTATATCCAACAACATGTAATCTCTCTCAAACTTCTACTTTTGTTTAACATGTGCTCGAGTGTGAGTTTATAAGTCTTCTTTAACAATGGAAAACTAGTTTATATCTAAATAAATTAAAGCTGAGAAGTTCACGAAAAATCACATAAATTAGCAATAACTTTCGAACATTTGAAATTTTTTGTAAGTAAAAATTCAAAATAAAGGGCTTTTTTAGCTTGTCGAATTTTAAATCCGAAGTTGTATACTTCAACAAATTGCAGATCGGTCGAACATGGTATTTTTCCCCTACAAGTTTCACAGTTAATTATTTTTTCTTAACTATTATATAAATAATATATATATTATTATATAAATAATATTTTTTTATATTTCGCAGTATTTTCTGTACTGTTTTTAACACACCTTTGTAATTTCAAGTTTTTTCACAGCAAAGCAAAATATAATGTTAAGTTCAACTTCCAAAACAGCTGCTGCCGTTGCGATTTTTTATTATAGAATAGATAGACGCATCATTACCATAGGGTAATAGCTGTTCATCAGTAGTGTAAAAATGTAGAACAAACGAACAGGTAGGGAGGAGAGGGAGTGCAAACCCTTTTCAAGAACTTCTGCTACTATGCTCCTAAATGTTGTTTTTTCCTTTATGCACAGGGACCGCGCCAAACCTTTGGAGATTGGCTTACATTATGTCTCAGGAAGCTAGCCTTCTTCCCCTATTTATATTCTTCAGTAGAACGTTTGGCTCGTGCTTATGAAAATATGAGTTCGAATGCCATCGTACGAAGAATCCCCGTGTATTAAATGGTGACTGGTACACCTTAAATCTGTCGAGGTCACAAAATCCTCTAAGTTCCCTGAAAATCAATAGCTCTGGAATTCTCTGGTTCAGTTTACGATGTGTGGATGAATGAATTAACTTTGATTGGGTCATCCGTGTAAAAAGGGCTAAGACATGCGTGCAACTGATGTCGTATTCTTGAAAATAGATAGCTCCACTGAACCAGAAATACACTTTGCCTTAAAATTAACTTGATTTCAAGAAGGTTTCCTGGTATTGTCAAGTGGCATGAATTACAAAAAGAACGACAAATTTACCAGAATTTCTTTTCCAGTATGGGAATGCAGTAGTGATTTTTATACTTTGATTCATTACATTTAATTTATTTTTGGTAACTTATTCGCCACTTAAAATTTAAATTTTTAAAAATGGAGACGTAAACTTTAGAACTTATATTATCAATACAAGAATAGAAATTTTGGGGAGTGTTGAACCATAATATCATGCAAATTCGTTGCAATCTCAATATGAACTTTAGTTCGACAGTATAAACTCACAGATTAAACTTGATTATATTTTACTGTGCTTCATATTGAGCAAAATCATGGTTGACTTAAGATCCTGTAAAAGTTGCAACAAATTTTCAATGTAAAGTAGCTTCAAAGTACCTATATCGAAGTTTAGCATTGAATAAGATTTTCTCAGTCTTATATCTATATTATTATTAAAAAAAGAAAAAAAACCAGTTAAATCTTCAGTTAATCAGATCAAAATCCAATGTTTTCAGTTTGGATAATTCACGATGGGTTTACAATTTTTTATTATATTCCTGTTGGTTTACCATTATTATCATTTTACGGTTGGTTTACTGTTATTATTATATTTGCGGTTACTTAACCATTATTCTTTAATTTTGAAAAACATTGCACTTAACAATCAATTATAAAAGCCAAAAATATTTTTAAATAATTTAGTTAAAGTATATTTTAAATAGTAAGTTCAAATAATAAAAAAAAAGGAATTCGAATTTTCACTCACAGAAATCCACCAAGCCTTGAGAATGTTTTTAATGTTTTATTCAATTGTTCAGTTCATTCAAAAACTATTTTTTCGAAGTTTATATAACAAATGAACTAATACATGATTACGCTTAAAATGATACTAAAATCTTTATTTCATTAATAAATTTAGAAAGTGCTCTTCTTTGTTGGTTCATATGCTGTTATAGTAATTATGCTTTTAAGAAAAGACATAATGATAATGACTTAATTATGAGGAGTTGTTTGATATTTGAGCTTTCATTTGACAATTATGTTACAATTTAATTAAACTGTTGTTTTATTGTTTATATAGGAAACAGTAAAATTTTGTATTGTTCTCTAATTTTTTCAGTAATTGCCTGAAGTTTACAATTATAAAAAGAAAGATACAATATGAAAAGAAAGCACAATTAATTGTTAAGTAAAATTTATTATATCGATCACTGAAACAAAATATCCAATTTTTATTACTTCTAACAGTTTGGTTTACCTCCGCTACATGTGTGAGTTGGTTTGGTTTGCTATATTAATACTGAGAAACCACTTTAATCTATTTTAAATCATTGCCAAAAGTTTATTTAATTTATACGCTAAATGTACAGCACACAATACACGCGAAAATTACGACTCACCGCACGACCCGTAGCGAGTCAAAATATAATTAGCATCTTAAATTTAGAAAACAACCGGTCACTTTTTTCATGTTTTTTCTTTCTTTCTGAAAATTGTTTAATGATAAAAGTTTATCAATACAGTAAATAAAAAAAAACAAAACAGTAGTTTAAGTGACTTACACTTGAAACAATGCGATGATTCTAAACTTGATTGTTAATCTTGCCGTGAAGAACTATCCGAGCATTAGAACAGACAAATAACTAAAATATTTTAAATTTTATTAAACTTTTTTTAAAAAATTGCCAATTCGGAGACATTTTTCCAACTAGATGAAATTTATCAAAATCGCCGCCTTATTTTACGGTTTTTGCACATTTTTATGAGCCCAGGCTCTGCAACATTGTAGTAAGTTTTTAAATATTAAAAAATTAGACAACAAGCGTTTCTTTTATTTTGACAGAACTGAGTTTTTTCACCATATTGACGTTTTGCTCCATTTTCAAAATAATCGTAGAGGGCGCTCTCTTTAAATAGGCCAAACTTGACCCAACAGTCATGAGTAACGATTGCAAACTCACAGCAATTATAAAAATAGCATATTATTCGCATAAGAAGCATCATTTCAATTACAACGGAGCCTTCCAAAAACAGCCTTAAATGCGTATTGCTTCCCCAAATAGTTTTTTTAAAAGCAGTTCTTTAAAATCAGTGTGTTTAACAAAATTTTTATCATAATTATGTAATTTTTATCGTTGAATTAACTTACTTTTTATAGCCGTAGAATATTTCTAACATGATTGTTTTTTAAAAAATATAATTTTATGCGAGCAAAAAAAAAAAAAAAAAAAAAAAAAAAAAAAAAAAAAAAATCGTTTGCATAGAATAGCTATTAAATGAAAGTGACAATGGTCACCGACTCATTATGTCTGAGGATAAAATGGCTACTACGATGTAGGATATTAGAATCTGCCGGCTACTGGCTACTGACTGAAAATTGATTTTTAACTACTACTAACATATTTTTGACTGCTAACTAATAATTAATTATTTTGTAACTAAAATCTACTATGCAACACTACTTATCTGTTAATATATCACTGAATTTCAAAACAATTGATAAATTTATGTGAGTATTTTTGCATCTTATAAATTAGAATAAAAGTTCATGAGAATGTTATTAATAATTTTATATAATATTAGATATTATGAGAAGTATTATTATCATCTAATCTAGAATATTATTAATAATATTAATCTTTGAACATTTGAATAAAAGTAATGATTTAAAAAGAAGCTAGCAAATAGGTAATCGTGCTGAAAGTTTATTGTATTTATTGGTAAAATATGTTCTTTTTTTTTGGAATTTCCATCTGTATAGTTTTTATCAATATACTAACTAAATACCCGTTCTTCACACGGGGTGAATAAAAAATAAGCAAAGTGTCAATAAATCACAGTAGAGAAACACTACAAAATCATGCTCATAACTGAAAAGCTTATAATGACACATTTAAAGAGCTTAGTGGAAGAACCAGGTAAGTGACATTTTTAAGGAAATTAATGAATCACTGGTTTTGCTTTTCTCTAAATCTTAACATAACTAATCACATGCATTTTTAGTATGCTAGTATGATTTTTTATTTCAAATTAGGCAATAAGGTTTTATTTTTTAGGTAGTTAGGTTTTATTTAAAATTAGGAACAATAAAGCGAAGAATTATTACTCCCGTTTTCTATTAAATTGGTAATAAAATAGGTCGGATACAACTTTTTTTTTTCATTCTGAAAATGTCCCATACCTGCTTCTTCCACTAAGTTTTTCAATTAATATAGCTAAAATAATTTCCTTTTTCTTATTTTATATTATTTGCTGCAATTTACGGTGGCTTTACGTTATTGAAGTAAGTAAAACTTGTTTCTTGCTGTTCATCTCATTAGAATAAAGAGAAAATGTATTTAGCGTCACTTGGTATGATGCTATTACTCGCGGCTAAACCATAATAGTCAAAATTTACCATTATCAAATAATTTTCTCCGGTACATATCCTTTTCGAGGGGTCTTTCCAAAGTATCGGTATTTAAACTGCTTAGTATTGGTTCTGTTTCAATCATAACGAAATACATCATTAAAATATTTCATATCTATATTAGCATATTTGATACTTTATTACATAACTCTTCGACATTTAAGTTTTGTGAAAAATAAATTTGTCAGTGACAGCCAACTAAAGCCGAAATTTTTTTTAGAATTTTTTTAAAATTCTTATTAGAACTTGATGAAGATTTTGGAGAATGGCCATTTCTCTATCTAACCTTTAATTTACTAGTAAAATATTTAGTAGTGGAAGAACAAAGTTCTTTTGTTCTCATTCATTAAAATATTAATAAACTATCTTTGCTACCACAGGAAAAATATTCCCTGAAACCACGGAAAACCCGTTGTAAAATTCTTATCAAAATTGCACGAATTAGTATAATACCAGTAGTACAAATTGTCGTCAGTGACATATGAATTAAGCATCATCTGTGAATGGTGCTTTTCTACGGTTTTCATGAACAGATTTTTTATTAACCTTTTCTACTTTAACTTTTGCTTTTTAGCGCATAGCTTACATTATTTTATTTCAATTAATACACATTATCAATGTTAATAAAGCATTAGTGTCAATAATAATATGTCAATTCAAAATGAATAAGTATCTTTTCTCCAATATTTTTTCAATAATTTTGATCAGTTTCTTATGTCAATTTACAAACATTAATTAAGCATCATTGTCGTCATTGAGAATATGACGATTTCTTATGGTTCTTCTAGACAAATAAATAGATTAACTCCATTTCTTTCTAGTACAAAGCTTATTTCCTTCATTTCAATATGCATATATTATTTAAATTAATTAAGCATCATTGGCATCAATAATAATGTGGCGATTTTTTTTACGTTTAACCTAAGCAAATAAATACAACAATCCCATTAATTTTGCTTTTAAATACATAAATATTTTAAATAAATAGTTGTTTAGAAAAAGGTTTTAAGAGAAATTTATATAAAAAAAATACGTGGTATCAGAAAACTTTAAAAGTATAAATTTGATGAAGTAGCTCTCGCGTGTTACCACATCATGTTACTCATTGAATTTATCTGACATAGCGAAAATTGAAAAAAATAGCGCGTGGAGTCCCTCCGAGCGGAAGAAGTTAAACTTCGTAACCTGCGACGTTAATTGTAGAAGAATCAGCAGTCGGAGAAGGATCACTAGTTTTATTCAACGACTCTATTTCCTGCCCCTCTCGCTTCCGTGCTCTGTAATAACGGTAATATTGTACATTTTTCCCTCGTGGACCTCTTGAACCAGTGGAAGTGCTTGTGGTTGCCTCATCGTCTCGCCATGGAAAATGTATTTGTATTAATAATGTATGTGAATATGCGTCATATCGTAATTTCATAAGAGAAAACCTAACAATCAATTGATATTCACAAGAGACGTACCTTGACATAACCTTAAATCCGTCGCATTGTCCGTAGGATTGCTATCACTCATTTTTTACAATTGTTATCCACTAAATTTGAAAATAAAAAATACTATCCTATTAAATTATATGTGTATCAAATCAAACTAAAAAAATATTTATAGAAAAACAATTCGCGATCGCAACGCTCGAGTACGCCGTCTAGCGGGAGCCTGTAAATATCGGACATTAATTTATCACGTTTTCATTTAGTTCCATCAAAGTCATTGACTGAATCAGACGCCATTTTTTAGCAGCAAATAAGAAACAAAATTTCCCTAAGGAAAAGGCCGAAGAACTTGAAAAAAATCTCCAGAATATTAGTAAATCTTTCAGGAACAGAACACGCCAAACATTTGAAGAAAAATTCCTCAATAATTTTTAATTTCTGTTATCAACAAACTTGCAACTGATGAGTTCCGATTTCGGATACTGTTACAGATGTGTGTATTAAGGTAAAATGCATTTCTTCTGTCTTCAATTCATTACGAATTAAAGTGAAGTCAACATTGCTTTCGTCATTCCAGTGAATAAATATGAATTCAGAACATACAGAATTGTAATAGTTATAGCATATTCTTCTTCGTTATAGAATATTATATATTTCTGTATCCATATAATTCGGAAAACAACAATAAAAAATTATCCAAGTTACTTGAAATAGTGCCATTTGTGCTGATTCTTAATTAATTTAAATCGTTTTCTTGGTAAGTTTTTTTTTATTTTGAAAGAATAAGTTCAACTAGAATTCAGCTATTCTGTTTTTAGCTACATATTCAAATTCATATCAATTATAAAATTTTGCTGTGTAGTATGTTATCTAAAAGTAATGAAGGTATAAACTATGTATCTATTATTTGAGAATAAAGTTTTCAAACAAGGAACTTTTCATTTTGGAATTCTCCGGGAATCATAAATCAGGTAAGTGCAATGATTTTTACAATGAAAAATTTGCTTGTAAATATTTTTTTTTTCATTTGATGATGGTTCTCTACAGAATGGTTTTTTACGTCTGATTAAGAACTATAAGAATAATAAAAAAAAGAAACAATATGAAAGTTTTTATTTCAATGTTAAGAATTCTTAAAATCGTTTTTTTTATCCTAAGAATTCTTTATTTTCCGTTTTTTAGTTTATAATTTTTTGATAAAAATTGTTCTCAAAATACTTTTTTTGAAAAATTAAATGGTATAACACCATGTGTTTATGTATACTTCTTGTATATTCCAATGTTTGAAGTAATATGATTCAGAAAAGTATGGAATAAAAATTCGGTACTTACTTATTAACGCCACCGCCGCTACAGATTTGGCGGTTTTTAAGTGCCGCTAATCTACACTTAAAATTCTTGCGACAATTCATAAAATAAAACACTTTATTTAAAATCAAAATAGTTAATCGGATTTCGGTGGAAAATGAGCCGATATAGAGTTTAGCATAGATTCAAAACAATCATATCGCCATATGAACTCTAATGAATAAGATTCCAAATGAAATAACATTTCCAAAACGTACGTTTACCAAGATAAAGTTTTATGTTGTGGGAATTGGTACATTTTCGTTTTTTCGGTAAAATATTTCCCTCCTGAAAAAATAAAATTGCATCTTGTTTTGTTTTTGGCAAATCCCAAAGACGAATATTCGTAGCACTAAAAATGGCGACAAAAAAGAATTGTTTTTTTTTTTTGTTTTTGTTTCGTCAGCATTCTTTATTTTACGTTTCTTAGTTTCTAAATAATGATTTTTATTGAAACTTGAAATTTTTTGATAAAAATTGTTGTCAAAAAACGTTGTTTACAAAATTAAATTTCATAAAATTATGAGGCTTATGTATACTTTTTGTTCATTTTAATTTTTGAACTAATATGATTCTTAAAACTATATAGAATGTAAAGTTTAAATGGGCCTTTCATGTTATATCATTACATTTAGTAATACTATTTCTCGGGCATTAGGCTTTAACTCTTATAAGAATATACATATTTTTTTCTGTTAATGTACAAATATTTTTCCGATGTGTTTTGGATATTCCTTCTCTAATAAAAAGAGATACCATTTTGTTTTCGGTTGTACAAGAAAGAAGATCAAGCATTTTTCTTTTTTAAATTTAATAAGCCACATTAAAGAAGGAACGTTGCAATGCTACACGCTACATTAACGACGTCTCCAGAGTAACTGAATGACGGTTCATATGGAAATCGCAGGTAAGCGTCTCATACAACAACGCCCCCTATAGTTCGTTGCGATCGCGAATACTTTTATGACGTTTATTATTTTTATGCTAGTGAGAACCAAAACAATATGGAAATGAATGAGGGAAAACTGGATCCTACCACGTGATTTCCCGGCCAGTAAAAATGTAGCGTTAAACGTTTAACGCAACCTTGTTGGAAGTCGCATAAGAAGTATAACTTCAATAATTCGATATTTAAATACGTGCAATAAATTATTTTTTTTTATCAAATAGAGTTATAAGCTAGACATTATCACTTATGTTGTTCTTAAAATAAGTGAAAAACTGAATTGTCTATAGTTAAATTTAAGACAATGATTAACGTTTAACCAATCAGAAAATTCCATTTCGTTTTTCGCATATCCCTTTCAAACGGTTTGTCGTAGAATGATCTAATATCGACAGTGACCTTCCTCGTGCTTCACACTATCTGTATGTTAAGTTTCATCGATTTCGTTTGGTTGATTTAGGAGTCTATAAAGGACACACACACAGAGAGACATTTATTTGTATGCACATAGATTATATTATTTCAGTTAATGCATATTATCAATATTTATTGAGCATTAGTGTCAATAATAATATGCAGATTTTTACGGTTACCCTGAACGCGAATAAGTATCTTTTCTACTTATTTTTGCTTTTTAGTTAAGAAGTTCATTTTTTTATTTCAATTAATACATGTTAACAACATTAATTAAGCATCATTGTCGTCAATAATAGTATGATGATTTCTAACGGCTCCTCGAGACAAATAAAAACCTTTATTCCATCTCTTTTTCCTTCCAGTACATAGCTTATTTCTTTTATTTCAATATGCATATATTACCTTAATTAATTTAACATCATTGGCGTAATTAAGTCTCATTGGCGTCGAGTTTTTATGTTTCTCCTAAGCGAATTAGTACCACTTTCCCATTAATTTTTACTTTTGAGTTCATAAATATTTCTTTTTTCTTACCGTAAATTTCAAATAAGTATTTTGAAGTTATACTTCTTATGCGACTTCCAACAAGGTTGCGTTAAACGTTTAACGCTACATTTTTATTGGCCAGGAAATCACGTGGTGGGATCCAGTTTTCCCTCATTCATTTCCATATTGCTTTGGTTCTCACTAGCATGAAAATAATAAAAGTATTGTTTTTCTATAAATAATTTTTTAGTTTGATTTGATATACATACAATTTAATAGGATAGTATATTTTATTTTCAAATTCAATGGATAGCAATTGTAAAAAATGAGTGAAAACTGTCTCACAGACAATGCGACGGATTTAAGGTTATGTCAAGGTACGTCTCTTGTGAATATCAATTGATTGTTAGGTTTTCTCTTCTGAAATTACATTATGACGCATTCACATACATTATTAATACAAATACATTTTCCATGGCGAGACGATGAGGAAACCACAAGCACTTCCACGGGTTCAAGAGGGGAAAATGCACAATATTACCGTTATTACAGAGCACGGAGGCGAGCGGAGCAGGAAAAAGAGTCGTTGAATAGAACTAGTGATCCTTCTACGACTGCTGTTTCTTCTACAATTAGCGTCGCAGGTTACGAAGTTTAACTTCTTCCGCGCCGAGAGACTCCACGCACTTTTTCTTTTTTAGAAACACGTTTAAAAGAATTAATATAAATAAAATCAAATCGCGTAGCATCAGACAAAGTATAAATTTGATGATGTAAATCACGTGTGCTACCGCGTAATGTTCATCTGACATAGCGAATATAAAATAATTAAATATTTAAATACGTGCAATAGACTATTTTTGGTTCAAACAGAGCTATATGCAAGTAATTATCACTGATGTTATCTTTAAAATATGTGGAAATTTAATAGCTAACTTTAAAACAATGGCAAACACTAAACCAATCAGAAAATTCCATTTCGTTTTTCGCGCATGCTGCAAGAACGATTTGTCGCAGAATGCTCTAATGTTGACAGTGACCTTCCTCGTGCTTGAAACTATCTGTATGGCAAATTTCTTCGCTTTCTGTAGGATGGTTTAGGAGTCTATAGACGACATACACACACAGACTTCATTTATATATATATACAGATTAAATCTACTTCATATAAGGAAAAATTGGTACATTTTTTAAATCATGCTATAACTTTTATATTTTTTCCAGCTTTAAATACGAGGCTATTTTTTATTAACAGTCGAATTGAAGTATGTGATGAATTTAAGTGTAAGGAAAGATTGAAACAGAGAAATTTAATGTTTAATTTTGTCTAATTCGCAATTAAAAGAATTGCTTTTTAAAATAAATTTTTCTAAAAGGAAGCAATTCTGGTTTTAAATAACTTATTCTGCCCTTTAATTGGTTAATAGGTTACGACAACAGCAACAACCGACTTTTCATCTGCTTTCTTTAAAAAAGTTAAAAGAAATTCTCGCAACACATTTTAGTATTAATTTTAGGTAAAATAAAGATAATGCCTGGAAAATTAACCGAGACTACATAAAATCGATATTTAAAAGTTATGAGCAATATTTTATGTATTACATTTTTGCACTCATCCATAAAAATGTTGTTCTTTTTTAAATTTTTTAAAATTATTTTAGTTCATTATCTTTGTCACACGTTCATTAAGTCTTGGGAAAAAAATTGCACCTTAATTTTATTTCCAGAAACACGTCATAAACGCACATCTGACAAAAAAGAAGCACGTGATTTCAAATAACTTCAGGAATGCTAGTTTGGTGCCATAGCATCGATTCACATTCCAATCGCGTTGATGACCGAACTTGTAAAAAATTATTAAACTTTAAAGAGCATATGATGAAATCTTAAACAGAATCATTTACAATTATATTGCAACGGTTAACCTTAAACTAATGCAAACAGTTGAGCACGAATTAACTATCCAAAATGATCTTAAATAGTTTAAAAAATAAACAGGAATCGATGAGACTGTTTTTGCTAGTTTATATAGTAAATGATAAGATAATAGACACTCATTTCAAATTATAATAAAAATTATGTACCAGTTTTAAAACTTAGAACATGTTCTTTCTTATTGGTTCACCTGTGTTATAATCGTCATGATTTAAGCAAAAAACATGATAATTTTTTTAGTATTTGACATTATCCGCTACTTGAGTGTTTATGAAAGATTTTTAAGAGTTAGTTCATTATTAGTTAGTTAGTTAATTTCATTATTAGTTTTTTTAAAAATAATGTTTGAATATTTTTAAAGTAATTGTTGATTCACCATTTTGAATCTTTTATTAATTCTTTAATGAAATGAAACTGCTTATTTTAACACATTCTAACAGGTTGGACGTCCTCTGACTGATTCGGTGATTTGGTTTCCATCCTTATCAGCGCACCAGCAGTATCCAGTTGATCCGTGGCACTGTACTTGGCTGTAGCTACCATCTGCATCACATTTCGGAATGAAGTTGCCAATAGCGTCTGAAAATTTTTTTTAAATTAATATTTATATAAAATCAAAATTTCTTGGCCAAAAAAAACTTTTCAAACATGGAATTTAGATAATTCTTAATTTTAAAGCATTATTATTGTGGATTTTAAAATATTAATATTGTATATTGTAAATTAAAAATATTATTTACAAACAATATTGATTTATTTCTGAGATATTCATGCGGATTATCTACGGTAAATTTTTTACTGAACACTCATATTGTTTTTATTTTATTTAAAAAAATATTTCTCAAGAAAGTAAGGTTAATGCAGTATGTGTAAAATTAAAAGTAGCAACACATGAAGTTTTTGTCTGCTTTCAAGTCAATACGCGTTATAAATTTGCAGGGGTGACGTAAATTTAATAAATGCGAACTATCCTTTTATTTGCCAATTGGAATTTGTTGCATTTTGTTGTAAGCATAACACTAATAAGGTTTATTCAATATGATAAAAACATTATCTTGATAGTTATGTTAAAAAGAAAGCGCTTCCGAATAATCTAAATTGCTTATCTTTCTAAAGACACCTTTGTTATTTATTTATGCCATTCAATTATGTAATATGTCATATTGTGTTTATAATTGAATCAAATTAAAGAAACCTCAATCCTGATATGTCATTCCTTCATATGAGCTTTCATATTTTAATTATAATTGAATCGAATAATCTTAAGAAAACTCAATCCTAATATTCTATTGGACTATATAATATTTCGTATTATAATTTTAACTGAATCGAATAATCGTAAGAAAATTCAATTCTAATATGATATTCTATTATATAAGCTTTCGTGTTGTAATTATATTTGAATAAAATTATCGTAAGAAAACTCAATCCTATTTTGCCATTTCGTTATATAAGCTTCCGTGTTGTAATTATAATTGAATCGTATGATCTTAAAGTAGGGTAAACCAACCAGTGAAGGAACATTTCATATATATTGATTAAAAATAAGAATTTGAAAGTTTTTCTTTAGATTGATTGGTAATAATAGCTTACTGCCAAACAATAGGAAGTCATCTAGCAATGTTTTGGATTATCTGGTCACATAGACTTCTCTGGAAAATTTTTTAAATTTGTTATTATCTCTGCAACACCTTGTTTCTTTGAAAAAATTATAAGGTGAGTGTTTGCATTTATATGTTTGAAGTGGAATTAATTGCATGTAAAAGTTTTATTTTTCTCACTGTGAAAATAAGAATTCAAAATATAGTTATTGAAGTTACGTTTTATTTATTTTTAAGCATCATAGCATATTCAAGTACTGAGATAAGGGGGTGTTTATTCACTGGATCACCAAACGATAAAAACCAGTGAAAGAACAAGTGTTCTGTTACTGTTTTTTTTCTAAGTTAATGAAAATGAAAGAAAAGCTTTAACTTTCCTGTATCTTTAGTGATGTTTTGCACTAAAAACAACTTCTAACCAGTGAAGGAACAGGCATGTTCCTTTACTGGGCATAGATTTCCCAGTGAATGAATAGTATGTGTTAATATGTTGACACTTTACTTTTCAATTCATGATTACAAAAAAAAAGTTAGCATTTTCCAAGAATTTGTATGTTATAATTTCAAGAATAGGCTAGTTTTTAGATATTTGTAGGGTATATAAATTCATAAAGAGCATTAAAAAATAACCAAAATGAAGTGTCCCTTTACTGGGAAATTTTGTGTTCCTTCACTGGTAAGAGCTGTTCCTTTACTTGGTCTTCTTACTACTTGTTATTTGATCCTCCAAAACTTCAAAACAACATTTTGTAAGTTCTCTACAATTTTTTTTTACATGATTTGCAATTAGAAGGAAATATTGTAACACTGTTGTGTAACAAAAATTACGAATTTTGAAATTAATATGATTTTTTAAAAAGCAAGCGAAGCTTAAGTGTTCCTTCAATGGTTAGTTTACCCTAGGAACTCTATCAGAAAATGTACTTGAAAATAAATAACTTCATTAAAATCGAGCAAAAGTATAAAACAACGAAATACATCTTATTATGCAAATAAGACGTGTTTTATTGATTATAAGAACAGTATGCCTATCCATATTCTAAAATCTTTGTTCTTTTTTCATCTTTAAGATGTTTTCACTGATGAAAAACTAAATAACAAAAGTAAAGAAAGCTTGAAATAAGCTTAGAACTATTGCAAAAAGGATGAATAGGGTAAATGAAATCATAAATCGTAACAAATTTTCAGTTACTGAAAATTGAAATTACGGAACATTTGTGATTAAAATTTCTATAAAATTCAAAGAATTTTTCGGTTAAATTGTATATTTGTATTTTTTGAAAAAGTCCAAGTTTTGCTGTTCAACATTTTATATTAAATTTTGCCATAAAATTTAATACAATATTTTGAATGCTAGTAATATTCATAAAATTAAGGTCTCGAGGGAACTCTTACAAAATGGATAAATAATCATTTGTAAAAAGAAAAACACTACAGAAAATATTCGGGAAAAAAATTACTCTAAATTACTATAACGTTTGAACAAATTAATATTAAAAACAAAAATCATGTTAACAATGAAAAAAAAGCCTCTCAGCAAGACAAATTTTAATTCATCAGCTGCATTTCTACAGGATATACAGTGGCTCGCATGGTATTTTTTACAAGTTTAACAGCTTCTCGAATAAAATATCTAACGTTAAATTTTATTTATTATATCGTACGTCCTGTACATTTCTTACATACTGAAATAAATTTATTCTCGTAAATTATTTATTTTAAATTATTCCTTCTTCATTTTATTCTCGTAAATTTAGCCATGCACATTTAATTTCTCATATTTATTCGTAATTTTAAATTATAAGATATTGAATCAGTTGATAATTCTTGCAAAGTGACTTAAGTTATTTCGGATTATGTGTGAAGTTTTAATGTTGATATTAAAAATCTATCGTTAAGAATATTTCTAAAAACATTTCTCAAAATAAAATAAAATAAACTAAGTTTTTTGCTATTTTCTGATTTTGGATTACTCTGAGAAGATTTTAAGAAATTAAGACTGACGAACAATTCTCTTCAAAGAAAAGTATCAAAAATGTATTTGTTTTCATATCCTGGAAAGAATTAAGATATCAACAATTCATTTTTTTCGCCAAATTTAAATATAAATTTATATCTTACTTTTAGCCTGTTCTTGTTGTCTTTGCATTTGGCATGCAGTTTGGGCTCCAATTACCATAGCAACGAGACAGGAGAATAAAGCCAAGACAGCGAAAATCTTCATGATTTATTTTTCTGGAAAAAACATGTTCTGTATTTTGTTGTTATAATAAAACAATTTTGAAATACTGCAGTAAAGTCTATATTTTAAACAAACTTTACTTCATAAATACTTATAAGAAAATTTTTTAATCAATCATACAAAAACTAGAGAGGGACATATTCACTCTTCAATCATATTCTTTGATCAATATACAAGGAATTCCGTTCACTGAAAAAAATATAGTAAAAGCTATAAAATTTCGTTAATAATTAACGTGTTTCTTGCTCTATGGGAACAACAAAACCTTGGTAATTTTTACCGAAATGGTTATGAGTTTTTTAAAATAAACAGAGAAATATACTTTTAAAATACGTAATAAAATTTGGTAAATTTAGTAAGTTTATCATGATACCTTAGAACATGGCCTATTTTTCGGTTAAATTTGTTTTACAGTTTTGTATTTTTTACTGAATGTGTGTTAATAAAAACTATAATTTCGAAAACCAAAGTTTTCGGTAAACCATTGCCATGCGAACGGAGAACATTATTAAATAAATAGTTTAAATACCATCTATTTTGGGTTTTAATACCAGAATTATGATTTTTCTTTTCAACAGAAATGTCCTTACCATGCAGTACGTTAATAGCAAAATATTTTTCTACGTGTAATGATTGCCCTTATGTTTTTAGAATCCATTTTAAGAATAAAGTATGCACATTAGTTTTTGCAAATTAATACTTGATCCAGGAAAATAAAAAAAAAAAGAATAGAAGAATCAAAACCTACCAAATCTCTAGGTAGGAAGACGTAACTGAAATTTTTTAAAACTTGTTTGATTGCCAGAGAAACTGAAAGGAGTTGAAGGGTGGCTATTAGAAACATCTCCAGGATTTATTAGTCAATGATACAGGTTTCGATGTTCATCGGACTAAGAAATTAGTTACCATTCATAGATAAGCTATTTGTGCGAATTTTTTGCAGGAAAAAATATGCAGGGCGTTTCACAATGATCACCATTAATACATAATTTTAAAATCCTTCTAGGAAATTGAGTAAAAAAATTACATATATGAAAAAATAGCATTTCAGAGGAAACAATGAAAATGCTTTTAAAATGTGTTGGATCACTAGCGAGAAAGGTGGGACGAAAACATCAATCTCCTATCGAATGCCTCCAAAAGTCGAGCGGGTTTGAATGTCTTCACTTCAAACTTTCTCTCTAGTAATACAGCACATTCGTATATATTTTTCCTCTTAGCTCAAACATTACTCACTAATTGGAATGTATTTCTTTTTTTGCTATACATTTCAAGAATATGTACTAATCGCAGCGATTTTAAAGCACTCTGTAAGTGTCAATAACTAACGTTTCACGCATGCTGTATGTTCTTTTTCAGGTAATTTGTTTTCATTATGTTAAAAAAACGAAAAAAGAAAAAAAAATTACATTCGAAATCGATTTAAAAATAAGCGTGAAAACAAACATAGTCATTTCTTTCGTTAAAGTATTATAATTCATACAAAAGCTACCGTAAAAAACACTTACATATAAGATTTTACTAAATTTTATTTCCGAACCAAATTGAAAAACTTATATAGGATGTTAAAATTTGATAAAACATCTATATTTTGACATAGAAAAAATGGAGTCACGAATGCTAAGGTTGACAGTTTCAGGGACAGTAAATAGCACAAAAGAAAACGATAGCAGATAATATGAACAAAAACGATTATAACTCTTTTAACATGCAGTGTGATTATCAAATAACTTTGCCAACAAATGACCCAATGTAGATCATACTATTTAAGTGAACGGAATAAAATTTTGTGCATGAGTATTATGATCTATGTGCTCAAGAAAAATATTTAAAGTGATTGCGAAACGACGATTGCAGTTACAGTGACAAAATTTTGATATTTCCAAAATACAGCTCCCACTTTTTTTTAATCGAAGTGTAATCCATATAATAAGAAACCTAACGATATTTTTAAAAAAACGGAATAATATTTTTAACAAAAGAAATGGCAACTATAGGCTTTTGCCACTCGTCGCCATTTTCTCATATTTGGTTTAATTAACAAAAATGTCTTTACAAAACAAGTGTGGTAATTTCACTAAAATTCATTTCTCTGTGTAGAGAGGCTATTTTTTTATAACTCTGTGGGCATACAATGCATTCTAATTTGAATTTTAACGAAATAGCAATTTAAGTTGGTTCATTACCAATAATTGGTAAACTTAAATTTTCATAAAAAATAGTTAAGATTTATCAAATATTTTAATATGGGGTAAATATTCACTATGATATAAGGGCTTACCAAGATGAACGATAAAACGCGAGATTTATTGAGTAGATGTTCAGTGTTTTTAATTTTTAAGAAAGTTAAAAGTTCAAAACAATACAGCATAAAGAGCAAAATCAGCTTTGTACCAAGCATTGTTTTCTATTTTTTAGATTTATTAACTTTCATACTGACCATGTTATGAATATATGTCAGTACTGCATAGATGTTTAGGAAAAATATATGTGAAACATACATTTATTTCACTTCTTCATAATACAATAAATCATCATCACATCTTCACAATGTATATATATATATATATATATATATATATATATATATATATATATATATATATATATATATATATATATATATATTCAATTTAACAGCTCATGTATCGAAATAAACGTTCAAATTAAGATTACAGAATAGCAAATTATATAATTTTAAGAATTTTTTCTTCGTCAGAATCTCTTGCGATTTAGTTTCATTCAAATTATTTATTTCAACAAGCATAAATTTACCACATTTTTAAAAAAAAATGAAGAGTTTTAGAATACATTTTAAATCACAATTTGAAAACAGAAACGCGAGTCGAATAAACTCTCTTTAAAAAACATACATCACCAAGACACCCGTGCAAGAACATATAGTTCAGTATCCCCAATCAGATTTATGAAATTTTTAAATCAATCATAATAATTCCAAAAGGGATTTATAGTTAAAGCCAACATAAAATTTCGGAGAGAGACTTCAAAGTGTATGGCTATCACAAAAGAGGTCACCGATGACCAAAAGTTCTCCATGGAAGGGAAAGGGCACGGAACAGCAATCCTGCTTGAGCAATCCTTTCCAGTTTCCTGCTTGAAATAAAAGATCAAAGGGATCTTGAAGAGAACCAGAATTCTTAAAAACAAGTAAAAGGAGCTTAAACATCTAAAAGAGGAAAATTAACCAAAAATAAAAGTGTCGAAAATACACTTAAAAAACGTATAAAGAGTAAAGTTAGGTAAAACATCAGATGGTAAAAATAAGAAAAATCCCATCAAAAACATGTGAGACCTGAAATAAGGTTAATGACATAATTAAAATAGTTGACTGAAAGTTCAAAAATTCTAGTATCCCCTTTTCAAGGCAATGTGCCTCTATGATTAAAAATGTTTTGATGTATACCAAGGTTTCTCTAAAAGGATAAAAATTCAAAAATGAGGATGCTGAAGTTCACTCAGATCCAAAACTTCTGTTCAAATGTCCAGTGTATGAGGAGGATTTCAGTCCAAGAGGAGGACAAAGTGACCAGAGTACGGTAAAAACAAGGCAAAGTACTAAAAAGCAAATATTAAAACCAGGAAATCTAAAAGCCAAAAGTTTAAAACTAGATTAAATTAGTCAGGTGTACTCTCAAAGGTAAGCAGATCTTCCAAGGTATATTTAAGAATTTCAATAATTTTTCTCCTGTATGATTTTTCTCTTTTTTTCCCTAAAGCATGGCATAAAACCATTTATTCGGTTAGAATTATTTTTAAGTTTTTTTTTTTTAAGTTTTAAGTTTTTGAAACTCACAATTTCTGGTAAACCGCTACCATACGAACGGAAAAACTACCAAATGAATTCTTAATTACTATTGTATATTTGGGTATTTTTAATAGAATTAAGTTTTTTTTTTGTTTGTCTCAGCTCCTGATTTTTCGGCTAGCCAAATATCGTAGTTATTGCATTCATCATTTTTTTCTCCTTAAACGTCAATATTTTTAAAAAGCAAACAAAAATATTTTGTTTTTAAATTATACAAATATTGCAACTTCATTTGTCAATGTGTTAATGGTAACGAAATAGGCGATTACCTGGAATAATCATATGAATTTCATATGAAAAAAGCTTTACCTGAAAAGTACACATTGTGTGACTGAATTCATAGAATAAATTATTTTGCCCGTTGACGTCATTCGAATCACTATAATAGCAATTCCAATAGAAAACGGTTTTTATCTCTCCTTATTAAGGTTTTTTTTTTATTTTGAAAACTTTTTACTCTATAAATGTTAAGATTTATATCCGGCATCATGTAATCTGTCTCAAACTTCTACTTTTGTTTAACATCTGCTCGAGTGTGAGTATATAAGATTTGTTTAACAATGGAAAAACAGTTAATATCTAAATAAATTAAAGCTGAAAAAGTTCACGGAAAATCACATAAATTGGCAATAACTTTCGAACATTTTGAAATTTTGTTTTAAAATAAAAATTTAAAATAAAGGGCTCTTTTAGCTTGCCAAATTTTAAATACGAAGTTGTATACTTCAACAAATTACAGATCGGTCGAACATGGTACGAGGGTTGCTATTTATATTTCTGGCCTAATAATAAAAAAACAAGTATGTAGGATCGAAATTGGTTTTATTGCTTTTCAAAATATTCTCCATGATGATCAATACACTTTTGCATGCGTTTGAACCAATTTTTAAAGCACTTTTTCCAGTCCGATTGAGGTAACTCCAAAACATGCGTTTTGAATGCATCAACCGCTTCTTCGGGGGTCTAAAATCGTTGTCCACGTAATTTATTTTTGATGTGTGGGAATAAGAAGAAGTCATTGGGTGCCAAATCAGGGCTGTACGGCAGATGACCCATCAGTTCGATCTTTCGCTCCGTCAGAAATGCCTTTGTTTGAGTCGATGTGTGAGAGCTCGCATTGTCATAATGAAGAATGATTCGCCTGTTCTTCTGCTTTTTTCGAATTTCTCCGATGACTTCTGGCAAACAAATGGTCGTGTACCATTCAGAATTGACCGTCCTGCGTTGCTCTAACGCCACTGTTGCCACATGACCGTTAATGCCGAAGAAACAGGCAATCATTTGTTTCGATGTGCTTCTTCCTCGAACAACTTTTGTTGGTTTTGCCTCGTCTTGGAAGACCCATACAGTTGATTGCTGTTTTGTTTCCGGCTCATATGCATAAATCCATGATTCGTCACCTGTGTAGATGTTATACACAGCCTTTGATGTACCTTGAACGTATTTTTCCAACATTTCCTTGCACCAACCGACACGAGCCTTTTTTTTGAGCGTTTGTCAGATTATGCGGGATCCAACGCGAACAAATTTTTTTTGCGCTCAAATGTTCACGCAATATTTTATTGATGCTAGTCATACTAATGTCCAAAGATGCCTCTATCTCACGGTATGTCACATGACGATCTTGCTTTATCAGTTCACTCACAGCATCGATCTTTTCTGGCACAACAACGGATTTTGGACGACCTGCACGGGATTCGTCCTGGATCGAACATCGACCACGATTAAATTCGCTATACTAATTTTTTACAGTGCTGTAGGATGGCGCTTTATCGCTGAATAAAGAATTAAGGTCATCGAAGCACTCTTGTCTTGACAATCCACGTCGAAAGTTATGAAAAATAATGGCACGAAAATTTTCACCATTCAATTCCATTTTTTGAAGGAGAAGAACTTTTCAATTTACTGTCAACAACACAAATGAAGCTATAATGGTAAATCGTCTGCTGAATTAATGTTTAAAAATATCAAACTTTCGATTAAAATCGTCTGCTGTCGTCTAGAAACCCTTACTGTTGCCAAGGCCAGAAATATAAATAGCAACCCTCGCATTTCCCCCCCCCCCTACAAGTTTCACAGGTAATTATTGTTTTAATTATCATATGAATAATATGTTTATTATTACATAAATAATAATTTTATTTTTCAGTACTCTCTGTACTGTTTTTTACTCACCTTCGTAATGTTAAGTTTCTAAGTTATATTTTCACAGCAAAGCAAAATATATTGTTAAGTTGAACTCCCAAAGCAGCTGCTGCCGTTGCGATTTTTTAATATCGAATAGATAAACGCATCTTTAAGATAAGTACGGTAATAACTATTTATCAATAGCCTAAAAATGCAGAACGAACGAACAATAAATAAAAAAGACACCTTTTCTTTTCCTCACCAGCCCCAGTAGAGGATGGGGGGCGAGGAGGGTACAGAGGAGGGGATGTGAGTTCGGATGCTACCTTTCGAAGAATCCCCGTGTATTAAATGATGGCTGGTGCGCGTTAAATCTGTCGGGGTCACAAAGTCCTCTAAGTTCCCATAAGGAATCAGTACCTCTGGGATTCTCCGGTTCAGTTTACGATCCATGGATGAATAAATTGACTATGTTTGGGTCATCCCACGCCCGGTGGCTAAACGGTAGCGCTTCGCGCTATCGTGCCACAGGTCCCTGTTTCGATCCTCGGGCAAGGTTGACTCAGCCTTTCATCCCTTCAGTGGATCGATAAATGAGTACCAAGTATGCTTGGGAACTAAACACAGGGGGTTCAGCGTTCGGCTGACCACCTGACTGGAACATCTGCTCTTGCACACCAGAGCCCAAGATCAAGAAAACTGAGATGGGCACAGTAGGCCTTGGCCCTCTTTGGGCTGTCACGCCGCTGAGTTTGAGTTTGGGTCATCCCTATAAAAAGGGCCATGACGTGTGTGCGACTGACGTCATAATCTTTGAAGTAGATTGCGCCACTGAGCAAGAAATACACTCTCTGCCTTAAAAATTAGCTTGATTTCAAGCAGGCTTGCTGGTATTGTCAAGTCGCATAAATAACAACGACAAATTTACCACAATTTCTTTTCCAGTATGAGAATACCGTCGTGATTTTTATACTTTGATTTATTACATTGAATTTATTTTTGTTAACTTATTTGCGTTTTAAAATTTAAATTTTTTAAAACTGAGACGTAAACTTTAGAACTGATACTATCAATATATGAATAGAAATTTTGGGGAGTGTTAAACCATAATATCGTGCAAATTCGTTGTAATCTTAATCTAGCCTTTTGTTCGACAGTATTACCATGCAGCTGCTTAAACTTGATTATATTTTACTATGGTTCATATTGAGCAAAAACATGGTTGAATTTAAGATCCTGTAAAAGTTGCAACAAATTTTCAATGTAAGTAGCTTCAAAGTACCTACATCGAGGTTTAGTATTGAATAAGATTTTCTCAGTCTAATAACTATATTATTATTAAAAATCTTCAGTTAATCAGATGAAAATCCATTGTTTTCAGTTTGAATAATTTACGATTGGTTTACAATTTCTTATTATTTTACGGTTGGTTTACCATTATTATCATTTTACGGTTGGTTTACTGTTATTATTATATTACGGTTACTTAACCATTATTCATTAATTTTGAGATACATCCTTAACTGAAGATAAAAGCAATCAACGCATCACACTTAACAATCAATTATAAAAGTCAAAAGTATTTCTAACTAATTTAGATAAAGCATACTTTAAATAGTAAGTTCAAATAATAAAGAAAAATGAATTCGAAATTTGACTCACAGAAATCCACCAAGTCACGAGAAGCTTTTTTTAATGGTTTATTCAATGGTTTATTCAATAAAAAAAAATTTTCGAAGTTTATATAGCAAATGAACTGATAAAATGATTGCGCTTAAAATGATACTAAAATCTTTATTTCATTAATAAACTTATAAAGTGCTCTTCCTTGTTGGTTCACTTGCTGTTATAGTAATTGTGTTTTAAAAAAGAGACATAATGATAATGATATAATTATGAGGAGTTGTTTGATGTCTGAGAGTTATTTTGACAATTATAGGACAATTCAATTAAACTGTTGTTGTTTTATTGTTTATATAAGAAACAATAAAATTTTGTATTGTTCCCTAATTTTTTTAGTTATTGCCTGAAATTTATTTTATTTATTTTTACAAGATATATCATGTATTTAAGTACGTAATTATAGGACAATTCGTCCTACTTTTGTAACGTCATTTTCAAAATGACTTTTTAATGGATAGTTTTGTATCAAATAAATTAGAACAATTTTAAGTTGAACAAGATTAAAAAAGCGCAATTAATTGTTAAGTAAAATTAATTATATAGATCACTGAAGCAAAATATCCAATTTTTATTAATTCTAACAGTTTGGTATTCTTCAGTTGTATGTGTGATTTGGTTTGGTTCGCTATATTAATACTAAGAAACCACTTTAATCTATTTTAAATCATTGCCAAAGGATTATTTCATTTATACGCTAAATATACAACACACAATAGACCTGAAAATTACGTCTCGCCACGTAGCGAGTCAAAATATAATTAGCATCTTAGATTTAATAAACAACCGGTCACTTTTTTCCATGTTTTTTTTCTTTCTGAAAATTGTTTATTGATAAAAGTTTATCCATACCGTAAATAAAAAAAAACCGTAGTTTAAGTGACTTACACTTGAAACAATGCGATGATTCTAAACTATATATAATCTTGCCGTGAAGAACTATCCGAGCATTAGAACAGACAAATAACTTAAATATTTTAAAAGTCATTAAACTTTTTTAAAAAAATTGCCAATTCGGAGACATTTTTCCATCTAGATGAAATTTATCAAAATCGCCGTCTAATTTTCAGTTTTTGTACATTTTCATGAGCCCAGACTCTGCAGCATTGTAGTAAGTTCTTAAATATTAAAAAATTAGACCACAAACGTTTTTTTTATTTTCACAAAACTGAGTCTTTTCTCCATATTGACGTTTTGCGCCATTTTCAAAATAATCGTAGAGGGCGCTCTCTTTAGATGGCTAAACTTGACCCAACAGTCGCGAGTAACAAATGCAAACTCACAGCAGTTATAAAAATAACATATTATTAGCATAAAAAGCATCATTTCAATTGCGACGGAGCCTTTGAAAAACAGCCTTAAATTCCTTTTGCTTCCCCAAATATATTTCTTAAAAATAGATTTTTAAATTAAGTATGTTTAACAACATTTTTCACATACTTATGTTATTTTTTTCGTTGCATTAACTTCTTATAGCCGTAGATTATTTCTGATATGAATCTTTTTTAAAAATATAATTTTATCTAAGCAAAAAAAAAGAAAAAAAGAAGGAAAGAAACGCTTGCCAATAGTGGCTATTAAATTAAAATGATATTGGTCACCGACTCATTATGCTGGCTACTGACTGAAAATAGATTTTTAACTATTTACTGACTAATTTTTTACTACTAACTAATTATTTAGTAACTAAAATTTCCATGCAACACTACTTATCTGTTAATATATCACTGAATTTTAAAGCAATTGATAAATTTCCGTGAGTATTTTTGCATCGTATAAATTAGAATAAAAGTTCATAAGAATGCAATTAATAATTTTTATATCCTATTATATATATAGATATTATGAAAAGTATTAACATCTAATCTAGAATATTATTAATAATTATAATTTACAAAAATTTGAAAAAAAGTAATGATTTGAAAAGAAGCTTTCAGTTAAGTAATCGTTGCTGAAAAATTTATTATATTTATTGCTAAAATATGTTTATTTTTTTGGAATTTCTATCTGTTTAGTTTTTATCAATATATTTGGCGAATTAGTTTGTTTTCTTTTAATGCGAAATAAGCTGAGTATTGTTTTTTATTTTGTTATCTGTAACTAACGAAAGATTTATTTCAGAAATCAATTAAGTATGCATAACACATCATTAATGTCATCATTTAAGAATTAACGTGTCAATACGGCAAAAGAATTACTAGGCGCAAATTACTCATCGTATTGTTGAATTACAAGTTCTTCATAATAAATATTGTACAAAAAATATGCAGATCAAGAATTTTTTTTTTACAAAATAGAGAATAAATATTAAACTTAGCTACGTCGTATTTGTATATTTATATAAAAATTGCTGCCAAGAAAGAGAACAGTAGTTATGTATAAGTTAACCATAAAAAGAATATAAAATTGCTATAAAAAGAATATAAAAAACTATGAATAACTATAAAAAGAATATAAAAAAAGAATATAAAAAAAAGAATATAAAAAAAAGAATATAAAGTAATTTAATGTTAAACTATTAAAAATACACTCTGGTGAAAATAAAAAGAAAAATCTCAGTCTGTATAAAAATCAATTCCAAGAATTTCAAAAATTATCTTCTTTATTTTTCATTATATCAGTTCTTGATGCTTTTTTATTAATGCCTATGTAATCATGATTTTTTCATAACTCTTAGAATTCTTTACTTAAGATAACAGTGTTGAAGTTAATCTAATCGATTAAGTTGGTCTAGTCGAAAAGTATGAATATATCAAAACCTAGAATAATAACATTACCACTGACCAATCCTAAAAAATTCCTTTCATATGAAGTTGGAAAAATAAACTGCATCGTTAAATTAACTTGAAACGAGCAGATATTAATAAATTTCCCTCTCTGACAGAAAATTGAGAAGGCCACTAATGCCTCTTTCGGGGTTTTCAACTTAACGTTACATTTTGTCAAACACTATAAGATTTAGAAACTTCAAATTACGAAAATAAGTAGGAAATTGTACGGAGATTATAATGGAATAAATAAAAAATTCCATAGTTAATTCAAGAATTTTTTACTCTTAAACTTGATGGAAAAATAGCATGTGGGCAGCTCTATAGCCACAAGAATGCAGCTACCGAAGTTAAATTTGGTATGCTGAAGGAGCCAAATTTGTTTATAAACATAACATAATCTTTTTTTCCCTTTTGAAATTCTTATTTGTTTCAAAGTTATTACAATTTAAAAGGTTCTTTTTACTTTTTTCTTTAAATAATAAATATTTATCGATCGTTGTAGAAAAATTGATCATTTACTCGATTTTCGTAATATCCCTCTTGACTTAATATCAAAAATAACAAAAGGAAAGAAAAAAAATATTATATAGAAAAAGATTAAGTGTTGCCAAATATAAAGCTTCGACATCTCAAATCGACATTTGAAAATACATTTAGAATAAAGTTCTCTTTATTCTAAATGTATTTTCAAATGTCGATAAGAATTGTTATGATCTGTTAACAAGAAAAATTACTTCTAATTTATTAATTCTTCTTATTGTGTCGTACATTCTGTTATAGTATTATTATTAATCGATAATGAATCGATTAAGTAAGATGATTATAAATTATTTATTATATGTTGGATGGCAACAGTCTGGATGAAAAATAGAACAGCTATGAATAAATATTTGCTAACCTTCTGAATAAGTCTATCTTGTATTAAAGCGATAAAACAACACTTCACTGTCTTCCTAAATGCAATTTTTTTTAAGTACAGTTATTTATTATTAAAATCCAGGTATCCTTTTTATTTTGATTCTATTAGCATATTAATATAATTTGATTAAACAAAAGTATAATAATTATATATTTTATAAGCAAAATGGTTTTTAATCGACTATTAGGGGAAAAAAAACTTTTAGGAGAAATGTGGAAGAACGGTTTATGCTCTATGCCACTAGTTCTGAGAAAAAAAATGAATTTGGGATCTGGCATAAACTGCTTTTTCCACAGAACATCTTCAATGCGTAATAACTCTCGGTGAGAACCATTTTTCCCTTTTTTTCATTTGTCAAAACTTAGTTATCCTTAAAATGCAACTGCTGGCAAATCAATCGAAATTTTTATTTTAAACAAAATGGACGAAAACGGTTCCTGATCTTCAATGATGAATGAGAAGCAACTACAAGGGTTGTTGAGCGTAGCGAATAGGTGACGGAACCTCCATGTAGAAAACTAGAATACTTAAAAATAAATTGTGTCGAACAACTATTACTTTAAGCGTATGATGCATATTTAGAATCGTCTCTAAAAAGGGACTGTAGAAGCTGATAAATTGATAACAATTAATCTGCTGTAGTCAAGGTTTAAATTATCGTCACCATCTAAAAAACATTTTATTTATTTAAGTATTTGTATGTTTGCGAACTATGGCATGTTTTTGAAATTTTTTTAATTAACTTAAGACTTTAACTGAATTTTACTAAAATAATTTTAAAAGAACTGCACTCATTAAAAAAGGTATGAAAATGATTCATTGGATTCGTTTTGTACTATGAAAATTGCCGTGTTATCGGGGGCACGAAATACTATTTCATTTTTCACCCATTCATGGTTAAAATAGCTCCACTGAGTTCTAATTACAAAATCATTCTATTTCGTCTAAAAAGTTATGCCTTTTCAAAATGATTGATATGCAAATTGACCGTGAATTTAAAACTTAACCAACAGTTTAATTGGACAAACAGATAAAATGTCGGTACTCTTAACGTTATTTTTATATTTCAGTCATATTTCTGCTATTAATTCCTGAGATTTAAAACAAGGCAGAATTTTAAAAGTTGTTAACCTGTATATCATTATGCATGTATAGGAAACTTTTTCGCAAATGACCTTTGAAAATGATTAAATGTGTGTTTATTATTTTGTATTGTCACTGCAAGTTATGTTTCTTCCATTTTTCAATAGCTACTAGGGAATGAGCAATTTTTCACATAATGTATTTTTATCTGAATGCCCGTTCTTCTCACTGGGTGAGCTGAAAATAAGTAGAGTATCAATAAATCACAGTAGATAAACACTACGAAATCATGATCATAACTGAAAAGCACATAGCGACATAATGAAAGAAGTTAATGGAAGAACTAGGTAAGTGACATTTTTAGCGGAATTAATGAATCTATAGTTTTGCCTTTCTTTAAATCTTAACACAACTAATCACATAAATTTTTCGTATGCTAGTATAATTTTTTATTTCAAATTAGGCAATAAGGTTTTATTTTTTAGGTAGTTAAATTTTATTTAAAATTAGGAACAATAAAGTGAAGAATTATCAGTCCCGTCTTTTATTAAGTTGGCAATAAAATATTTCGGATACAACTTTTTTTCATTCTGAAAATGTCCCATACCTGCTTCTTCCACTAAGTTTTTCAATTAATATAGCTAAAATAATTTCCTTTTTCTTATTTAGTATTATTTGTTGCCATTTACGGAGGCTTTACGTTATTGAAGTAAGTAACACTTGTTTCTTGTTGTTCATCCCATTAGAATAAAGAGAAAATGTATTTAGCTTCACTTGGTATGATGCTATTACTCGCGGCTAAACCATAATAGTCAAAATTTACCATTATCAAATAATTTTCTCCGGAGCATATCCTTTTCGAGGGGCCTTTTCAAAGTATCGGTATTTAAACTGCTTAGTATTGGTTCTGTTTCAATCATAACGAAATATATCATTATAACATTTTATATCTATATCAGCACATTTGGTACTTATTACATAACCCTTCAATATTTCAGTTTTGTGAAAAATATATTTGTCAGTGACAGCCAACTAAATCAACAAAGTTCTTTTGTTCTCATTCATTAAAATATTAATAAACTATCTTTGCTACCACAGGAAAAAAAAATTCTGAAATCATGGAAAACCCGTTGTAGAATTCTTATCAAAATTGCACCAATTAGTATAATACCAGTAGTACATATTACCGTCAGCGATACATATGAATTAAGCGTCATCTGTGAATGGCGATATTTTAATGTTTTCTAAAGTGAAATTCCCATTAATTTTTCTTCCATGGACTTGGCTTTTTAGCACATAGCTTATTTTATATTTTTTCAATTAATACACATTATCAATATTAATTGAGCATTAGTGTTAATAATAATTTTTCAGATTTTTTACGGTTACTCAAAGCGCTTTTCTCCTTATTTTTGCTTTTTAGTACAGAAGTTACTTTTTTCTTACATACATATTTTACACGCAGAAGTTGCAAATTACCAACATTAATTAAACATCATTGTTGTCAATGATAGTAAGAAGACTTCTTACGGTTCTTCTAGGCAAATAAATACATTTACTCCATTTCTTTTTCTTTCTAGTACATAGTTGTTTGTATACTACTACTTAAAAATGCGTAAACTGCAGAAAAAGAAACACGATTTAAATAGGTATTTTTTTTCTGGAGTTACTAACGAACATACATCGTATATACATATATATATATATATATATATATATATATATATATATATATATATATATATATATATATATATATATATATATATATATATATATATATATATATATATATATATATATATATATATATATATATATATATATATATATATATATATTTCGTAAGAATGGAATAAGCTGTGGTTTATGAACAGCCACCCTCGATGAATGCAGGTAATGCGCGTAGACTTTAAGATTATGTAGTGATGTATGAATGAAGGATAAAGTCTATTAACGGCTTTCTATCCACATGTGCAGGCTCTGACTTTTAAAAAAGTCACCCTATGAAAGATGGGACTGTGTAGTCTTTAAATTATGTAAGGATGTTTGAATGAAGTATGAAGTCTATAAACGGCTTTCTATTCATATGTGCAGACTCTGACTTTTAAATAAGTCACTCTATGGAGCATGGGATGCCAATGAATGATTTACTCCTTATTTTAGTCTGTTATTTAAATTACAGCGTTTACCTATTTTTTTATTATTGGAATGAAATTAATAACATTTTTTCTTCTCATTATGGGTTTATTAAATTATTTTTCTGAATAAAAATTTTTTTAATAGTTTTTCTCACAGATGGCATCACTGGTATGTTACTTGCTTCAATTTTTTCGACCAAATATATACAACGCTTACCTATTTTGAATGTTTCTTTTAAAACTAAATTTAAATTTTTCTACTTCTTTATTTTATATTTTTGATTAAATTTTTCTTTTTATTATGGGTTTTGTTAATAATTTTTCCAAACAATTTTTATAACTAGATTTTTCTCACAGATGGCAGCACTAAAATGTTATTTGCTTTATTTTTTTCCACCAAATATATTTTTAATATTATTTTGTACGATTCGAGCAATAAGCACAACTTATAAATTTTTTTCTTCTTCGCGAAATTTGTTAACTGTTAAATTTGTATTCCTACTTTTAAGCAATTTTTTACTTTGCTGCACGCCGGTAAGTTTGGTTTCTGCTTTCATTTATTTCAGATTCTTTTTCAACTGAATGTTTATTTTTAGCGATATAGACTCACTATGAAGAATAATTTTTATTTTAGGATAATTATTCTTTACTCAGAAATATCGCATTTATTTATAGTAAAGGATGTGTCCTGATGAAGGATGTATCCTTTTTACCAGAAATGTCCTTACCATGCAGTACGTTTATACCAGAACATTTCACTACGTGTAATGATTGCTCTTATGTTTTTGGAATCCATTTCAAGAATAAAGTATACACATTAGGGGTTTCAAATAATTGCTTCATCCAGGAAAATAGAATAAGAATAGAAGAATTGAAATCTACCAAATCACTAAGTAGGAAGACGTAACTGAAAATTTTTAAAGCTTGTTTAATTGACGGAGAAACTGAGAGGAGTTGAAGGGTATAGTTATTAGAAACATCTCCAGGTTTTATTAGTCAGTGAATGACACAGGTTTTGATGTTCATCAGACGTAGGAATTAGTCATCATTCATAGATAAACTATCTGTATGAATTTTTTTTTGGAAGAAAAAAAATTGCAGGGTGTTCCGCAATGACCACCATTAATATATAATCTTGAAAACCTTCTAAGTGCTTGAGTAATAAAATTACATATATGAAAAAAATTAAGATTTTAGAGAGAAAAAAAATTTAAAGTGGTCTTTAAATGTGTCGAATCACTAGCGAGAAAGGTGGGCCGAAAAGATCAATCTCCTGCCTAATTCCTCCGAAAATCAAACAGGTTTGGATGTCTTTCTCCCGACCTTTCCGACTAGTAATACAGCACATTCATATATCTTTTTTTTCTCCTTAGCTGAAATATTATTTATTAATTGGAAAATATATTTTTTGTTGAAGATTTTAAATATACAGGGTTTTTCATAAATCCCTCTGGGTATTCGAAGCGTTATAGTAAAAAACAAATGGCTTCAGTGGTACATGTTACTGCCATCTACCGGCAACAGCTTAAATTAAAACTTGAATACTTTAGGAATAATTTCATATGCTCTTTGTTTGCCATATTCGTCTTCGTTTTTTTACTATAACGCTTCGAAACCCCGGAGGGAATTATGAATAACTCTGTATATATACTAAGCGCAGCTATTATAAAATCCACGGGAAGTGTCAATAACTACCGTTTTACTTATGCCATATGTTCTTTTTTAGCTGATTTGTTTTTCTAAAGTTAAAAAAAAAATAGAAATTCCGTTCAAAATTTATTTATGGATAAACTGAAAAACGAACATAGGTATTCCTTTCTTTAAAGTATTATAATTCATACGATTCAAAATAATTCACGCAATTCATACAAATTACAAAAGTAATATAATTCATAAGGTAAAAAACACTTATATATAAGCTTTTATTAAATTTTACTTCAGAACAAAAATCAGAAACTTATACGGGATGTTACCACTTGATAAAACATCTAGATTTTGAAACCATTACTCAGTAATTTTGAAAAACATCCTTAAATGAAATTTAAAGCAATCTATGTATTGCACTTAGAAATCAATTATAAAAGTCGAAAATATTTTTAACTAATTTGGTAGAAGTTTTCTTTAAATAGTAAGTTCAAATAATAAAATAATTGAATTCGAAATTTCACTCACAGAAATCCACCAAGACGTGAGAAGTTTTTTTTTAATGTTTTATTCAAAGGTTCAGTTCATTCAAAAAATTATTTTTTCGATGTTTATATAGCAAATAAAATGATAAAATAATTGCGCTTAAAATGATACTAAAATCTTTATTTCATTAATAAACTTAGAAAGTGCTCTTCCTGATTGGTTTAATTGATGTTATAGTAATAATGGATTTAAAAAAAGACATAATGGTAATGACCTAATTATGATGAGTAGTTTGATGTCTGAGTGTTCATTTGAGAATTATAGGACAATTGAACTAAACTGCTGTCATTTTATTGTTTATATTGGAAATAATAAAATTTTGTATTGTTCTCTAATTTTTTCAGTAATTGCCTGAAGTCTATTTTATTGATTTTTTCAAGATATATCATGTATTTAAGTACGTAATTATAGGTCAATTCATCATACTTTTGCGATGTCAATTTCAAAATGACTTCTTAATAGATATTTTTGCATCAAATAAACTAGAATAATTTTAAGTTATACAATATAAAAAGAAATCATAATTAATTGTTCAGTAAATATTATTATATCGATCACTAATACAAAATAGTCAGTTTTCATTACTTCTAACAGTTTGGTTTTCCTTAGTTATATTTGTAAGTTGGTTTGGTCTGCTATATTAACATAAAGAAACCACTTTGATAAATTTTAAATCATGGCCAAAGGATTATTTCATTTATAGAATAAACATACAACTCACGATAGGCCTGAAAATTACGACTCACCCCTCGCCACGCGCAGAGTCAAAATATAATTAGCGACTTAGATTTAATAAACAACCAGTCACTTTTTTCCATGTTTTTTTTCTTCTAAATATTGTTTAATGATAAAAGTTTATCATTACCGTAAATAAAAAAAGCCGTAGTTTAAGTGGACACTTGAAACAATGTAATGATTCTGAACTATATATAATCTTGCCGTGAAAAACTATCCGATCATTAGAACAGACAAATAACTTATATTTTAAAAGTTATTAAACTTTTTTTTAAAAATTGCCAATTCGGAGACATTTTTTCAACTAGATTAAATTTATCAAAATTACCGCTTAATTTTCAGTTTTTGCGCATTTTCATGAGCCCAGGCTCTGCAGCATTGTAGCAAGTTTTTAAATATTAAAATATTAGACCACAAACGCTTTTCATTCTCACAAAACAGTCTTTTTTCCATATTGACGTTTTGCGCCATTTTCAAAATAATCGTAGAGGAAGCTTTCTTTAGACAGGCTAAACTTGACCCAACAGTCGTGAGTAACAATTGCAAAATCACAGCAGTTATAAAAATGGCATATTATTGACATAAAAAGCATAATTTCAATTGCGACCGAGCCTTCGAAAAAAAGCCTTAAATGCATTTTGCTTCCCCAAATATTTTTTTAAAAACAGTTCTTTAAATTCAGTATGTTTAACAAACTTTTTCATATAATTATGTTATTTTTATCGTTGAATGAACTTTTTATTAGATTGGTATAATTTAGATTATTTATAATATAGTTTTATCCAAACAAAAAAAACAAAAAACAAAAAACGCTTGCAAAAAGTGACTATTAAATAAAAATGATATTGTTCACCGACTCATTATGTCCGAGGAAAAAATGGCTACTACGATATAAGATATTAGGATCTGCCGGCTACTGGCTACTAACTGCAAATTGACTTTTTTAACTACTAGCTAATTTTTGACTACTACTAACTAATTATTTAGTAACTAAAATCTACCATTCAACACTACTTATCTGTTAATATATCACTGAATTTTAAAACAATTGATACATTTTTGTGACTATTTCTGCATCGTATAAATTAGAGTAAAAGTTCATAAAAATGTTATTAATAAATTTTTATATACTATTACATATTATAAAATAATAGTGGGCTGCGCCCCCTGATCGCTAACGCTCGCCAACCCCCGAAAATTGCTACGCAGTCTTATATGGTTTGCTTCGCAAACCGAGGTCGCTTCGCTCGCTACTAAATTGCAAATGCACAAAATTCTAAGAATTCGAAACAATCATTCAAATCCATATAACAACCTTTTTTTTTTAAAATTACATCTTTTTAGTAAATGCTAAGTCATTAAAATAAACTTGAATTCAAATAAATGACAAGTAATTCGTTAAACCTATTAGAAATGCGCTATAGTATAAAATCTCAAAGCGTAACAGCACGACTGAGAACCATGTTTCAATGAATAACTAATAACAATAATCAAACAAATAAATTCGTGATGTAAATTAAAAATCGTCAAATAAATTTGTAATGTATAAATTCGTAAAAAAAAGCACTTTTGACAAAGTACTAAAATAGAGATCTATCGACACAACTCACTTCTGCCTAGCTTAATAGTATGAGATTGCTGCAGCTGATAGGGTGAATTTCGGAAGAGATCACATTTAGTGAGAATGCTCTCTCTGGTTATTTCAGTTTCCATTTTTCCGTTTATATGTTGAGCCACCTTAGCTAGATTTAGCATGTGACATTTTTAGCGGCAATCATTGGTCGATTTTCCAGCGTTGCCATTCGGGGAGTTGTAATGAGGTTTTTTTGTCGCCGTGTAAGAGAAATATATATATAGATTATTAATATCTCATCTAAAATATTATTAATAATAATAATTTATGAAAATTTGAATAAAAGTAATGACTTAAAAGAAAGCTACCAGTTAGGTAATCGTGCTGTAAAATTTATTATATTTATTGCTAAAACATGCTTATTTTTTGTAATTTCTAACTATTTAGCTTTTGTCAATATATTTGACGAATTAGTTTGATTTCTTTTGATGCGAAATAAGCTAAATATTAGTTTTTATTTTATTTTCAGCAATTAGCAAAAGATTTATTTCGCACAAATCAATTAAATATGCATAACACATCACAAACTATATGTTTAATCATCATGCTTCTGCAATTTGAATGGAGTTTTTAACTGGAAAAAATATTTTTCAGTCATGAAAGAGTTTGAAGAAAAAGATATTTAAGATAACTAGCTAAAAATATATTTAAATGTTGATCTTTATCAGCAATTCTTAATTTTTTTAAGTAAATAAGTCGAACTAGATTCAAATTAATTTATTATAAATTTTTACATTGAAATTTATTTAGAATTTCTCTATCTTTTGAATTCCGCAGTGAACTGATCGTACGGACACGGTTTCCAGCAGAACACCGAAGTCAAGCATCAATGGTTACTGTCAGTATGCGGGTGTATGACCGCTTTGATCAGCCTACGTAGGAACCGAGGGTGTGCGGTATCGATCCTCGTTAAACTGTTCCTCAGCAAAGTGTTAGACTTCGCGCGCAGGTTGTCAGGCTGCCAAAGCAGGGGTGCCATCCCCTATGCAGAGGATCAAAATTACGATGGCATGTCTTCGAATCTTCCTCAGGGATGTTTCCCAGACCGTCGTCAATAGCCCATTGTGCAACTCTATTGCGACGTAAATAAAGTACTTACCTAAACCTGTAAATAAAGTACTTTTTAAACTTAAGTTATCTTTAAAATTATCGTAATATCAACACATAATTGAGAGTCTTACAAAATTTATTGTAATTGTTACTGCAATGTAAATGTTTATTTTATCAATTTCTAACACTTTGGTTTTCCTCGGACAGATTTGGTGATTTGTTTTCCATCTTTATCAGCACACCAGCAGAATCCAGTTGATCCGCGGCACTGTACTTGGCTGTAGCTACCATCTGAATCACATTTTGGAACGAAGCTGCCTTTCAGATCTGAAAAAATAAGGCTTTATTTTATACTCTTTTCAAAGAATATTTAGGCAATTATTTCTAACGCAATTATAGGAAGACAGTAACTCATTTGAAATATAAGTTCAGAGCAAAATTTAAAAAAAAAAATCAATATCGATTATAAATTTTGTATTGTATGACCTGCAAGAGAGAAGGGAAAATAATTCATTAGGAGTTCTGCCTGTAACAGCATATGTTATTAATTTTACGTAAAATATTCAGCTTTGCTTTGAAATAAATGTAAGTAAAATCAGAAATATGCTACATTTCATCCTACACTAAGGAACCATTCACTCAGTTGTGGTTTGTTATGCATTTTTTTAGTTTTAAAATAAGACAAAAAGGTGAAATTAGTGTGTAACAGCAAATGATAACAAATTAAAGTATTTGAAGACACTAATGATGATAAATAATAGAATTTGATTGAAAAGACGAATCATGACAAATAATAATAACTGATAGGAAAAACGAACGATGACAAATAATAGTATTTTGTAAAATAGATTAAAGATGTCAAATAATAGTATTTGGCTGAAGAGCAGAACGGATTACACAAAAAATAGTATATGTTTGAAGAGACTAACGAAGACAGATAATATTATTTGGTAGAAGACAGAAACGATGACAAATAGTAAGTAACAGTATTTGGTAAAAGAGATTGACGATGTCAAGTAATAGATTTTGGTTGAAGAGACTCAGGGCAAATAATAGTATTTGGCTGAAGAGCAGAACGGATTACACAAAAAATAGTATATGTTTGAAGAGACTAACGAAGACAGATAATATTATTTGGTAGAAGACAGAAACGATGACAAATAGTAAGTAACAGTATTTGGTAAAAGAGATTGACGATGTCAAATAATAGATTTTGGTTGAAGAGACTGAGGGCAAATAATAGTATTTCGCTGAAGAGCAGAACGGATTACACAAAAAATAGTATATGTTTGAAGAGACTAACGAAGGCAGATAATATTATTTGGTAGAAGACAGAAACGATGACAAATAGTAAGTAACAGTATTTGGTAAAAGAGATTGACGATGTCAAATAATAGATTTTGGTTGAAGAGACTGAGGGCAAATAATAGTATTTCGCTGAAGAGCAGAACGGATTACACAAAAAATAGTATATGTTTGAAGAGACTAACGAAGACAGATAATATTATTTGGTAGAAGACAGAAACGATGACAAATAGTAAGTAACAGTATTTGATAAAAGAGATTGACGATGTCAAATAATAGATTTTGGTTGAAGAGACTGAGGGCAAATAATAGTATTTGGCTGAAGAGCAGAACGGATTACACAAAAAATAGTATATGTTTGAAGAGACTAACGAAGACAGATAATATTATTTGGTAGAAGACAGAAACGATGACAAATAGTAAGTAACAGTATTTGGTAAAAGAGATTGACGATGTCAAGTAATAGATTTTGGTTGAAGAGACTGAGGGCAAATAATAGTATTTGGTTGAAGAGCAGAACGGATTACACAAAAAATAGTATATGTTTGAAGTGACTAACGAAGACAGATAATATTATTTGGTAGAAGACAGAAACGATGACAAATAGTAAGTAACAGTATTTGGTAAAAGAGATTGACGATGTCAAATAATAGATTTTGGTTGAAGAGACTGAGGGCAAATAATAGTATTTCGCTGAAGAGCAGAACGGATTACACAAAAAATAGTATGTGTTTGAAGAGACTAACGAAGACAGATAATATTATTTGGTAGAAGACAGAAACGATGACAAATAGTAAGTAACAGTATTTGGTAAAAGAGATTGACGATGTCAAATAATAGATTTTGGTTGAAGAGACTGAGGGCAAATAATAGTATTTGGCTGAAGAGCAGAACGGATTACACAAAAAATAGTATATGTTTGAAGAGACTAACGAAGACAGATAATATTATTTGGTAGAAGACAGAAACGATGACAAATAGTAAGTAACAGTATTTGGTAAAAGAGATTGACGATGTCAAATAATAGATTTTGGTTGAAGAGACTGAGGGCAAATAATAGTATTTCGCTGAAGAGCAGAACGGATTACACAAAAAATAGTATATGTTTGAAGAGACTAACGAAGACAGATAATATTATTTGGTAGAAGACAGAAACGATGACAAATAGTAAGTAACAGTATTTGGTAAAAGAGATTGACGATGTCAAATAATAGATTTTGGTTGAAGAGACTGAGGGCAAATAATAGTATTTCGCTGAAGAGCAGAACGGATTACACAAAAAATAGTATATGTTTGAAGAGACTAACGAAGACAGATAATATTATTTGGTAGAAGACAGAAACGATGACAAATAGTAAGTAACAGTATTTGGTAAAAGAGATTGACGATGTCAAATAATAGATTTTGGTTGAAGAGACTGAGGGCAAATAATAGTATTTCGCTGAAGAGCAGAACGGATTACACAAAAAATAGTATATGTTTGAAGAGACTAACGAAGACAGATAATATTATTTGGTAGAAGACAGAAACGATGACAAATAGTAAGTAACAGTATTTGGTAAAAGAGATTGACGATGTCAAATAATAGATTTTGGTTGAAGAGACTGAGGGCAAATAATAGTATTTCGCTGAAGAGCAGAACGGATTACACAAAAAATAGTATATGTTTGAAGAGACTAACGAAGACAGATAATATTATTTGGTAGAAGACAGAAACGATGACAAATAGTAAGTAACAGTATTTGGTAAAAGAGATTGACGATGTCAAATAATAGATTTTGGTTGAAGAGACTGAGGGCAAATAATAGTATTTCGCTGAAGAGCAGAACGGATTACACAAAAAATAGTATATGTTTGAAGAGACTAACGAAGACAGATAATATTATTTGGTAGAAGACAGAAACGATGACAAATAGTAAGTAACAGTATTTGGTAAAAGAGATTGACGATGTCAAATAATAGATTTTGGTTGAAGAGACTGAGGGCAAATAATAGTATTTCGCTGAAGAGCAGAACGGATTACACAAAAAATAGTATATGTTTGAAGAGACTAACGAAGACAGATAATATTATTTGGTAGAAGACAGAAACGATGACAAATAGTAAGTAACAGTATTTGGTAAAAGAGATTGACGATGTCAAATAATAGATTTTGGTTGAAGAGACTGAGGGCAAATAATAGTATTTCGCTGAAGAGCAGAACGGATTACACAAAAAATAGTATATGTTTGAAGAGACTAACGAAGACAGATAATATTATTTGGTAGAAGACAGAAACGATGACAAATAGTAAGTAACAGTATTTGGTAAAAGAGATTGACGATGTCAAATAATAGATTTTGGTTGAAGAGACTGAGGGCAAATAATAGTATTTCGCTGAAGAGCAGAACGGATTACACAAAAAATAGTATATGTTTGAAGAGACTAACGAAGACAGATAATATTATTTGGTAGAAGACAGAAACGATGACAAATAGTAAGTAACAGTATTTGGTAAAAGAGATTGACGATGTCAAATAATAGATTTTGGTTGAAGAGACTGAGGGCAAATAATAGTATTTCGCTGAAGAGCAGAACGGATTACACAAAAAATAGTATATGTTTGAAGAGACTAACGAAGACAGATAATATTATTTGGTAGAAGACAGAAACGATGACAAATAGTAAGTAACAGTATTTGGTAAAAGAGATTGACGATGTCAAATAATAGATTTTGGTTGAAGAGACTGAGGGCAAATAATAGTATTTCGCTGAAGAGCAGAACGGATTACACAAAAAATAGTATATGTTTGAAGAGACTAACGAAGACAGATAATATTATTTGGTAGAAGACAGAAACGATGACAAATAGTAAGTAACAGTATTTGGTAAAAGAGATTGACGATGTCAAATAATAGATTTTGGTTGAAGAGACTGAGGGCAAATAATAGTATTTCGCTGAAGAGCAGAACGGATTACACAAAAAATAGTATATGTTTGAAGAGACTAACGAAGACAGATAATATTATTTGGTAGAAGACAGAAACGATGACAAATAGTAAGTAACAGTATTTGGTAAAAGAGATTGACGATGTCAAATAATAGATTTTGGTTGAAGAGACTGAGGGCAAATAATAGTATTTCGCTGAAGAGCAGAACGGATTACACAAAAAATAGTATATGTTTGAAGAGACTAACGAAGACAGATAATATTATTTGGTAGAAGACAGAAACGATGACAAATAGTAAGTAACAGTATTTGGTAAAAGAGATTGACGATGTCAAATAATAGATTTTGGTTGAAGAGACTGAGGGCAAATAATAGTATTTGGCTGAAGAGCAGAACGGATTACACAAAAAATAGTATATGTTTGAAGAGACTAACGAAGACAGATAATATTATTTGGTAGAAGACAGAAACGATGACAAATAGTAAGTAACAGTATTTGGTAAAAGAGATTGACGATGTCAAATAATAGATTTTGGTTGAAGAGACTGAGGGCAAATAATAGTATTTGGCTGAAGAGCAGAACGGATTACACAAAAAATAGTATATGTTTGAAGAGACTAACGAAGACAGATAATATTATTTGGTAGAAGACAGAAACGATGACAAATAGTAAGTAACAGTATTTGATAAAAGAGATTGACGATGTCAAATAATAGATTTTGGTTGAAGAGACTGAGGGCAAATAATAGTATTTGGCTGAAGAGCAGAACGGATTACACAAAAAATAGTATATGTTTGAAGAGACTAACGAAGACAGATAATATTATTTGGTAGAAGACAGAAACGATGACAAATAGTAAGTAACAGTATTTGGTAAAAGAGATTGACGATGTCAAGTAATAGATTTTGGTTGAAGAGACTGAGGGCAAATAATAGTATTTGGTTGAAGAGCAGAACGGATTACACAAAAAATAGTATATGTTTGAAGTGACTAACGAAGACAGATAATATTATTTGGTAGAAGACAGAAACGATGACAAATAGTAAGTAACAGTATTTGGTAAAAGAGATTGACGATGTCAAATAATAGATTTTGGTTGAAGAGACTGAGGGCAAATAATAGTATTTCGCTGAAGAGCAGAACGGATTACACAAAAAATAGTATGTGTTTGAAGAGACTAACGAAGACAGATAATATTATTTGGTAGAAGACAGAAACGATGACAAATAGTAAGTAACAGTATTTGGTAAAAGAGATTGACGATGTCAAATAATAGATTTTGGTTGAAGAGACTGAGGGCAAATAATAGTATTTGGCTGAAGAGCAGAACGGATTACACAAAAAATAGTATATGTTTGAAGAGACTAACGAAGACAGATAATATTATTTGGTAGAAGACAGAAACGATGACAAATAGTAAGTAACAGTATTTGGTAAAAGAGATTGACGATGTCAAATAATAGATTTTGGTTGAAGAGACTGAGGGCAAATAATAGTATTTGGTTGAAGAGATTGTAGACGACAAATAATAGTTTTTGGTTGAGATTAACGGGAACAGCTAATAATTTGTTAGAAGAATCTAACCATGGCAATAAATAATAATACATGATAGAAGAGAATGACGATGACAAATTATAGCTTTTGGTTGAAGAGAGGAATGGATTACAAAAATTATAGTATATGGTTGAGGAGACTAATGAACACAGATAATATTATTTGGTAGAAGAGAGAAACAGTGACAAATACTAAATAATAGTAATTTGGTAAAAGAAATTGGTGATGTCCAATAATAGATTTTTTTTTGAAAGATGAACAATGACAATTGATAATATTTGGTTCAAGAGACGAATGATGACAAATGATAGTATTTGGTTCTGGAGACGAATGATGACAAATAATAGTTTTTGGTAGAAGAGACGGAGAGGACAAATATGAGTATTCGATAGAAATGTCAAACTGTGAAAAAAAATAATATTTGATAGAAAAAAATAACAATGACAAATAGTAGTATTTGGTAGGAGAGAGTAGCAATAATAAAAAATGGTATTTGAATGGTTAAATTGAAAGAGAGAAGACATTTGTAATTATTCTCCACTAATTACTCACCACTAAAAACAGTTTATCTAAGTTTAATACGTCATTAAATTGTGCATGTTTTGTATCGAAATTAGTTGTGTATGACAAGCGTAAATTTCCGAATACTTTTTTTTTTACTTCTGCTTCTTTATTATCGTTTTAATTTTTTAAATGTGTTCAATTTTGTTTCTTATATCAGCAGAGCTCTATACATTTGAGTACTCCTTTGATAGATTCAAATTCTGAAATCACCAAAAGAACAATTTATAATTTTTTTCAAACAAGCGCCTTAATTTAAAAACTGATACGTGTAAACTTTTAAATTTTGTTTTTTACATCAATTCATGCTTTTAATATTTTATAAGTTAAAGCCATTCTTACTCTTTGCCTGTGCTTGTTGTCTTTGCAACTGGCATGCAGTTTGGGCTCCAATAACCATAGCAATTACAGAGCAGAACAGTGCCAAGAGAGCGAAGATCTTCATGTTTTATTTTTCTGGAACAAAAAGAAGGTTAAATTTTTTCAGTATTGTTAATGCGTCATAAAATTACGTTAGAGGAAAAATAAATTCAAAGTTTCAGATGAACAACATTTAACTACACTTTGAAACCGTAAAACGCATGGAATCGTATAAAAAAGTAACATAAAGCAATAACACGATTGTTATCCCAAACTCTTGGAAATTTCTTTTCATCTGCTAACAACTAAGATTTGAAACTAACTTATAAGCCGGATACATGAAAACCCTGTAGACAAGAGAAGTTTTTACCGAACTGTTTAAATAAAAAAGCAAATTGAGCTAAGATAACGGCACTAAGGGTTAAAATTCGTCGTAAAACTTCCCGGTTACTACTTCCGATTAACGCAGGGTTGCCACAGACTACTAAAATGCGACTATTTGCTACTATTTTCGGCCTTAGTCAGTCCCCTCACTAACACGTACTTATTGCCGCCTACCATGTGCGTAGTGCGGTTAAAACAAATAATTTTTTTAAAAATTAAATAAAGAGTTTAGTAATGTTTTGACGCTTTTTAATAATTTAACATTAGTTCTTAAAGTATTTTTTTTTTAAATTTTGTTAAAATTCTTTCAATACTTGTTTGTTTTATAATTTTTTATATAGTCAGTATCATTTTTAAACAAATAAATCTTTAGTCGATTTTATTTTCAAAAAAGAAAATAATAACGAAAAAATATTTTTACATTTATTAAGTACAGAATTTGACCATTACTCAATACTACTTTTTATTATTTTAAATAATTAAATAAAGAGGGTCTAATGATGTTTCAAAAGCATGATTTTTTTTTCAACAAATAATTTTAAAAAAATATTTTTGTTTTTCTAAAGTGAATATTTCTTTGGTTTGTTTTCTACTTTCGTTTTTTTCTTTTAATTTTTAATTTATTTACGTAAAATATTTTGTTACAGTATTATTATTTTTAAAGCAGTAAGTCTTAAATCCTTTTTAATTTAAGAATAATGAAATAAAACTTGGGTTTGCTTTTACTTTGACTTCTTTATTATTTTAATTGAAAATATTAAGCAATGATATTGATGTCATAGTGGAATATGTTTAGAATTAGTATTTTCTTTTGTAATAGATCTATGTCTTTTTATTTATTTTTGATTGATTTAAACGTTTGCCATAGGTAATTTTTGAACATATGCTAAATTGCGATACATCGCTATATCGCGATGTATCACGATTTAAAATTTCTGACTTCACCCAGTCCTAATCATAGTACATGACAAATAAGCTATAATTTTAGCTAGTTGGCTACTATTTTTGATAAATTTTTGACCCTGTTCAGGCAACTATTTTCGTAGTTTTAGGCAACTATTTTCCTTCTTGAGGCTACTAAAAGCAACTATTTTTGTTCCTTTTATGCTGTGGCAACCCTGTTAATGTTTATGCCTAAACTTGAAAAAGCGCACCATCCAATATTATAATATTTGTAGTGTTTAATGTATAACACTTTCATTCAAATTAACTTTCAGCGAAACAAATAACAAATGAATTCGGAAGACTCCGCAAACATGCTATTGTGGTACCCGAAAATAACAAACTGCGGTAAATTACACAAATATAGCCAAATAAGGAATAATATATTTATGTTGCGATATTAATTTTTTAAAATTTGTTTTAGGTTCATGACCTTTTAGAATTTATTAGTTACGTAAAACTCTAATAAACGGCAAAATGCCGAATAAATTTGAGCAAAAATTAGAATAAGAAAACTTTCTAGAATATTAAGCCTGTTCACGCATCGCCTAGTAAACAAAAGCGGAGGGATACTGGAGATGGAAATTTTTTAAATTTCTTCAGGTTTTTAGGAAGATTGTTATTGTTTATATTTAGTCAATCCTCCATATTTGTGTATATACTATAACTTTTAACGGTTTATGCAATTTAAGCATAAATTAAGAGCTGCGTTTTATTTAAAAATGGCTTATAATTAATGATTATATAATGATTGTAGATTATATGATGTTTTGCTCAAAAAAAGTGAAGATCTTTACTAAAACTTAAGAATAGAAACAATGGAAATCAGCCTATAATACCTTTTAAAGAGAGTTAATTAGTCTATCTAGGGTGAGATTAGAGAATCTTTCGGGGATAATATTCTAATATTCGGTCAATGTTGATTCTTTGAAACTCTCAAAATTTGAAGTTTATGTAATTAGTTTGGGTAACTTTAAGGAAAATTAAAAACATTTCAAACTAACCACTATTATGTAATTTATGTTATATATAATCTTTTATTTATACGCTGAAACATATAACCTTTGTTTTTACTTATTCCAACTCTTTTAAATGAATTTAAAACTATTGTTTCTCCAAACACCAAACGTGAGAAATTTTTGGGTAAGAAAATTTTATGAATTAATTGTTTCAGAGGTACTTTCAAAATAGTACTTAGATTGAATGTATTTTATATAAATTGAATGAAATATATTTGACGAAGTTTCACAGCTGCATATTTTTAAAACTTCATTTTAAAAGAGTACCAGCTTTCATACACGAAAAAAAAAATTTAGTAAAATTATTGTACTGTGACACAATGACATTTCTCTTTAAATAAACCTTAATTTCAGTTAATGAAACCATAATATCCTGTCTTTAAGCCATTCATTTGGTAATTTTTCTGTTAAAATAGTACCAGTTGACGGGAAAATTCTGGTTTTCAAAATTACGGTTCATATTACCACGCAATTAGTAAAAAAAAAAAAAAAGAATTGAAAAAGAAATCTTGCAGTATAAATGGTTTTTATGCAATGTTGCAAGGTATTGTGATAAAATTGTCATATTTTACCACATTTACCAAATTTTATCACACATTATAAAACCATGCTATATTGTGAATTTTACCAAATGTACTAAAGAACATTACTAAACAACTTTTCATTGTTTCCATATAGCCAGAAACATGGTAAATTTTGCCATATTCTGGTAGTGTTTACCATTTTTTCTCAATGTAGATTAAAATAGTTTATTATCAATGAACGAGCGATAAATGAGAAACTACATTAGCCTTTTCAGGGCTTGGTGAGCGCAGAGAGCAGCTGACGTGAGTGACTCTCTAATATATTTTTCTTTTACAGTTTTGAAGTCGAATCTATCCTTTTTTTGGTATATTCATGTGTTAGTTATGTATGTTATTATACGCAGCATTATGATACCATATCTAGTAGTTACCATACGAATGGTTAAACTACCCAAGGGATTTTTAATTATTGAATATTTTGATGCTATTAATAGAATTAGGTTGTTTTTTTCATCATACTAGGTGGCTCAGCCCCTGATTTCTCGTCTCGACAAATATCGTAATTACTTAGAATTCTTCATTATTTTTTTCTCTTTAAGCGTCAATCTTTTTTTAAAAAAAGAAAAATATTTTGTTTTCAAATTATACAAATATTGCTATTTCATTTGTCAATATGTTAGCGGTTACGAAATAGGCGATTACCTGGAATAATCATATGAACTTCATATGAAAAAAGCTTAACCTAAAGAATTGACATTGTGTGACAGAAAACGTAGAAATAAATAAGTTATTTTGCTCGTTCACATCAGTTGAATAGCAATTCCAATCGAAAACGGTTTTTATCGCTCCTAATTAAGGTTTTTTCAAAACTTTATACACTATAAATGTTTAGATTTATATCCAGCACCATGTAATCTCTCTCAAACTTCCAGTTTTGTTTATCATCTGCTCGGGTGTGCGATTATATGTCTTCTTTAACAATGGAAAACTAGTTTATATATAAGGAAATTAAAGCTGAAAAAATTTACGAAAAATCACATAAATTGGCAATAACTTTCGAACATTTTGAATTTTTTTTAAGTAAAAGTTTAAATTAAAGGGCTCGTTTAGCTTGACGAATTTTAAATCCGAAGTTGTATACTTCAACAAATTACAGATCGGTCGAACATGTTATTCTGTTTTCCTACAAGTTTCACAGTTAATTAATTTCATTAACTATTATATAAATAATAATTATATATTATTATATAAATAACAATTTTTTTTTATTTCGCAGTACTCTCTGTACTGCTTTTTTCCCACCTTTGTAATTTCAAGTTTCTAAGTTACATAGTTTTTTCACAGCAAAGCAAAATAATGTTAAGTTGAACTCTCAAAGCAGCTGCTGCCGTTGCAATTTCTTAATAGATACCTAATGTATAATAGATGTGGAATAGATACCTAGGCACATCATTACGATAAGTACGGTAACAACTGTTTATCAGTAGTGTAAAATTGCTGAACAAATGAGCAATAAATAAAAGGAGAACTTTTCGAGAGGAGGGTTCAAACCCGTTTCAAGAACTTCAGCTGCTATGCTCCTAAATGTTGTTCTTTTCTTTGTACACAAGGACCGCACCAAACCATTGGGGATTGGCTTACATGATGTCTAAAGAAGCTAGTTTTCAGCTAAATTTACAGCTTAAGCTTGATTATATTTTACTGTGGTTCATATTGAGCACAATCATGATTGAATTTATGATCCTGTAGAAGTTGCGACAAATTTTTAATGTAAGTAGCTTCATACATCGAGGTTTAGCATTGAATAAGATTTTCTCAGTCTAAAAGCTATATTATTATTAAAAAACGAAAACAAAAACAGTTAAATCTTTAGTAAATCAGATCAAATTCCTTTGTTTTCAGTTTGGATAATTTAGGATTGGTTTACAATGTCTTATTATTTTACGGTTTGTCTACCATTATTATCCTCTCACGGTTGGTTTACTGTTATTATTATTATTTTACGGTTACTTAACCATTATTCATTACTTTTGAAAAACATCTTTAAATGAAAATAAAAGCAACCAATGTATCGCACTTAACAAGCAATTATAAAAGTCATAAATATAATTAAATTATTTAGTTAAAGTATACTTTAAATAGTAAGTTTAAATAATAAAAAAATTGAATTCGAAATTTCACTCACAGAAATCCTCCAAGCAGTGAGAAGTTTTTTTTTTTAATGCTTTACTCAATGCATCAGTTTATATAGCAAATGAACTGATAAAATGATTGAGCTTAAAATGATACTTAAATCTTTATTTCATTAATAAACTTAGAAAGCGCTGTTCCTTGTTGGTTCACTTGCTGTTATAGTAATTACGGTTTTAAGAAAAAGACATCATAATGATCTAATTACGAGGAGTTGTTTGATGTCTTGGCGTTCATTTGATAATCATAGGAAAATGCAATTAAACTGTTGTTGTTTTATTATTTATAGGAGAAACAATAAAATTTTGTATTGTTCTCTAATTTTTTCAGTAATTGCCTCAAGTTTATTTTATTTATTTTTTCAAGCTATATAAAGCATTTAAGTACGTAATTATAGGTCAATTCGCCCAACTCTTGCGATTTCAGTTTCAAAACTATATTTCAATGAATATTTTTGTATCAGTTAAACTAGAACAATTTTGAGTTATACAATATAAAAAGAAAGCACTATTAATTATTAAGTAAAATATATTATATCGATCTCTGAAACAAAATAGCCAATTCTTATTACTTCTAACAGTCCTCCTGACGCCTCCCTGGTACCTTAGGTCTACTATGACCCTTCACCTATTAAGTGGTCAGCGCTGGTCTCTTCTCCGGCGAAACCACAGCCGCTATTACTTCTAACAGTTTGGTTTTCCTTTGCTTAATGTGTGAGTTGGTTTGGTTTGCTATATTAACATTAAGAATTTTAACCAACTGTTTTAAATCATCGCTAAAAGATTATTTTATTTGTACGCTAACTGTACAACATACAATATATTAAATGAAAGCATAATTTCGGGACGGAAACTTCGAAGCCTGAAATGCAATTTGCTTCACCAAATAAAATTTCTTTTCCTCTTTTTTAAAAACAGTTCTTTAAATTCAGTATGTTTAACAAACTTTTTCTCATAATTATGTTATTTTTATAGTTGAATTAACTTTTTATAGCCATATATAGTTTCTAATATGAACTTTTTTTAAAAGTATAATTTTTACCCAAGCAAAATAAAAATAAATAAATAAATAAAACTCTTGCAAAAAGTGGCGATTAAATGAAAATGATATTGGTCACCGACTCATTATGTCTGAGGAAAAAATGACTACTACGATATAAGATATTAGAATCTGCCGGCTACTGGCTACTGACTGAAAATTGATTTTTAACTACTAAATAATTTTTTACTACTATATAATTATTTAGTAACTAAAATCTACTGCGCAACACTACTTATCTGTTAATATATCACTGAATTTTAAAACAATTGATAAATTTCTGTGAGTATTTTTGCATCGTATAAATTAGAATAAAAGTTCATGAGAATGTTATTAATAATTTTTATATATTAGATATTATGAAAAGTATTATTAACTTCTAATTTTGAATATTTTGAATAATATTAATTTATGAAAGTTTGAATAAAAGTAATGATTTGGAAAAAAGCTACCAGTTAGGTAATTGTGCTGAAAAATTTATTATATTTATTACTAAAATGTGTTTGTTTTTTTGTAATTTCTAATTGTTTAGTTTTTATCGATATATTTGGGGAATTAGTTTCATTTCTTTTAATGCGAAATAAGCTGAGTATCTATATTATATAAAACGCTAATACGTACGTATGTATCAATAAAACCGATGATATTTCTTTTCTCGCGCTGGCAACAGTTTTCATTTTTAATTGATTGGATTCGGCGCGCAAGAGCACGTAGTGAGCATCATATGGCTAATCCATGTTATATAAAACGCTAATACATTTTAATTGATAGGCTTCGGCGCGCAAGAGCACGTAGTGAGCATCATATGTCTAATCGGGTGAATTCTCACCGAATTATCAAAAAAATTATCACAAAATTATCTTTATCTAAGCCGATGCTTTACATCTGACGTTCAGTACTATTTCATATTGTTTTACAACACATGGCTTTAGCCCTCTGGTGGGAAAGACTTTAAAACAAAACTTACAACAGTAACTTTTCTCAACAACTGAAATTTAGAATAGTGTGATTAAGAAAAATATGTGAACTGTTTGCAATTTCAAATTAATATTGAAATGCACAGGTTTAGAATTTTCTACGGTGAAAAGTTTTCTGAACTTCAGTGTTCAAAAAAGTATACAGAAGCTAGATGTTAAGAACGTATCCAATGAACGAGCAAAGCGAGCATCGGATTGCGAAGCAATCCGAAATGAACTGCGAAAGCAGTTCCGGGGGTTGGCGAGCGCCAGCGATCAGGGGGCGAAGCCTCCTAGTTGTTTTTATTTTATTTTCAGTAATTAGCAAAATATTTATTTCAAAAATCAGTTAAATATGCATAACACATCAATAACTATATGCTTAAGCATCATATTTCTGCAATTTGAATTTTGAAAAAATTGTTTAATTTGGACGGTAGATTATTATTGCATCATATAAATCAAAAAAAAAAAAGTTAAGCGTCATTTATATATTTTATGATGAATTAAAATGTAGAACTTATGAAAATTGCACTGTTGTTTTGGATTGTTCCACGGTTTATGTACTTCTTTTATGAAGTTTGAAAATATCATTGAAAAATTATGTTAAACAAAAGTTTGAAGAAGAAACAATATATTTCCAAAAATATCCCTTCAAATTTGTTATGGATTGTTGTGAGTACAAAACAAAATCTACTATTTATCATATCTTTTTATAAGGGAATTTTTAACAGGAAAAAATATTTTTCAGTCATAAAACAATTTGGAGAAAACTATATTTGAGATAAATAGCTCAAAGTATATTTAAATGTTGATCTTTATCGGCAATTCTTTTTTTTTTTAATTAATATGAGTCCAACTAGATTCACATTAATTTCTTATAAATTTTTATTCTCAAATTTATTTAGAATTTTCCTCTCTTTTGAGTTCCGCAGTGGACTGATCGTAAGGACACGGTTTCCAGCAGAACACCGAATTCAAGTATCACTGGTTGCAGTCAGTATGCAGGTGTATGACCACTTTGGTCAGTCTACGTAGGAATCGGGGGTGTGCGGTATCGATCCTCTTTAAACTGTTCGACTCGCAAAGTGTTCGACTTCACGCGCAGGTTGTCAGGGTACCAAAGCAGGGGTGCCATCCCCTATGCAGAGGATCAAAATTACGATGGCATGTCTTCGAATCATCCTCAGGGATGTTTCCCAGACCGTCGTTAATAGCCCATTGTGCAACTCTAGTGCGACGTAAATAAAGTACCTACCTAACTACCCTATGTCTTGAATTAAAGTAATCTTTAAAATTGTGGTAATATCAACACATAATTGAGAGTCTACAAAATTTATTATAATTGTTACTGTAATGTAACTGTTTATTTTAACGATTTCTAACAGTTTGGTTTTCCTCGGGCAGATTTGGTGATTTGGTTTCCATCTTTGTCAGCGCACCAGCAGAATCCAGTTGATGCGTGGCACTGTACTTGGCTGTAGCTACCATCTGAATCACATTTCGGAATGAAGTTGCCTCTAAGGTCTGAAAATATAAGGCTTTCTTTTATGCTCTTTCCAAAGAATATTTAGGCAATTATTTCTAACCCAATTATAGGAAGACAGTAACTAATTTGAAATATAGGTTCATTGCAAAATTTTATCGTTTGAATCAATATTGATTATAAATTTTGATTTATTTAGAAGTATTCTATGAACTACAAGAAAGATGTGAAAAATAATTCATTAGGAGTTCTGTCTGTTGCAGCGCATATTATCGATTTTAAGTAAAATATTCAGCGTTGTGTTGGAATAACTGTAAGTAAAATCAACAATATGCTGCATTTCATCCTACAGTTAGGGACATTCACTGAGTTGTGGTTTGTTAAGTATTTTTTTAGTTTCAAAACAAGATAAAGAGAAGAAATTAACGTATAACAGCAAGCGATACCTAATTATAGTATTTTAAGACGCTAACAATGATACATAATAGTATTTGGTTGAAAAGACAAATCATGACAAATAATAGTATTTAATGGGAGAAAAAAATGATGACAAATAATAGTATTTGGCAAAAGAGATTAAATATGTCAAATAATAGTTTTTGGTTGAAGAGACTGAGGGCAAATAATAGCATTTGGTTGAATAGATTGTAGATGACAAAGAAGTTTTTGGTTGAGATTAACGGGAACTGCTAATAGTAATTTATGAGAAGAGTCTAACCATGACATATAATAATATTTTATAGAAGAGAACGACGATGACAAATAGTAGTTTTTGGTTGAAGAGAGGAATGGATTACAAATAATAGTATATGGTTGAAGAGACTAACGAGGACAAATAATATTATTTGGTAGAAGAGAGAAACGATAATAAATAATAAATAATAGTATTTGGTAAAAGAGATTGTCCAATAATAGATTTTTTTTGAAAGATGAACAATAACAAATTATAGTATTTTATTTAAGAGACGAATGATGACAAACAATAGTATTTGATATAAGAGATTAACGAGTACAAATAATAGTATTTAGTAGTAGAGAAGGACGAGGTCAAATAATAGCATTCCACAGAAGAGATTAACATGATAAATAATAATATTTGGTAGAAGAGATGGACGATGACAGATACTAGTTTTTGGTTAAATCGACGAAAAATGACAAATAATAGTATTTGGTTGAAGAGACGGCCAAGACAAATAATAGTATTCTGTATAAATGCCTAACTGTGACGAATAATTATATTTGATAGAAAAGAATAGCAATGAGTAGTAGTATTTGGCAGGAGAGGGTCGCAGTAACAAAAAATGGTATTTGAATGGTTAAATTGAAAGAGAGAAAACACTTGTAATTTTCCTCCAATAATTACTCACCACTAAAAACAGTTTATCTAAATTAATACGTCCTTAAATTGTCTATGTTTTGTATATAAATTAATTGTGTATGCTAAACGTAAATTTCCGAAGACTATTTATATGTTATTTTTTACTTGCTTCTGTTTCGTTATTTTCGTTTTCATTTTTTAAATATGTTCAATTTTGTTTCTTATTTCTGCAGAGCTCTGTACACTTGAGTATTTTTTACTCCTTTTTTAGATTCAAATTCTGAAATCACCCTGGGAACAATTTATAAATTTATTCAATTTATTAATGTTTTCCCTCTATCACCTTAATTTAAAAACTGATACGTGTAAGCCATTAAATTAAATTTTTTACATCAATTCATGCCTTTAATTTTTTATAAGTAAAAGCCATTCTTACTCTTTGCCTGTTCTTGTTGTCTTTGCAACTGACATGCAGTTTGGGCTCCAATTACCATAGCAATTAAAGAGCAGAACAATGCCAAGAGAGCGAAGATGTTCATGTTTTATTTTTCTAAAACAAAAACGAACGCTTAATCCTTTTAATATTGTTAATACATCATAAAAATACCTTTGAGGAAAAATAAATTCAAAATTTTAGACGAACAACTAGCAACTACACTTTAAAACAAACGTAAAATGCAGGAAATCGTATAAAAAAGTAACATAAAGCACTAACACGAATATTATTTTAAAATCTAGGAAATTTCTTTTCACCTTCTAACAATTAAGAATAGAACTAACTAATTCATAAGCTTGACACATGATACATATAGCCCTGTAGACAAGAGAAGTTTTTACCGAACTGTTCTAAAGAAGAAAAAAAATTTATTTTAAGCCTGTTCACGCATCGCCTAGTAAGCAAAACATAAGCGGAAGGATACACTGGAGGCTTTCTAAATTTCTAAAGGTTTTTAGAGAGCTTGTTATTGGCTATATTTAGTCTACCATCCATATTTGTATATATTCTATAACTTTTATCTGTTTATGCAACTCAGAGATACGTTTTATTTAAAAATGGTTTATAATTATTGATTATATAATGATTGTGGATTACATGAAGCTTTGGTCAAAAAAGTGAAGCGCTTTACTTAAACTTTAAAACCGAAGCAATGGAAATCAGCCTATAATACCTTTCAAAGAGAGTTGATTAGTTTATCTAGAGAGTAACTAGTTTATATTAGAGATTCTTGGATAATATTCTAATATCTGGTCAATGTAGATTCTTTAAAACTCTCAAAGTTGTAGTTTATATAACTTTAAGGAAAATTGAATTTTTTTTAAAATGACCACCATTATGTTATTTATGTTATATAAAATCCTTTATTTATTTCCTGTAATATAATCTTCGTTTTTATTTTTTATTTCATTCCTTTTGTCTTCTGATCACTAAGTGTGAAAAAACTTACACCTTATTTTTATTCCCAAAAACACGTTCTAAAAGCATAACTGTCGATAAAATAAACGCGTGATTTCAAATAACTTCAGAAATGCTAGTTTGGTGACATAGAATGACAATCGTGTTGATGACTGAACTTGTAAAAAAATATTAAACATTAAAGAGCATGCGATAAAATCTTAAGCAAAATCGTTTACAATTATATAACAATAGCTAACGTTAAACTTATGCAAAAAAACCATATTTGAAACATTTTTCCCGAACAGAATAACTAAAAATTTTAAACGATTTTCCGAAATGAAATTTATATATGATCCTTGTAGTCAATGTTTAAATGTCAGAACCCGAGCAGTAATGGAGTTATAAAAGATACAAAATGGAATTACGAGACAAGAACAGACATAATATTGAGTAAACACAAAAAAAAAAAAAAAAAATAGAAAAAAGGGCCTTTGACACAGGATGGAAATTGAATGAATGTTCCAACCAAAATACAGGATGAAGTACTGACAGGATAAAAGTTGAATGAATGTAAATGCTTACCAAAAATCACGTCGAAGCTAAAGAAACGATGTGTGCTGCTTTCTTTTAGTGTCTTATATACCCACTGATACGGCTATAAATCGTTGTTTTTTTTTAAGTCCTAAAAATAACTTAATCTTAAAACAAAAGAATTAGTAATATTTTATTACACAATGATTATTTTAATAAGTAACTATTACATATTTATTTCTTATGTTTTATTACATAGCCTCTTTTATTAGCATTCCTAGAATTTAGAATATGCTCTTCCTTATTGATTAACTTGTTCATGTTGTAATAAATACTGAGAAAAATATCAATAATTTATTTGGCTAGAATTTTCTTACAGAAAATTATTACGTAGCCTTAGGTTCATTTCCTTATGCAGGGTGTAGAGAAAATATTGCATTTAGTTTGCATTTTTAGATTCCTCATCAAAAATGAAAACAAAATAATACACACGGGGGGTCATAAATTAATATTTAAGCAAGGAAAAAAACAAAAATGCTACAGAGATCACTGTAGAGAATAGTGAATGTAATAAACATCATAACAGAACCTCGATGGCTCAGGGGATAGAGCGTTTGCCTTCCAATGAGGCGAACCGGGTTCGAATCCCAGTCGATAGGAATTCCGCATCCGGCTTGCACCGACCACAGTGCTGACGTGAAATATCATCAGAGGTAGACGGATCATGGGTGAGATTCCCCTTACCAGGCTAACCGTGGGAGGTTCTCTTGGTCTTCCTCTCCATATAACGCAAATGTGGGTTAGTTCCATTAAAATGTCCTCCAAGAAGGCAAATTTCTCCCTATACTTGATCCAGGAGTTCCCTTGTCTTTTGGATTGGGTTCAAAATTACAAGGCTACGGAGTTGAACATTAGTAGTCGTAAACCCAAAAAAATTGAGTCGGCTATTCAACGACGGTTATAAAATAAAATAATGAAGTTTATCGATACTGTAAAAAAAAAGCTGTAGTTTAAGTGCCTTACACTTGAAACAATGCAATGATTCTAAATTATATACAATCTTGCCGTGAAGAACTATCGGAGCATTAGAACAGACAATAACTAAAATATTTTAAAAGTTATTAAACTTTTTTAAGAAATTGCCAATTTGGAGTCATTTTTCGAATTAGATGAAATTTATCAAACTCGCAGCCTAATTTTCTGTTTTTGCTCATTTTTATAAGCTCAGGAAATGCAGCATTGTAGTCAGTTTTTAAATATTAAAAAATTAAACCACAAATGTTTTTTTTTATTTTCACAAGACTGAGTGTTTTCTCCATCTTGACGTCTTGACCATTTTGAAAATAATTGTAGAGGGCGCTCTCTTTAGATTAGCTAAACTTGATCCTACAGTCGTGAGTAACAATTGTAAACTCACAACAAATATAAATAAAAAACTAGTGGGCTGCGGCCCCTGCTCGCTAACGCTCGCCAACCTCCGAAAATTGCTACGCAATCTTATATGGTTTGCTTCGCAAACCAAGCTCGCTTCGCTCGCTACTGACTTAGGTACATTGCAAATGCACAAAATTCTAAGAATTCGAAACAATCATTCAAATCCATATAACAACTTTCTTTTTTATGAAAAAAAAAAAGAAAATTACATCTTTTTAGTAAATACTAAATCATTAAAATAAATTTGAATTCAAATAAATGACATGTAATTCGTTAAACCTATTAGAAATGTGCTATAGTATAAAATCTTAAGATAAATTTTCTAAAACTGATATCTCTTTAAAAAGGTTAGAATTTTGGCTATAAGTCTATTAAAAATTGAAATAAGTGAATTGCAATGGAAAAACCTGCATAAACAAATGAATTCGTAATATAAATCAAAAATCATCAAATAAATTCGTAATGTATAAATTCGTGAAAAAAAGCGCTTTCGACAAAATACTAAAATAGAGATCTATCGACAAAGACTACTCACTTCTGCCTAGCTTATGCTCTCTCTGGTTATTTCAGTTTCCTTTTTTAAAAGCGCTATATGTTGAGCCACCTCAGTTATATTTGGCATGTGACATTTTTAGCGGCAATCATTGGTCGATTTTCTAGCGTTGTCATTCGGGGAGTTGTAATGAGGCCTTTTTTTGTCGCCGTGTAAGAGAAATATATATATAGAGATAATATTTTTAAAAACCACATTTTTGTAGTGGAGAATAATAATTAAAAAATAAAAATTTGAAAATCGAAAAACGTGGAGCGCATGAAATACATAACAGTAATGTAATATTAGTGTGTATGTGTGCTCATGAGAATATGTGTATGTATATCTGTAATTGTAATTGTATCTGAATATGTATGTGTATGTGGAATATGTTTGTGTATATGCATGTGTATGTGGATGTGTATGAGGCTGTGCATGTGTATGAGTAAGAAGATTTGTATACGTATGTGTATATGTAATGTTATGTATTTCAAGCGCCCCTCTTTTCTCGTTTTTCAAATTTTAATTTTTAAATTATTATTCTCCGCTACAAAAACGCTGTTTTTAAAAATAATAATTTTTTATTTTTATTTTTTTTTGTTTTCACTTCCAAAATCTCACTTTTTTCACTAATTGTACACCAAGCTTTTCAACTGGCATGTGACACTAGTTTGAAATAATCGAATCGACAACAAATGACAATTGCGAAAATATTAATTTTTCTTTAATTTTATTTTACTTTGTATGTCTTCTTTCTCTTCATTTTCATGCATTGTCATCCAATTCTGTGCCAAATTTGAAATCTGTAGCTAGTCGGGAAGTTAGTTTAAAATCGATTACAAAATTCCACCTTATTCCAATCGATTACAAACAGACATGCACGACACATTATTCGCATAAAAAGCATCATTTCAATTGCGACGGAGCTTTCAAAAAACAGCCTTAAGTCCATTTTGTGCTCCCCGAAATATTTTTTTTTAGAAACAGTTCTTCAAATTCAGTATGTTTAACAAAATTTTTCAAATAATTATGTTATTTTTATGGTTGAATTAACTTTTTAAAGCCGTAGAATATTTCTTCTAGTAGGAATTTTTTTTTAAGAAATATAATTTCATCCAAGCAAAGGAAAAATTAAGTGACTATTAAATGAAAATGATATTGGTCACCGACTCATTACGTCTGAGGAGAAAATGGCTAGTATGATAAAAGATATTAGAATCTGTCGGCTACAGGCTACTAACTGAAAATTGATTTTTAACTACTAATAATTTTTGACTACTCACTATATTTAGAAACTAAAATCTACCATGCAACAGTTCTTATCTGTTATAATATCACTGAATTTTAAAACAATTTATAAAATTCTGTAAATATTTTTGCCTCTTATAAACTATAATAAAAGTTCATAAGAATGTTATCAATAATTTTATATATTATTAGATATTATGAAAAGTATTATTAACATCTAATCTAGAATATTATTAAGAATATTAATTTATAAAAAATTTGAATGAAAGCAATGATTTAAAAAGAAGTTATCAGTTGGGTAATCGTGCTGGAAAATTTATTACCCTTATTGCTGAAATATGTTTATTTTTTTTGTAATTTCTAACTGTTTAGATTTTATCATTATATTTGGCGAAATAGTTTGCTTTCTTTCAATGCGAAATATGCTGAGTATTGTTTTTTTTTAATTTTGAGTAGTTAAAAAAAGATTTATTTCAAAAATCAATTAAATGTGCATAACACATCATTAATTATATGTTTAAACATCATACTTCTGCAATTTTAATTTTGAAATAATTGTTACATTTGGATGGTAGATCATTATTGCATCATAAAATAAAAAAATTTAAACGTCATTTATAGATTTTATACTGAACTAAAATGTAGAACTTATGAAAATTGCAATGTTACTTTGGACTGTTTCTCGTTTTATGTTGTTCTTTTATAACGGTTGAAAATCTCTTTGGAAAAAAAAAGTTAAACATAAGTTTGAAGAAAAAAATATATATTTCAAGAAATATACTTTCAAAATTTGTTATGGATTGTTGTGAGTACAAAAAAATGTAATCTACTATATATCACTTCATTTTGTAACCTATGTTTTGAATTTAAGTAATCTTGAAAATTATCGCAATATCAACACATAATTGAGAGTCTACAAAATTTATTGCGATTGTTACTGCAATGTAACTGTTTATTTTAAAAATTTCAAACAGATTGGACTTCTTCCGACAAAAGTTTTGGTCATTTGTTTTCCATTTTCATCAACACACCAGCAGATTTCAGTTGATGCGTGGATCAGTTGATGGCACTGATTTTCGATGTAGCTACCATCTGGATAACAAAGTGGAATGAAGTTGCCTTTAAGATCTGAAAAAATAAAGCTTTTGTTTTATACTCTTTTCGAAGAATATTTAGGCAATTATTTCTATCGCAATCCTAGTAAGGAAGTAACTCATTTTTGAAATATAAGTTCATTGCGAAATTTTATTTTTAAATCAATATCGATTATAAATTTTGTTTTATTTGGAAGTAGGAAGAAATTAACGTATAACAGAAAACGATAACAAATTATAGTATTTCAAGATACTAACGATGATAAATAATAGTATTTGCTTGAAAAGACGAACCATGAAGAATACTAGTATTTAATAGGAGAAACGAACGATGACAAATAATAGTATTTGGTAAAACAGATCGACGACGTCAAATAAAAGATTTTGGTTGAAGAGATTGAGCGCAAATAATAGTAAATAATTTGGTTGAAGAGATTGTAGATGCCAAATAATAGTTTTTGGTTGAGATCAACGGGAACGGCTAATCGTATTATTTTAGAAGAGTCTAACCGTGACAAGTAATAATATTTTATAGAAGAGAATGACGATGACAAATAATAGTTTTTGGTTGAGATTAACGAGAACAGCTAATCGTATTATTTTAGAAGAGTCGAACCATGACAAGTAATAATATTTTATAGAAGAGAATGACGATGACAAATAATAGTTTTTGTTTGAGATTAACGAGAACAGCTAATCGTATTATTTTAGAAGAGTCTAACCATGACAAGTAATAATATTTTATAGAAGAGAATGACCATGAATGATAATAGTTTTTGGTTGTGATTAAGGGAACAGCTAATCGTATTATTTTAGAAGAGTCTAACCATGACAAGTAATAATATTTTATGGAAGAGAATGACGATGACAAATAATAGTTTTTGGTTGAGATTAACGGGAACAGCTAATCGTATTATTTTAGAAGAGTCTAACCATGACAAGTAATAATATTTTATAGAAGAGAATGACGATGACAAATAATAGTTTTTGGTTGAGATTAACGGGGACAGCTAATCGTATTCTTTTAGAAGAGTCTAACAATGACAAGTAATGATATTTTATAGAAGAGAATGACGATGACAAATAATAGTCTTTGGTTGAGATTAACGGGAACAGCTAATCGTATTATTTCAGAAGAGTCTAACCATGACAATTAATAATATTTTATAGAAGAGAATGACGATGACAAATAATAGTTTTTGGTTGAGATTAACGGGAACAGCTAATCGTATTTTTTTAGAAGAGTCTAACCATGACAAGTAATAATATTTTATAGAAGAGAATGGCCATGACAAATAATAGTTTTTGGTTGAGATTAACGGGAACAGCTGACAAGTAATAATATTTTATAGAAGAGAATGACCATGACAAATAATAGTTTTTGGTTGAGATTAACGAGAACAGCTAATCGTATTATTTTAGAAGAGTCTAATCATGACAAGTAATAATATTTTATAGAAGAGAATGACGATGACAAATAATAAACAATAGGATTCGGTAAAAGAGGTTAGAGATGTCTAATAATAGATTTCTTTTTTGAAGAAATAAAAGACAAAATATAATATTTGGTTCAAGAGACGAATGTTGACAAATAATAGTATTGATATACGATACTAACGAGGACAAATCATAGTATTTGGAAGTAGAGAAAGACGGGGGCAAATAATAGCATTCGATAGAATAGAATATTCGATAGAATAGAATAAATAACAATATTTGGTAGAAAAGGTGAACGATTTTAAATACAAATTTTTGGTTAAAGAGACGAAAATTGACAAATAATAGTATTTGGTTGAACAGATGGACAAAACAAATAATAGTATTCGGTAGTAATGGTTAACTGTGACAAATAATAATATTTTATAGAAAAGAATAACAATGACACATAGTAGTATTTGGTAGGAGAGAGTAGCAATAACAAAATATGGTATTTAAATGGTTAAATTGAAAGAGAGAAGACATTTGTAATTATTCTCCACTAATTACTCACCACTAATTTAATACGTCATTAAATTGTATATGTTTTGTATGGAAATTAATTGGGTATGATAAGCGTAAACTTCCGAATACTTTTTTTTTCTTGCTTCGTTATTTTCGTAATAATTTTTTAAATGAGTTCAATTTTGTTTCTTATTTCTGCAGAGCTCTATACATTTGAGTACTCCTTTGATTGATTCAAATTCTGAAATCACCATGGGAACATTTTTTAAATTTTTTCAATCAATCACCTTAATTTAAAAACTAATACTTATGAACATTTAAATGTAATTTTTTTTTACATTGATTCATGTTTCTAATTTTTGATAAGTTGAAGCCATTCTTACTCTTTGCCTGTTCTTGTTGTCTTTGCAACTCACATGCAGTTTGGGCTCCAATAACCATAGCAATAAAGGAACAGAACAATGCCAAGAGAGCGAAGATGTTCATGTTTTATTTTTCTAAAACAAAAACGAACGCTTAATCCTTTTAATATTGTTAATACATCATAAAAATACCTTTGAGGAAAATTAAATTAAAATTTTTAGACGTTACAACTAGCAACTACACTTTAAAACAAACGTAAGATGCAGGAAATCGTATAAAAAAGTAACAGAAAGCACTAACACGAATGTTATCTCAAACTCATGGAAATTTCTTTTCATCTGCTAACAACTAAGATTTAAAAGTAACTAATTCATAGGTTAGACACATGATATATACAGCCCTGTAGACAAGAGAATTTTTTACCGAACTGTTCTAAAAGAAAAAAAAAAAAAAAAACGAAAGAAAAAATTTATATTAAGCCTGTTTACGCATCGCCTAGTAAGCATAACGTAAGCGGAGGGATACGCTGGAAGTTTTCTAAATTTTTTCAGGGTTTTAGAAAGCCTATTATTGGCTATTCTTAGTCTACCATCCATATTTGTGTATACACTATAACTTTCTTCAGTTTATGCAATTTAATGCAATTAAGAGCTACGTTTTATTTAAAAATGGTTTATAAATAATGATTATATATTCAGTGTAGAGTATATGATGTTTTGCTCAAAAAAGTGAAGAGCTTTACTAAAACTTTTGGACCAAAACAATGGAAATCAGCCTATAATACCTTTTAAAGAGAGTTAATTAGTTTATCAGACCGAGATATCCTGGTCGGTAGGGCGCTTGGCCCATGTTCGAGAGTTTGTAGGTTCGAACCCCGCCGGCCGAAGACTCCCCGTGTAGTAAAGTGACTGATGCACGTTAAATCTGTCGAGTCGCAAAAGTCTTCTATGTTCCCATAACAAAACAAACCTCTGGGGGTACTGGATTGGAGAACGATCGTTCTCTGATTCAGGTCAAAATTGCGATCTGTGGATGAATGGATCCGCCCTATTAACGGGTGAGACGTATGGTGTGGTGGAAGTCGAATTCTTGGCCATAGATGGCGCCACTGAAAAACAAGAACAATCTCACCCCCTCTGCCTAAACAGGCATACGTCAACAACACAACAACAATTAGTTTATCATAGAGTAATATTAGCGATTCTTGGATAATATTCTAATATTCGGTCAATGTTGATTCGTTAAAACTCTCAAAATCGTAGTTTATACAACTTTAAGGAAAATTAAAAATTTTTTGAAATAGCCACTATTATGTAACCTACGTTTTAGAAAATCTTTTATTTATACCCTGAAATATAGCCTTTGTTTGTAGCTATTCCACCTCTTTTAAATGAATTTAAAACTATTGTTTTTTTTCAAATACAAAAAGTGAGAAATTTTTGTGTAAGAAATTTTTATGAATAAATTTTTATGTTAAATGTATTTTACATAATTTGAATGACTTAGTTTCACAATCAGTATATGCTACATATTTTTAAAGCTTCGTTTTAAAATAGTACCAGCTTTCATACACGAAGTAAAAAATCTAGAAAAATTATTGTACTGTGACATCAGGACGAAAGCTTAATAATAATAATAATTAGAAGAACAACTCCACGGAAATGTATAAAAAATTTTCTCTTAAAATTGATTTATTGATAAGCTGTAATGACACAAAAGTAAAAGAACCACAACTACTAATTATTTGAAAATAATTTATAGCAAAGTTACTCAGAAAATTTGCAGATAAAGTCCATAAAATTTTATATCCCATTAAAGTAATAGACTAGTACTTTTATTGCTGTAATAAAAAGACGAAATATTCCTTGTATCTATTTATTTTACTAAAAGCTCTATAAATTACGGAATGCGCATATTCTCAGACAAAATAAATGTAGGGTATTTTTAATGCACAGACATCTTTATTTTTTTGCATTGAAAATTTTAATTGTAATCTCTTTCTTGCCATATTTGAAATTAATTAGCTAAAAAGAATTTTAAAAAAATTAAATTTACTAAAAAAATATACAAAATTAAAACTTTCAGAATCAACATAAATACTACCTTTAAATTTTAAAAACAGTTTTCAAGGAATATATGGATACAATTCTTTACAAATTTGAACTGCTACATCATTTTTAATAAAATTATTTAATAAGGTTTAAATAATAACAACTTTTCTAAGTGTTACAATTGTATTTGTTTTGCAGTTGTGCCATCCACAAATGAACTATTGTATGCAACTTAAAAAGATCCAGCTTACATAATGACGGCTATTTCTCCAGGTATTATGTTCATTTCTAATAAAATTTATCTAAAAAGTTGTTGCAAGAATTTCTTATAAAATGTTTAATGGAAACAGCTGAAAAGTCATTTATTTGGTGTTATTGCTGTTATTCGAAAACCACCAGCTTTTCATGGGTGAGATAGCCTGGTTGGAAGGGCACTGGACTCTCGTTCATGAGAACGGGAGATCTAATTTAGCCGGCAAAAGACTCCCTGTGTAGTCAATGGAGACTGGTGCCCGTCAAATCTGTCAGATCACATAGTCCTCCATGCTTCCATAACAAATTAAACGTCTGGGGTTACTGTACTAGAGATTAATCGTTCTCTGGTTCAGGTCAAAACTACGATCTGTGGATGAATGAATGGATGTATGAAAGACTCCGTTCTAAAAACGGGCGGGACGGTATGGGTGTGGCAGAAATCAAATTCTTGGCGATAGATCGATCCACTGAAAAACAAGAACGATCACACCCCTTGATTTAATTAACTACAACAACAACAACAACCGATTATGTTTAAAAAGTCAAAAGAAATTCTTGCAGCACATTTTAAGAAAAACTTTATTTAAAATAAACGTATTGCCAGGAAAATTAACCGAGACTATACAAAATCGATTTTTAAAAGTTGCGCGCAATGCTTTATGTATTACATTTTTGCACTGATCCATAAAAATGTTGTTGTTTTTAAACTTTTTTAAATTATTTTATTTCATTCTTTAGGTCTTATGCTTGTTAAATCTTTGAAAAAAAATTGAACCTTATTTTTTTTCCCCAGAAACACGTTCTGAAAGCTTAACTATAGACAAAAGAAGAGCATGATTTCAAATAACTTTAGGAATGCTAGTTTGGTGACATAACATCGATTCACATGTCAGTCGCGGTGTTGACTATAAGAAATACTTATTATAAAATTGTAAGAAATTATTAAACATTAAAGGGCATGCGATAAATTCTTAAACAGAATCGTTTACAATTATATAACAATGGTTAACATTAAGCTTATGTAAAAAAATCAATTTTAAAACATTTTTCCCGAACAGAATAACTAAAATTTTTGAACGATTTTTCGAAACAAGACCTAAAATTGTTCCTCGTAGTCAGTATCTAAATTTCAGAACCCCAGCTGTAATGGAGTTATAAAAGATACAAAATAGCATTCTGAGACAAGAACAGATATAATATTGAGCGAACACAGAAAAAGTCGAAGAAAGGGCTTTTGTCGCAGGATGGACATTGAATGAATGTTCCAACCAAAATACAGGATGAAGTACTTACAGGATAAAAGTTGAATGAATATAAATGCTTACCAAAAATCACGTCGAAGCTGAAGAAATGATGTGTGCTGCTTTATTTTAGTGTTTTATATACTCACTGATGTGGCTATAAATCGTTGTTTCAAGTCCTAAAAATAACTTAATCTTAAAACAAAAGAATTAGTAATTTTTTATTACACAACGATTATTTTAATAAGTAACTATTACATATTTATTACTTATGTTTAATTGCATAGCCTCTTTTATTAGCATTTCTAGAATTTAGAATATGCTCTTCCTTATTGATTAACTTGTTCATGTTGTAATAAATACTGCGCAAAAAATATCAATAATTTATTTGGCTAGAATTTTCTTAAAGAAAATTATTACGTAACTTTAGCTTCATTTCATTATGCAGGGTGTAAAGAAAATATTGCATTTAGTTTGCTTTTTTAGATTCCTCATCAAAAATGAAAACAAAATAATACACACTGGGGGTCATAAATTAATATTTAAACAAGGAAAAAAACAAAAATGCTACAGAAATAACTGTAGAGAATAGTGAATGTAATAAACATCATAACAGAGCCGTGATGGGTCAGGGGATAGAGCGTTCGCCTTCCAATGAGCCGAACCGGGTTCGATTCCCAGCCGATACGAATTCCGCATCCAGCTTGCACCAACCACAGTGCTGACATGAAATATCATCAATGGTAGACGGATCATGGCTTAGAGTCCCCTTACCATCAGGCTAACCGTGAGAGGTTCTCGTGGTCTTTCTCTCCATGTAACGCAATTGTGGGTTAGTTCCATTAAAAAAGTCCTCCACGAAGGTAAATTTCTCCTAATTCTTGATCCGCTTGTCTTTTGGATTGGGTTCAAAATTACAAGGCTACGGATTTGAACATTAGTAGTTGTAAACCCAAAAAAATTGAGTCGGCTGTTCAACGAAGGTTATAAAATAAAATAAAAAAGTTTATCGATACTGTAAAAAAAAGCTGTAGTTTAAGTGCCTTACACTTGAAACAATGCGATGATTCTAAACTATATATAATCTTGCCGTGAAGAACTATCCGAGCATTAGAACAGACAAATAACTAAAATATTTTGAAAGTTATTAAACTTTTTTAAGAAATTGCCAATTTGGAGGCATTTTTCGAATTAGATGAAATTTATCAAACTCGCAGCCTAATTTTCTGTTTCTGCTCATTTTTATAAGCTCAGGAAATGCAGCATTGTAGTAAGTTTTTAAATATTAAAAAATTAGACCACAAATTTTTTATTTTCACAAGACTGTTTTCTCCATATTGACGTTTTGTGCCATTTTCAAAATAATTGTAGAGGGCGCTCTCTTTAGATTAGCTAAACTTGATCCAACAGTCGTGAGTAACAATTGTAAACTCACAACAAATATAAATAAAAAACTAGCGGGCTGCGCCCCCTGCTCGCTGACGCTCGCCATTCCCCGAAAATTGCTACGCAATCTTATATGGTTTGCTTCGCAAACCAAGCTCGCTTCGCTCGCTACTAACTTCGGTACACTGCAAATGCACGAAATTCTAAGAATTCAAAACAATCATTCAAATCCATATAACAACTTTTTTTAAAATAAAAAATTGCATCTTTTTAGTAAAACTAAATCATTAAAATAAATTTGAATTCAAATAAATGACATGTAATTCGTTAAACTTATTAGAAATGTGCTATAGTATAAAATCTTAAGATAAATTTTCTAAAACTGATATCTCTTTACAAAGGTTAGAATTTTGGCTATAATTAAGTTTATTAAAAATGAAATAAGTGAATTGCAATGGAAAAACCTGCATAAACAAATAAATTCTAGTAAAGCAAATAAATTCGTAATATGAATCAAAAATCGTCAAATAAATTCGTAATGTATAAATTCGTGAAAAAAAGCGCTTCCGAGAAAATACTAAAATAGAGATCTATCAGCAAAGACTACTTACTTCTGCCTTGCTTATGCTGTCTCTGGTTATTTCAGTTTCCTTTTTTAAAAGCGCTATACGTTGAGCCACCTCAGTAGATTTAGCATGCGACATTTTTTAGCGGCAATCATTGGTCGATTTTCTAGCGTTGTCATTCGGGGAGTTGAAATGAGGCTTTTTTTTGTCGCCGTGTAAGAGAAATCTTTATACGAGGGTTGCTATTTATATTTCTGGCCTAATAATGAAAAAACAAATATGTAGGATCGAAATTGGTTTTATTGTTTTTCAAAATATTCTCCATGATGATCAATACACTTTTGCATGCGTTTGAACCAATTTTCAAAGCACTTTTTCCAGTTCGATTGAGGTAACTCCAAAACATGCGTTTTGAATGCATCAACCGCTTCTTCGGGGGTCGAAAATCGTTGTCCACGTAATTTATTTTTGATGTGCGGGAATAAGAGGAAGTCATTGGGTGCCAAATCAGGGCTGTACGGTGGATGACCCATCAGTTCGATTTTTCGCTCCGTCAGAAATGCCTTTGTTTGAGTAGATGTGTGAGAGCTCGCATGGTCATGATGAAGAATGATTCGCCTGTTTTTCTGCTTTTTTCAAATTTCTCCGATGACTTCTGGCAAACAAATGGTCGTGTACCATTCAGAATTGACCGTCCTGCGTTGCTCTAACGCCACTGTTGCCACATGACCGTTAATGCCGAAGAAACAGGCAATCATTTGTTTCGATGTGCTTCTTCCTCGAACAACTTTTGTTGGTTTTGCCTAGTCTTGGAAGACCCATACAGTTGATTGCTGCTTTGTTTCCGGCTCATATGCATAGATCCGTAATTCGTCACCTGTGTAGATGTTATACACAGCCTTTGATGTACCTTGAACGTATTCTTCCAGCATTTCCTTGCACCAATCGACACGAGCCGTTTTTTGAGCGTTTGTCAGATTATACGGGATCCAACGCGAACAAATTTTTTTTACGCTCAAATGTTCATGCAATATTTTATTGATGCTAGTCATACTAATGTCCAAAGACGCCTCTATCTCACGGTATGTCACATGACGATCTTGCTTTATCAGTTCAAGCACAGCATCTATCTTTTCTGGCACAACAGCGGATTTTGGACGACCTGCACGGGATTCGTCCTGGATCGAACATCGACCACGATTAAATTCGTTATACCAATTTTTTACAGTGCTGTAGGATGGCGCTTTATCGCTGAATAAAGAATTAAGTTCATCGAAGCTCTCTTGTCTTGACAATCCACGTCGAAAGTTATGAAAAATAATGGCACGAAAATGTTTACGACTCAATTCCATTTTTTGAAAGAGAAGAACTTTTCAATTTACTGTCAACAACACAAATGAAGCTATAATGGTAAATCGTCTGCTGAATTTATGTTTAAAAATATCAAACTTTCGATTAAAATCGTCTGCGGTCGCCTAGCAACACTTACTGTTGACAAGGCCAGAAATATAAATAGCAACCCTCGTATATATATTTCGTCTGTTCGTGTGTTTGTCACTGAACTCCTCCTAAACGGATGGACCGATTTAAATGAAATTTTCTGTGTACCTTCAGAAGGATTCGAGAATGGTTTGTACCTAATTTTTTTTTCATTTTTTGGACAGATTTAACGTATATTTTAAATATATCTTTATTTAATCGTATTCGGATCCAAACTAGACATAGAAACATAATAAATCAAAAATAATATTCACGCACGTTGCAACAGGTCATATTAAACTCTAATACTTATGCATGCCCTTAAAAGAAGAGCATCAAATATATTTGCGAGTATGTGAATAAAGGCAATGATATAGCAGTATTTCGATTTGAAAATACCAATGTGACTGCTCTCCCAGTGAATAACAACAACGAAATAACGCTGTACTAAATAGGCCGGTACATCAGATCCAATGAAGCTGTTTGGCGTATCTTTGGTTTCCCAATTACTGAACGGGATCCAACCGTTATTCATTTAGCCGTCCATCTTAAAAACGGTCAGAGCGTATATTTCACGAACGAGACAGCGATTGACCGAGCTATAAATCCACCAAAAACTACACTCGCCAAATTTTTTGAATTGGGTAATCGTACGGATGCTTTTGGCGTCTTTGCACGGACATTACTCTACTCACAAATACCACCCTATTTCACATGGGTTCAAAAAAATGGACACCCCACAAGCAAGGCACACCGGTTGATGCATGTCCCGGTTTATTCAAATCAAACGCTTTGGGGAGAATATTTACAGTCAATCCAAAGCAGACTGAGTGCTTTTATTTTCGACTGTTGTTGGTTAATTAAACCGGCTCATTGTCATTTCAAGATATATGTAAAGTCGTTGGAAATCAGCATCCAACGTATAAAGATGCATGCTTTGCACTCGGCTTGCTGGAAGACGACAACCAGTGGGAATGTATGCTTGCTGAAGCAGCATTGAACTGTACTGCAAAGCAAAATCGTCTACTATTTGCTATAGTATTAGCTACATGTTTCCCGGCCCGTATAGAAACGTTATGAGAATATCACAAAGATTCGATGACTGATGATATACGGTATCAATATCGCACACATTGCAACGATCTAACGATAGTATTCAGCGATGCTATGTACAATGAAGCACTGATTGTTATTGAGAATCTTTGCATTATTATTGCCAAATTGCCATTTCGGTATGCTTTCGCCAAATCGAAGTGCATCTGATTTATTAAACACTGACATGAATCGTGAACTTCAATACAATACGATAAAAATGGCAGCGATTGTTACTCGCAATGTTCCACTAATGAATGAGAAACAAAGGAGCATTAATGACCGCATTATGCTCGCAATTTCAGCAGGACAGTGTGGATTTTTTTCCTGATGCACCAGGTGGAACTGGCAAAACATTAATTACTTCGCTAATTCTCGGTGAAATACGATAAAATAATGGCATTGCGTTGGCCGTTGCATCATCTGGCATTGCGGCAATTTTATTGGACGGAGGCAGAACAGCTCATTCAGTATTTAAGCTACCACTAAATATTCAAAACAACCCAGATGCAGTGTGCAACATAAAAAATATTTCTTCTATGGCCACAGTGTTAAAACACAGTAAAATTATCATCTGGGATGATTGCACTATGGAACACTAAAATCGCTTGAGGCGTTGAACAGGACATTGAAAGATATAAAAAAATAATGACAAATTATTTGGCGGCACTCTGTTACTCCTTTCAGGTGATTTCAGACAAACACTTCACGTCATTCCGCGTTTAATGTACCCTGATGAGATCAATGCTTTCTTGAGATCATCTCCACTTTGGCGTAATGTTGAAAAAGTTCTACTAAAAGTAAATATGCTCGTCCAAATGCTTCAAGATCCATCTGCTGAAACATTCTCAGAACAATTGTTAGATATCGGTGATGGAAAGGTTACTAAGGATGAGACTGGATGCTTAAATTACCGGACGATTTCTGCACAATCATTGATTCACAAGATGCTCTCATTAGCCTAATATTTCCCGATGTACACACGCAATGCATTCATCATGAGTGGCTGGCAGAAAGGGTGATTTTAGCAGCAAAAAATGTGGTCGTCAACGAATTGAATCTGTAGATGCAACAGTTATTGCCAGGTAACTTGGTGACATGCAAATCCGTTGATGCAGTTTGCGATCCCATTGAAGCTGCAAATTTTCCAACAGAGTTTTTAAACTCATTGGATTTACCTGGCATATCACCGCAAAATTTAGCACTCAAGGTTGGATCTCCGGTTATTTGGCTTCGTAATTCGAACCCACCTTGGCTGTGCAACGGCACGCGATTAGTCATTAAAAAATTAATGAACAACGTCATCGAAGTCATTATTTTAAATGACAAATTCCGGGATGAAAGTATATTACTTCCACGAATCCTTATTATGCCCCCTATTATGCCCCCACAGATGTGCCAATTCAATTTAAACGCATTCAGTTCCACATTAGATTGGCATTCGCAATGATAAGGCCAAACAATGTCTGTTTGCGTCTTAGATTTGAACACACCATGTTTTTCGCTAGATCGTGGCATACTCTAGAGTGGGCAAACCATCCAGTTTATTTGTGTTAGCTAAAGATGGAATGACAAAAAATATTGTACACTCCATTGCACTAAGAGATTAATATTGTTGACTAATATTTTCAGAATTCGTTGTATATATAATTTATAAGAAAAAGTTGCAATAAATTTAAAAAATATATTATTTGGTGTGTTGTTACTTTCACATTCCGTCATCGTTCACAGCGCTCCATGCCTCTTCCACTCATATACCACATACTCACACATTTACAATAAATAAGATATATTTTCATACTCTAGAAATAATTCATATGGCAAAACATCGTTTGCCGGGTCAGCTAGTATATATATACATAATATTTTTAAAAACCACATTTTTGTAGTTGAGAATAATAATTAAAAAATAAAAATTTAAAAAACGAAAAACGTGGGGCGCATGAAATACATAACAGTAATGTAGTATTAGTGTGTATGTGTGCTCATGAGAATATGTGTATGTATATCTGTAATTGTAATTGTATCTGATGTGGATGTGTATGTGAAATATGTTGGTGTATATGCATGTGTATGTGAATGTGGCTGCGCATGTGTATGAGTAAGAAGATTTGTATATACGTATGTGTATATGTAATGTTATATATTTCATGCTCCCCTCTTTTCTCGTTTTTCAAATTTTTACGTTTTAATTATTATTCTCCACTACAAAAACGTTGTTTTAAAAAATTTTTTTTTTTTTTTTTTTTTTTTTTTTTTTGTACTCACTTCCAAAATCTCACTTTCTTCACTCATTGTACACAAAACTTTTCAACTGACATGTGACACTAACTTGAAATAATCGAATCGACAACAAATGACAATTGAAAAAATATTAATTTTTCTTTAATTTTATTTTACTTTGTATGTCTTCGTTCTCTTCATTTTCATGCATTGTCATCCAATTCTGTGCCGAATTTGAAATCTGCAGCTAGTCGGAAAGTTAGTTTAAAATCGATTACAAAATTCCACCCGAACAGACATACACGACATATTATTCGCATAAAAAGCATCATTTCAATTGCGACGGAGCTTTCAAAAAACAGCCATAAATCCATTTTGTGCTCCCCGAAATATTTTTTTTACAAACAGTTCTCCAAATTCAGTATGTTTAACAAAATTTTTCACATAATTATGTTATTTTTTTGGTTGAATTAACTTTTTAAAGCCGTAGAATATTTCTTCTAGTAGGAATTTTTTTAAGAAATATAATTTCAGAGAAGCAAAGGAAAAATTAAGTGACTATTAAATGAAAATGATATTGGTCACCGACTCATTACGTCTGCAGAAAAAATGGCTAGTATGATAAAAGATATTAAAATCTGCCTGCTACAGGAAATTGATTTTTAACTACTAACTAATTTCTGACTACTCACTAATTATTTAGTAACTAAAATCTACCATGTAACACTTCTTATCTGTTAATATATCACTGAATTTTAAAACAATTTATAAATTTCTGTGAATATTTTTGCATCTTATTAATTAGAATAAAAGTTCATAAGAATGTTATCAATAATTTTATATATTATTAGATATTATGAAAAGTATTATTAACATCTAATCTAGAATGTTATTAAGAATATTAATTTATAAAAATTTGAATGAAAGCAATGATTTAAAAAGAAGCTATCAGTTAGGTAATCGTGCTGTAAAATTTTTTACCTTTATTGCTGAAATATGTTTATTTTTTTGTAATTTCTAACTGTTTAGTTTTTATCATTATATTTGGCGAAATAGTTTGCTTTCTTTCAATGCGAAATAAGCTGAGTATTGTTTTTTTTTATTTTGAGTAGTTAACAAAAGGTTTATTTCACAAATCAATTAAATATGCATAACACATCATTAATTATATGTTTAAACATCATACATCTGCAATTTTAATTTTGAAATAATTGTTACATTTGGACGGTAGATTATTATAGCATCACATAAATTAGAAAAGTATTTTTAAACGTCATTTATTGATTTTATACTGAACTAAAGTGTAGAACTTATAAAAATTGCAATGTTACTTTGGACTGTTTCTCGTTTCATGTTGTTCTTTTATAACGTTTGAAAATCTCATTGGAAAAAAAAAAGTTAAACATAAATTTGAAAGAGAAAAAATGTATTTCAAGAAATATACTTTCAAAATTTATTCTAGATTGTTGTGAGAACAAAAAAATGTAATCTACTATATATCACTTCATTTTGCTACCTATGTTTTGAATTTAAGTAATCGTGAAAATTATCGTATTATCAACACATAATTGAGAGTCTACAAAATTTATTGCGATTGTTACTCCAAATCAAATTTTTCTTTTAAAAATTTCAAACATTTTGGGCTTCTTCCGACAAAAGGTTTGGTCATTTGTTTTCCATTTTCATCAACACACCAGCAGATTTCAGTTGATGTGTGGATCAGTTGATGGCACTGATTTTCGATGTATTTACCATCTGGATAACAATGTGGAATGAAGTTGCCTTTAAGATCTGAAAAAATAAGGCTTTTGTTTTATACTCTTTTCGAAGAATATTTAGGCAATTATTTCTAACGCAATCCTAGTAAGGCAGTAACTCATTTTTGAAATATAAGTTCATTGCGAAATTTTATTTTTAAATCAATATCGACTATAAATTTTGTTTTATTTGGAAGTAAGAAGAAATTAACGTATAACAGCAAACGATAACAAATTATAGTATTTCAAGATACTAACGATGACAAATAATAGTATTTGCTTGAAAAGAAGAACCATGAAAAATACTAGTATTTAATAGGAGAAAAGAACGATGACAAATAATAGTATTTGGTGAAACAGGTCGAAGACGTCAAATAATAGATTTTGGTTAAAGAGATTGCGCGCAAATAATAGTAAATAATTTGGTTGAAGAGATTGTAGGTGACAAATAATAGTTTTTGGTTGAGATTAACGGAAACAGCTAATCGTATTATTTTAGAAGAGTCTAATCATGGCAAGTAATAATAATTTATAGAAGAGAATGACGATGACAAATAGTAGTTTTTGGTTGCGATTAACGGGAACAGCTAATCGTATTATTTGAGAAGAGTCTAACCGTGACAAGTAATAATATTTTATAGAAGAGAATGACGTTGACAAATAATAGTTTTTGGTTGAGATTAATGGGAACAGCTAATCGTATTATTTTAGATGAGTTTAATCATGACAAGTAATAATATTTTATAGAAGAGAATGACGATGAAAAATAATAGTTTTTGGTTGAGATTAACGGGAACAACTAATCGTATTATTTTAGAAGAGTCTAATCATGGCAAGTAATAATATTTTATAGAAGAGAATGACGATGACAAATAGTAGTTTTTGGTTGAGATTAACGGGAACAGCTAATCGTATTATTTTAGAAGAGTCTAATCATGGCAAGTAATACTATTTTATAGAAGAGAATGACGATGGCAAATAATAGTTTTTGGTTGAGATTAAGGGGAACAGCTAATCGTATTATTTTAGATGAGTCAAATCCATATATGGCAGTTCTTTTACTTTCGGTACTTGTACCGCCGGTACAAGTTAAAAGTACGTACTTTTACTTGTACTTCGTTACTTTTTAAATTTAGTACTTTTACTTGTACTTTCGTTACTTTTTTAGGGAAAAAGTACAAGTATTTGTAACGGAAAAGTCGAATGAAATCGTTACTTTTTTTCTAAAACTCGGTAAGCTTTCTAAAAAAAAAATTTAAAAAAAATTGGAAATGCAATTATTTTGCAAAATGATTAAAAATATTAATTAGCAAGCTATTTTCATTCATTTTCGAGTTTGAGTTTTATGCATTTGTTTAATACATTTTAAATAAAAAATGTTGGATTTTGTTATTACGTTTTTCAATTTTTTTTTGATCTCGTTAATAATACAATTTTTGTCTTAATACATTTTTTACTAAATACATTTTTACCTAGTACATTTTTTACTAAAATTATGTTTATGCCCGACCTTGTCAAACAATGCCCAGTCAAATCTCTGAGAACTTCAGAACTATTTGTGCTACTGAAAACTATTATAATTACTATTTTAATTCTTGAAAACTCGAAGGTATTAATTTAGCCGCTGATACTAAAATTCGTTTACAAATTTTAATTATTCCGTTAGGCAGAAATGCTCGGAAAATGATTTTCTTGCATAACTTCAGCATTAGCCATTGTTACAAATAAAACTGTAGACTGTTCTGTTTCAACTTATACTGCACATTCAATTATTTTTTACTAGCTCAAAGATCACAAAGCTTTCTGAAACCCCGTGTTTGCTTTGTTTATGTTTGTGCTTTTAAAACGCGTTTCTATAAAGTAAAACAATTTTAAATCAATGGTAATTCAAATAAATAAAAGTAAGCTAAAAATTAAAATCAATAGATAAAATTTCTTTCTCGTGCAAATCCATAAAAAGTTTGATATTAAAATTATATTCGATTTTAAAATTATATTATACGATTATATTATAAAATTATATTATAATATTCTTCCGAATTTAAAAATAAATCCATAACTTTCAAAATTAAAAATAATTAAATAAATAACTACAATTTTGCAAAAACATTAAAGAACATAAGAATATTATTCAATAAAATTTTAGGTTACTTTGAATTTTCGATTTCCTAGAAATGTACTTTTAAATCGTTACTTTTTTTGTTTAGTACCTGTACTTTTACTTGTACTTTTTACTCGTTACTTTTTAAGATAAGAACTTTTTACTTTTTACTCGTTACTTTTTTTAAAAATACTTGTACTTTTACTCGTTACTTTTTAAAAGTAACGTTGCCATATATGGCCAAATCATGCCAAGTAATAATATTTTATAGAAGAGAATGACAATGACAAATAATAGTTTTTGGTTGAGATTAACGGGAACAGCTAACTGTATTATTTTAGAAGAGTCTAATCATGGCAAGTAATAATATTTTATAGAAGATAATGACGATGACAAATAGTAGTTTTTGGTTGAGATTAACGGGAACAGCTAATCGTATTATTTGAGAAGAGTCTAACCATGACAAGTAATAATATTTTATAGAAGAGAATGACGATGACAAATAATAGTTTTTGGTTGAGATTAACGGGAACAGCCAATCGTATTATTTTAGAAGAGTCTAACCATGACAAGTAATAATATTTTATAGAAGAGAATGACGATGACAAATAATAGTTTTTGGTTGAAATTAACGGGAACAGCTAATCGTATTATTTCAGAAGAGTCTAACCATGACAAGTAATAATATTTTATAGAAGAGAATGACGATGACAAATAATAGTTTTTGGTTGAGATTAACGGGAACAGCCAATCGTATTATTTTAGAAGAGTCTAACCATGACAAGTAATAATATTTTATAGAAGAGAATGACGATGACAAATAAGAGTTTTTGGTTGAGATTAACGGGAACAGCTAATCGTATTCTTTTAGAAGAGTCTAACCATGACAAGTAATAATATTTTATAGAAGAGAATGACGATGATAAATAATAGTTTTTGGTTGAGATTAACGGGAACAGCTAATCGTATTATTTCAGAAGAGTCTAACCATGACAAGTAATAATATTTTATAGAAGAGAATGACGATGACAAATAATAGTTTTTGGTTGAGATTAACGGGAACAGCTAATCGTATTCTTTTAGAAGAGTCTAACCATGACAAGTAATAATATTTTATAGAAGAGAATGACGATGATAAATAATAGTTTTTGGTTGAGATTAACGGGAACAGCTAATCGTATTATTTCAGAAGAGTCTAACCATGACAAGTAATAATATTTTATAGAAGAGAATGACGATGACAAATAATAGTTTTTGGTTGAGATTAACGGGAACAGCTAATCGTATTCTTTTAGAAGAGTCTAACCATGACAAGTAATAATATTTTATAGAAGAGATTGACCATGACAAATAATAGTTTTTGGTTGAGATTAACAGGAACAGCTAATCGTATTATTTTAGAAGAGTCTAACCATGACAAGTAATAATATTTTATAGAAGAGAATGACCATGACAAATAATAGTTTTTGGTTGAGATTAACGGGAACAGCTAATCGTATTCTTTTAGAAGAGTCTAACCATGACAAGTAATAATATTTTATAGAAGAGAATGACGATGACAAATAATAGTTTTTGGTTGTGATTAACGGGAACAGCTAATCGTATTATTTTAGAAGAGTCTAACCATGACAAGTAATAATATTTTATAGAAGAGAATGACGATGACAAATAAGAGTTTTTGGTTGAGATTAACGGGAACAGCTAATCGTATTCTTTTAGAAGAGTCTAACCATGACAAGTAATAATATTTTATAGAAGAGAATGACGATGATAAATAATAGTTTTTGGTTGAGATTAACGGGAACAGCTAATCGTATTATTTCAGAAGAGTCTAACCATGACAAGTAATAATATTTTATAGAAGAGAATGACGATGACAAATAATAGTTTTTGGTTGAGATTAACGGGAACAGCTAATCGTATTCTTTTAGAAGAGTCTAACCATGACAAGTAATAATATTTTATAGAAGAGAATGACGATGATAAATAATAGTTTTTGGTTGAGATTAACGGGAACAGCTAATCGTATTATTTCAGAAGAGTCTAACCATGACAAGTAATAATATTTTATAGAAGAGAATGACGATGACAAATAATAGTTTTTGGTTGAGATTAACGGGAACAGCTAATCGTATTCTTTTAGAAGAGTCTAACCATGACAAGTAATAATATTTTATAGAAGAGATTGACCATGACAAATAATAGTTTTTGGTTGAGATTAACAGGAACAGCTAATCGTATTATTTTAGAAGAGTCTAACCATGACAAGTAATAATATTTTATAGAAGAGAATGACCATGACAAATAATAGTTTTTGGTTGAGATTAACGGGAACAGCTAATCGTATTCTTTTAGAAGAGTCTAACCATGACAAGTAATAATATTTTATAGAAGAGAATGACGATGACAAATAATAGTTTTTGGTTGTGATTAACGGGAACAGCTAATCGTATTATTTTAGACATTGACAAATAATAGTATTTGGTTGAACAGATGGACAAAACAAATAATAGTATTCTGTAGTAATGGTTAACTGTGACAAATAATAATATTTTATGGAAAAGAATAACAATGACACATAGTAGTATTTGGTAGGAGAGAGAAGCAATAACAAAATATGGTATTTAAATGGTTAAATTGAAAGAGAGAAGACATTTGTAATTATTCTCCACTAATTACTCACCACTAAAAAAATTTATCTAAGTTTAATACGTCATTAAATTGTATATGTTTTGTATGGAAATTAATTGTGTATGATAAGCGTAAACTTCCGAATACTTTTTTTTTCTTGCTTCGTTATTTTCGTAATAATTTTTTAAATGAGTTCAATTTTGCTTCTTATTTTTGCAGAGCTCTATACATTTGAGTACTCCTTTGATTGATTCAAAATCTAAAATCATCAATTTTTAAATTTTTTCAATCAATCACCTTAATTTAAAAACTAATAGGTATGAACATTTAAATGTAATTTTTTTTTTACATTGATTCATGTTTTTAATTTTTGATAAGTTGAAGCCATTCTTACTCTTTGCCTGTTCTTGTTGTCTTTGCAACTCACATGCAGTTTGGGCTTCAATAACCATAGCAGTAAAGGAACAGAACAATGCCAAGAGAGCGAAGAACTTCATGTTTTATTTTTCTAGAACAAAAGGAAGGTTTAATCCTTTCAATATTGTTAATACATCATAAAAATACCTTTGAGGAAAATTAAATTAAAAATTTTAGACGTTACAACTAGCAACTACACTTTAAAACAAACGTAAAATGCAGGAAATCGTATAAAAAAGTAACAGAAAGCACTAACACGAATGTTATCTCAAACTCATGGAAATTTCTTTTCATCTGCTAACAACTAAGATTTAAAAGTAACTAATTCATAGGTTAGACACATGATATATACAGTCCTGTAGACAAGAGAATTTTATACCGAACTGTTCTAAAAAAAAAAAAAAAAAAAAAAAAAAAAAAAAAAAAAAAAAAAAAGAACGAAAGAAAAAATTTATATTAAGCCTGTTTACGCATCACCTAGTAAGCATAACGTAAGCGGAGGGATACGCTGGAAGTTTTCTAAATTTCTTCAGGGTTTCAGAAAGCCTATTATTGGCTATTCTTAGTCTACCATCCATATTTGTGTATACACTATAACTTTCATCAGTTTATGCAATTTAATGCAATTAAGAGCTACGTTTTATTTAAAAATGGTTTATAAATAATGATTATATATTCAGTGTAGAGTATATGATGTTTTGCTCAAAAAAGTGAAGAGCTTTACTAAAACTTTTGGACCAAAACAATGGAAATCAGCCTATAATACCTTTTAAAGAGAGTTACTTAGTTTATCAGACCGAGATATCCTGGTCGGTAGGGCGCTTGGCCCATGTTCGAGAGTTTGTAGGTTCGAACCCCGCCGGCCGAAGACTCCCCGTGTAGTAAAGTGACTGATGCACGTTAAATCTGTCGAGTCGCAAAAGTCTTCTATGTTCCCATAACAAAACAATACCTCTGGGGGTACTGGATTGGAGAACGATCGTTCTCTGATTCAGGTCAAAATTGCGAACGGGTGAATCCCTATTAACGGGTGAGACGTATGGTGTGGTGGAAGTCGAATTCTTGGCCATAGATGGCGCCACTGAAAAACAAGAACAATCTCACCCCCTCTGCCTAAACAGGCATACGTCAACAACACAACAACAATTAGTTTATCATAGAGTAATATTAGCGATTCTTGGATAATATTCTAATATTCGGTCAATGTTGATTCGTTAAAACTCTCAAAATCGTAGTTTATATAACTTTAAGGAAAATTAAAAATTTTTTGAAATAGCCACTATTATGTAACCTATGTTTTAGAAAATCTTTTATTTATACCCTGAAATATAGCCTTCGTTTGTAGCTATTCCACCTCTTTTAAATGAATTTAAAACTATTGTTTTTTTCAAATACAAAAAGTGAGAAATTTTTGTGTAAGAAATTTTTATGAATAAATTTTTATGTTAAATGTATTTTACATAATTTGAATGACTTAGTTTCACAATCAGTATATGCTACATATTTTTAAAGCTTCGTTTTAAAAGAGTACCAGCTTTCATACACGAAGTAAAAAATCTAGAAAAATTATTGTACTGTGACATCAGGACGAAAGCTTAATAATAATAATAATTCGAAGAACAACTCCACAGAAATGTATAAAAAAATTTTCGGTTGAAATTGATTTATTGGTAAGCTGAAATGACACAAAAGTAAAAGAACCATAATTACTGATTATTTGAAAGTAATTTATAGCAAAGTTACATAGAAAATTTGCAGATGAAATCCATAAAATTTTATATCCTATTAAAGAAATAGACTAGTTCTTTTATTGCTGTAATAAAAAGAAGCAATATTCTTTGTATTTATTTATTTTACTCAAAGCTCTATAAATTTCAGAATGTGCATATTCTCTGAAAAAATAAATGAAGGGCATTTTTAATGTACAGACATGAAAAGTTTAATTGTAATCTTTTCATTACCATATTTGAGATTAATTTGCTGAAAAGAATTTTTTATAAATTCATATTTACTAAAAAATATACAAAACGAAAACTTTTAGAATCAACATAAATACTACCTTTAAATTTTAAAAACTGTTTTCAAAGAAAAGATAAATATAATTCTTTACAAATTTAAAGTGCGACAAAATTTTTAATCAAATGATATAAAAAAGTTTAAATAGCAACAACTTTTCCATGGGTCTTCACGAAAAAGTAATAAATGAAATATTGTTGTTGTTGGCCATTAAGGCAAGGGGTATGATTGTACTTGTTTTCCAGTGGCGCCATCTACAAATGAATTATTGTTCGAGGACTACCGACTTTTCATGGGGGAGATAGCCTGGTTGGCAGGGCACTGAACTCTCGTTCATGAGAACAGGAGTTCGAATTTAGCCGGCAGAAGACTCCCTGTCTAGTCAATGGTGACTGGTGCGAGTTAAATCTGTCGCAAAGTCCTCCACGTTTCCATAACAAATTAAACCTCTGGGGTTACTGAAGTAGAGATTAATCGTTCTCTGATTCAGGTTAAAATTACGATCCGTGGATGAATGGATCCGCCCTATACGGTGTGGCACTTATGGCAGTGTGACGGTGTGGGTATTGCAAAAGTCGAATTCTTGGCCCCTAGATGGAGCCACTAGAAAACAAGAACGATCACATTCCTTGCTTTAATGGCCAACAACAACAACAACCGACTTTTCATCTACTCTCTTTAAAAAATTTAACGAAATTCTTGCAACACATTTTAGGATATACTTTATATAAAATGAACATAATGCCTCTAAAATTAACCGAAACTATATAAAATCAATTTTTAAAAGTTAAGCGCAATATTTTATGTATTTCATTTTCGCACTAATCCATAAAAATGTAGTTGTTTTTTTAAAAACTTTTTTAAATTATTTTATTTCATTATTTTTGTCTTATGTTCATTAAGTCTAAAAAAATTTGCACCTTATTTATATTCCCATAAACACGTTCTAAAAGCACAATTGTCGATAAAATAAATGCGTGATTTCAAACAACTTCAGAAATGCTAGTTTGGTGACGTAGAATCAATTCACATGTCAATCGCGTTGATGACTGAACTTGTAAAAAAATATTAAACATTAAAGAACATGCGATAAAATCTTAAACATAATCATTTACATTCATATAATAATGACTAACTTTTAACTAATGCAAAAAAATTTATTTTCAAATATTTCTCCCGAACGGAGAAATATTTGAAAATAAATTTTCAACTAAACTAAATAATAATAACTAAACTAAACTAAACGATAACTAAAATTTTTAAGCGATTTTTACGGAGCGGAACGAACGGCATAACTAAACGAACGAATACGAAACGAACGAAATAACTAAAATTTTTCCGAATTATCAGAATCCCAACGGTTATGGAGTAATAAAGCATACAAAATAACATTCTGAGACAAGGACAGACACAATAATGAGTAACCACAAAAGAAGGACTTTTGACACAGGATGGAAATTGAATGAATGTTCCAACCAAAATACAGGATGAAATACTGACAGGATAAAAGTTGAATGAATGTAAATGCTTACCAAAATACACGTCGAAGCTGAAGAAACGATGTGTGCTGCTTTCCTTTAGTGTCTTATATACCCACTGATATGACTATAAATCGTCGTTTCAAATCCTAAAAATAACTTAATCTTAAAACAAAATAATTAGTAATATTTTATTACACAACTATTATTTAAATAAGTAACTATTACATATTTATTACTTATGTTTTATTACATAGCCTCTTTTATTAACCTAACTTAACTCATTCCCAGAATTTAGAATATGCTCTTCCTTATTGATGAACTTCTTCATGATGTAATAAGTGCTAGGCAGAAAATATCAATAATTTATTAGATTATGATTTTCTTGAAGAAAATTATTACGTAGCTTTAGATTTATTTCATTATGCAGGGTGTGAAAAAAATATTGCTTTTAGTATGCATTTTTAGATTTCTGATAAAAAATGAAAGCAAAATAATACACACATAGGGGGTGTCATAAAAAATATTTAAATTAGGAAAAAAAAAACAAAAATGCTATAAAAATCTGGTAGATCACTGTTGAGAAAAGTGAATGTAATGAACATCATAACAGACTTAATTCGAGGTAGAAACGAGAAGAGGTTTCTAATAATCGTCTTTCAACTCAGCTCTGTTTCCTGCAGCAATCAAACTAGTTTTTATTACTTTCTTACATTTGTCTTTCTGTACTGTGATTTGCTAGATTTCAATACCGTTCTTGTTTTTTTTTTCTCGATAAAATATTAACGTGTGTATTCTTTTTTGTTTTTATTTTTGATAAGGCATAATTTTTGAAAAGGAATAAAGTACATGATGGCGGTCTTAACAGAAAATCCTGTATATAGAAAGGATTGTTTTCAGAAAATTATTTCCCACAAAGACTTTATTTTCCTGTGAATATAAATTCTTTTATTAACCTACTCTGATAACTATTTTGTAATCATGTCATTTCTCTGTGGCACAGAATCGATACTGCTGCCTTTGGCAGCATTTCTCGGAGTATTTGATTGCCGTTTATGGAATAGCCGCTGCGTATTCCCTAAAATATAATGGTTAAATATAATGCCGCTGTGTTTTCACTACGATATAATATTCACTAAGGATATAAGAAAGAAGAAAAAAGTCATTCATATTTGTAAAAAATGCTCTTAAATCAATGAAAAATTAAGGCAAATGGGAGTCGGAAAAATTGGTGAACGGATATGACGATCCGCATTGATACTGTTTGTCTTCAAATGTTTCAATGACGAGATAGAATGGTGTTACATAGGTAATCCAGTTTTTGTTTTGACCACGCAAAATTATATGTAACTGATAAGTTGCTTCAAAATGATTTAATGCACATAAAAATTCTTAAAGCACTTTGTTTGCTTTATGTCAATCTTAAGTAATTTTTCAATGAATATTTTTTATCCGCATTCTGCAGAAGATTTTAGATCTTATAAAATCATAATATCGATTCTAATTTTTGCTGTCACTTTAATAAAATGATTACCTAAACGATATTAATGTACTTGTTAACAGGATATTATGGTTAAACTTTGAAGGAAACATGGGCTTAATCCTAATTTACGTTACTCGGCGGATTTCTCGATATCGGCGAAGCTCGGAAAGGCGATATGTAGTTATAGATATGGCGACATTCGGTGCGTTATTTCTTTTATTCTATTTTATAATCGTCGTTGAACAGCCGACCCAATTTTATGGAATTACGACTACAATTGTTAAACTCTGTAGCCTTGTAACTTTGAACCCAATCCAGAAGACAAGAATACTCCTGGATCAGTACCCCCAGAGGTATTGATTAGTTTATTTGCTATGGGAACATGGAGGACTTTGTGACCAGACAGATTTAGCATGCATCAGTCACCATTTACCTTCAGGGGGAATCTGCGACCGGCGGGGGTCGCACCCACGACCTCTTAAACATGGGCCTAGTGCCAACCAGGCTATCCTAGCCCTTCCAGAAATATATAAATCTTTATATTTCTCCTTTCACATCACTTTTGTGTCTAATCAAAAACGAGTATTTGCTGTTTCAATTTTGAATATATATGGTTTTCTAATTTGACTATTATTTGTTTTGGATTTATTTCGACACATTTTTGCTCAATTTTGATAAAACCTTTTTCGCAGTGTCAAGAGTAAGCTGAGAACCTCTGACTTCGCAAATGAATTCATCTTTCCCAATTTAAGATTTTTTTAAAATTCCTTTTGGTCTTTTATGCTTTTTCCTCTATTGTTTAAAATTAAATATGTAAGCTTTCTTTTTATTCCACAGCTCGAGATTCATTACATTCAATTACAAACCACCTAGTGGCAGATCACCTGGGAAGAGTCAACTGCAATGACGAAGGTGGACAAACCTGGACGAACAATTTTTTATGTAACTTGACGAAAAATTAATAAATGAGCAAAATACAGCAAATAATAAGAGTAGAGTGTTAGTAACAAATTAATGAAAATGGATTCAAATAAGCTGATTTTGAAGCAATGCAGAGATGAAAACGCTGATTGAAATTCTCAGCAATGGGTCACAAGTCTTCTACTTTTAATCCTTCCCATTTCCGCCGAAGCGATTGCTATAGAGTCCGAACTTTTGTATGGCTTAGTGCAGGTCCGAGTCTCCAAAATCGTCCATAAACTGTAATCCAAAGGACATAGACTACAACAACTATTGAATGTATTTTGCTTGACTTTGTAAAGACGCTCATGAAAAACAATATGCAATCTAAGAGATATATTGTAAAAATAGTAGAAGACAAAAAAAAAAAAAAAAAAAAAATAAGAAACGCGTGCGCAAATTGAAAAGAAATTTTCAATAGATTCCCATGATGCAATAACTTTATCCAAGTTTTTCTTTTTTCTTTCACGCACCCAGTATTTTTCATATTTTTCATTTCTGCAATTATTGTAGAACCTGAAGCATAATAAATTTTGTCTGGTTTCGACATTATTAACAAAAGTTATTTTTATGATTTCTAGTTTAGTTGATGTTAATCCAAGAATGTTAAGAAAAGTTATGTTCGATAAAATATAGTAATAAAGTATGAATAGTTTGAGTTTTATTTTTTGTTTGCCATTCCTCGTTTCAGCTATCTATTCAGTTTAATATTTAGATAGCTGACTTTGTTTTGACTCTTATATATATTTGTTATTTTTATGAAGACGATATTATTTTGCATTGATAAATGCCAAATAAAGAATATAATAACCTTAGAATATTATTTTTATTATTGTATAAAGAAAATAATGAATTAAATCATTTTAATACATTTCCGGGATATGTAATAAAATGCCATTTTAATACATATCATGTATATCCGGGAACCTTTTCTTAAGTATTAATATATTAAAAATTTCCTTATTATTTCTATTTACACTGTTAGAATTTTCATTTTAAACTTATGGTAAAATAACCGGTTGCAGTTGGTTTGTCCAATTAACCGTCATTTACCGTCTGATTAACCATCTGTCCAATTAACCGTCATCAATTTACGGTCAAGAACAATTTTTACATTTACGATTTTGAAACAGTTTACAACTAATATTGTTAAGACACCATGAATACAGAATTATAAGTTTTTCTTGATCATTTAATCTAGCATGGTTTCAGAACGGCAAAAAAATTTAATTGGACATAAGAGATAGTTTAGTACCTTTACAGTGCTGCCATCTATGCTTCAATAAGAGTGTCGTACTCCAGGGTCACAGATTCAGGAGTGCAGGACGTTGGAAACTCTTCATGTGTTGAAGCGAGTGGAGGAAATATTGTAGTGTAGACTTGGAACTCGAGCCCCTGTTCTGTCTCTCACGAGATTGACAGAGATTAGCCCTCTCAGCTATAATACGTACGGGGGGTCTAGTTGGTGTGATAAAATTCTGACTGTTAAACCATATTAGGGGAAAGCAGTTAATAAACGGTTTTTCTCACACTTAATAGTTTGAATATCATCTTATTTATGGTTATTTGATGTTTTCTTTGAATATGGTACAGAAACATTTAAATAAATTGATATTTAGCCATTTTACCCAGAAATTTTTAACAGTGTACATTTCAAAAATATTTTTCAAAAATCAGTTACTCTGCTTTTATGATACTAAAAGTTTGAAGAGAGGGGTGCTAACTTAGGCACTATTCATTGCGTTTGAGCGGAGCCAAAATTATGTTGCATTCTTACTATCGTTGTTAAAAGATAGAGTTATTAAAAACGGGGATGAGTGTTTCTTAATGGTAGGGAGATATGAGTTTAAATTCAGCCTTTTGGTCCTAATTATTCCTTTGAGCTCAAATACATTCTGTAATATTTGTCTTTTCACATAGTTTTGAAATATTTCTCAAAGATAGAGCATTTATAACCTATCCATTAGGAGTCGAGAAATGATATTTGAGTTGATAAAAACGGTTTTTAAAATTTAAAAAATTCATTGCCAAAGTGAATAGCTAAAAATTTTTTAATTAAAGATCATCATAACTAGATCATTAATGAGAATGGGTATTTATTACTACTGAAGGGTAAAATGTTTACTAAAAATAAGCAAGTCATCATTTTGAAGAATATCAGGTACTGTGAACAGTACGTAGCATATGTATAATTTGTTTTAAAATTTTAATGTTCAAATAAATAATTTTATGTAATTAAATTTTTAACGCATATTTTATCACGGCATTAAAAATATGCTAATTATGTTTAAAAAATGTATAGAAATGTCTTAGCTGACGTCACTTTACTAAACCGTTCACTGGAATTCCATCAATGATCAATCAGTTACAGATGCAACCAATAGGAATATATTTTTATTGGAATAGGAATACGAATGGCCCAGTAGGAATAGTGCAGAGGGAAAATAATCGAATGATTGTGGAACTTTGATCTAGCTCAGCCTCTGGCTCGAACGTCTCTATAGAAGTGTTTTTAAGGTTAAAATAGCAAGGCCCCTAAATTTAAAATCAAATGAATTTTAATACTTGAATTTTGAATAAGTATTTTCGAAAAAAACTACATTTATCAAAAATTTTATTACGTTATACTTTCAAAAAACAGTAACGTAGAATGAATTGATCACGTAAGTTACAAAGTTTGTTAAATTAATTAATAAATTATTCTTCCTGCTTTTTTTCTACTTAAATGTTTTCAAAACGTTTATTTATAAAATAATTCTTATTGTCAGAATTTTTTAATGTGCATGATTTTACACTTAACTATTAGACCTTTCATTTCACTTTACTTATAGCTTTTCCAACTTGCAATAAAATGCAAAATAATTTTATTTTTGGAAGATCATCGACCTGAAGTTTAATCATCGACCTGATAAAAAAAAACAGAAAACTGATTTCAAAACTCAGCATAAATTTTCTATTTAATTTCTACAATAAAAGAAGAGTTTTTATTCTCAATGCCATTAAGGAGTGGTTATATTTTAGTCTGATTTTTTTTCCAGCTCTGAAGAAATCACGTAATTTCTTCGAATCTGATCTTGTAAACGAGTCTGTTTCGTGACTCACCAGAAGCATAAAAAATATGATCTCAATAACTTATTTAATATTTTAAAATAATATATTTTTCCATGTTTCAGTTTCAATTGTATTGATCGATATGAAATAATATGTTTTGAATCAAACGAATTTCTTAGTGCATCAGATTAGAAAATGTTCGACTTATATTAACATCCTCTTTACGATGTCACCATCGTTTTAATTATTTGTTTAAAAATAATTCTTTAAAATTTTTAAATTTGTATCTTTGCCTCTTTGAATATTCATAAAGGATCAATGTAGCATGTCTACAAAAGATTTGAATTGTGCACAGATAAAAAAAAACTATGATCAAAACTACTTGAATATGGTAAAATGTACCGTTTCTCTGACTTTATGGGAATACCAAAAAACTCGGTAATTTTTGATAATGATTTAGATAATATTAACAGTAAATTATGGTTTCATGACGTGTGTTAATTTTATCATTTTTCCCCTAGAGCATGGTATGAAAACCATTCATTCAATTAAATTTACTTTCTTGTTTTGTATTTTTCACTTAATGCGAGATAAAAGAACTATAATTTTGAAAACCGAAATTTCCGATTAACTATTACCATATGAAAGGAAAAATTACCAAATTAATGGTTTAAATACTGTATATTTTGGTTTCATTAACCAGAATTATGTTGTTTTTTTAAACCAGAAAAATCATTACCATACAATTTGGTAATTTTACCAGATTTATTTTCTCCGTGCGAGGAAAGTTTTATAATAAAAGTACTCACAATAATTATAAATATTAAAAAAAAAATCGAATGGACTTATGGTACGTTATTTAGCTCTTAAAAAGAGTCAATTTTTGACCTTGACATTGATTTATTGAAAGAAAAGAATTTAAAATTTGTATTTACAGAATATAAAATAAATTTTTCTAGTACTCGAAATAAATTTTCTGGTGAACATCAGCCAACAATGGATGGAGTCTCCTATTTAAAAGAAGAAGAAAAAAGACAACTGTATGTATTAAAAAATTTATTTACAAGATTGCGTTTCTAACATTCAAGATCTCCTCTTACAGATTCTGAAACTTTTTTACCATCTTCGTCAACACACCAACAGAGTCCAATAGATCCATGGCACTGTTTCTTGGCATAAGTACCATCTTCATGGCAACTGGGTATGAAGTTTCCAATTATTCCTTTGGCGGCTGAAAAGATAGTTTCATAAGAATTTAATCAAGGTTCTAAACTTAATTTTTGAGGATTTAAAAGAATGATCTGAAAATAAGTCGCCACCTAAGCCTACTCGTTGTTTAGTAGAAACGAACTTAAAGCTAAATTGTTGGTGAAAACACTTCCAGAGTTTACTCTGGAAGATTACTTAACAGCCCTAGAATATTCAAACTCATTATAAGATACAACCATTTCGTTTATGGAGCGTAGGTATCATTTTCAACATTTGTTTGAAATTACGACCCTTATATAAAGGTTCGCATAAGCATTATTTACTTTCATGAAAGTGCAAACGACTTGCTTTATTTTTTTAATTCCCATAGCAACGATTGTTTTCGGTGTTCTATAATGACTATGTAGGTCATAACATTATCGAATCCAAGTATTTTTCGATTTTATTGTGATAAATGAGTCCCTTTCAAACATAATAAACTATTCTAGAAGTATCGTTTGAGATAATATAAGATTTCATTGTGTTAGTTTAACGAAATTATATATGTTAGGCGTTTATTGTCTGTACGCCATTGTTCGTCTATATTCTGTATTTTTCGTTAAATAAAACTATTTGTGATTACCTCTTGATATTCAATTCATTGCTACTTATAAAGTGGTGGGGAAAATATACTCGAGGGTGCCCCTTGGCGAAATTGGCGACTTATGTTTGGCGCCATTCCTGTTTGCGCGGAACACCGTGGTAACAGGAATGGCGGCCAAAACATAATGGTATTTCAATAAAACATAATTAGAATATGAAAAATTCATGTCCTTCTACTTATTATAGTATATTTTGTGTATCTCAATTTATTTCGAAGCTATACCCTATCTTAGAGATGACCTGTTCTCGGAAGTGAGTGCCACTTTGATTAGCCTGCATAGGGACCGAGGGTGCGTGGTATAGGTCCTCGTTAAGCTGTTCTATCGTAAAGTGCTCGACTTGCGAGCTGGTCGTCAGGCTACCGATGCAAGATAGCCATCCTCTCTGCCGAGGATCGAAATTTAAATGGCATGTCTTCGGATCATCCTCAGGGATGCTTCCTAGACCATCACCAATAGCCCATTGTGCAGCTCTAGTGCAACGTTAATGAAGTACTGACCTACCTACTTAGTCTAAGGCATAAATAAATTACATATTTCGTTTCCAAATGTCAAATTATTAATGTTTTCTCTTGTTAAAAGCAATGTCTGGTATGCATTTTAAGGTTTTGACCGAAAACGGGTCATTGTTCTAATTACTTTTTTAATTAAAAACTAAATAATGTTAACTCACATCTGAAAAGGAATATTTTATAGCCACCCATACCTTAATGTCATAATATAAAATAAATAAATAAAAAAAATTTCTATATATCAATATGAAACTTAACTATTCAGCTTTTTATCTCTTCCATAAAATTAATTTTATTGGACATGACCGATTTTCGAACTTTTTGATTAATTTAAATCTAAAATAACAACTCATCATGACCATAACCCATATTTTTGAATACACAAATCCTTAATAATGAAACATCCCTTTAGAGAAAACAAAATTCTCTTAATATATTTTTCAAACTACTAGGTACTAGGGAATCAATACAGTTATGCCAATTTAACAAGTACTAAACTAAACTCACAAGGGAAACTAGGGAAGAGTGACTCGCCAATTTTGAAATAAACTAGTGGGATGTATGCCTTATGAGGAATAATTTTAGGGCGCAACATTCGTTTTGGCCCATAGAGGATCCTGTGAGAGATAAAAAATAATTCAATACATAGAAAAATCGGTATTTTATTACTTCAATGCAGGCTATTAGTTATTGTAATTGTCTCATAATCCGATTAATTTGTTGCTAATTGTATAATTAATTAATTTGCAAATTAATAAATTAATCAGAGTTAATTATCAATTAATTGTTAATTAATTATTAGTTAATAATTTTATTTGAAATTACGTACTCCAATTAATTTGGAAAGTATTTTGGAAAAAAAATTTAAAAAATTTGATGTAAATTTTTTTTTAAAATTAGCCTAACAGGTTTTTCTGAAAACTACAGATATATAAAATTTTCGAAATCAATTTTGACAATATGCATTATATAGTACGTGAAAGTACCACAAAATTAATCGGAGTATGAGACAATCACAATAGCTAATAGTCTGCATTGAGGTAATAAAATACCGATTTTTCTATATATTGAATTATTTTTTATCTCTCACAGGACCTTCTATGGATCGAAACGAATGTTGCCCCCTAAAATTATTCCTCATAAGGCATACATCACACTAGTTTATTTCAAAATTGGCGAGTCACACTTCCCTAGTTTTCCTCGACAGTGACACGACAGCCAATAGAAGGCCAATGCCTAATGTGGTCATCTCAGTTTTTTTTTTACCTTGGACTTTGGGGTGCAAGAGCAGATGCCCCGGTTGGGTGGTCAAGCCAACGCGGAATCCCCAGTATTTAGTCCCTAAGCATGCTTGATGCTCATTTTATCGGCCCACTGAAGAGATGAAAAGCTGAGTCAACCTTGCCCGGCCCGAGGATAGAACCAAGCACCTGTGGCATAAGAGCTCGAAAAGCTACCACTCCGCCACCGGGCAATTCAGCAAGTACTAGCTATAAAATGTTCCATTATTTACCTAATGATAGCTCTCGATCTTTGTGAACATGGCAAGTACATGTCTTGATCTTCTTAGAAGGATCGGTGATATGGCTACCATCAGGTCTCCAGCACATGCAGAAATTGGAGTTTTCGAAGCATTGAAGATCTTCATAGTCTCCCTCTCGTGTGCATTTAGGCACGAGTTTTACATGAGCATTTGATTCGAGTTCTCTTTGGCGGTGTTCTTCACACTGCGAATCGGCGTTGGCACTGATCAAACACGCAGCAGCGATTACAGCAACTAGAACAACCTTCATTTTTGTCTAACTATAAAAAAACATTTCACAACTACTTTTTTATATTTTATAATGATATGGAAAAAAAATTTCCCTTCCCGCCCTTATTTAGGGCATTCGGGTAAAATAAAAAAAAATCCAAAGAACAGTACAAACATAAAATACATATCAGACATGATAAACAGCCCATGAACATGGCGGGCGCAGAGCAGCAGAAATCATGTAAGGTGATAAAACATTAAAACAGCAGAATATTTAAAGTGTCAGTTAAGAGAACAATTATTACAAAAAACAACACAACTGTCATCCACTCTTCATAGTCCCACAAAATAAATTTATTCGTTTCTTTATTATTAGACACAATTTCTGTTAAGGTTTAAAGATCATTTTAATGACGGCGGCATGTCAATAGATGAACACGTTTTGGTGAACTTGTGAAATTACATATTAAGTGCTTTATTTACTATGTTATTGTTAATTTATAAATTTTTGTAAAAAAATTTTTAAATAATTTTTGTAAAAAATATAAAAGGGCAGTTAACAAAACATATTTTTTTAATAACCATCACTTTATTTAAAACTTTTGTACGAGACATCAATATAATTTACATAGAAATAATATTAAAATATTTTTTATTTTAGAGAATTTTGTGAATTTTAAAAATTCATTCGGCAGGCTTTAATAGATGATCTTAATTTATCAAAAAGTTACTAATTTAACGTGACTTTAAGTATTTCTTAACAATGTTGCATGTACACAGCGACCGAACATTTGTAGGAAAAAAAACTACTACACTGTTAGAAATTTATCGGAAAAAATTTTTAAATATAAATTTTTTAATTAATATTTTACCTCTTACCATATTCAAACAAAACAGTCAAGTAACCATAAATATGAGTATAATCAAGATGTAAACAGTGAGAAAAACCGTTAATCAACTGCTTTCACATGATACGGTTAAACAACCAGAGCACTCTCCAATGCCCGTTACCTAACGAAAGCCTAGCTCTTATATCAAGTTAAATTTATTTTTAACGTTTTCGAAACCATGTTATCCGTAAATGGTAAAAAAACACATAGTTTTGTATTCATGGTGTTAACGCCTTACTAGTTATAAACGGTTCCAAAACCATAAAGGTAAAAAAGGTTCTTTACCGTAAATTTTACGGTTAATCAGATTCTGGTTATTTTACCATAATTATAGAATGAAAATTCTAACAATGTATATTTCTGATTCTTGAAGATTCTTACTAAATGTAAAAATAGTTATTAAAGTTCCTTTTTAAAGCCATATTGACTAAACAATTATTTTTCAGTTTTTGATGTAAAATAAATCTACGATCTTTTATCTCTAAAAAATCACTCGAGTTTTGTTTCTTTGTCAAATAAAATAGAAGTTGTGATGATTTAAGAAAAATATTTACTTTGGTTTTTGCATTGATAATTAGACCTTTTTTTGTCATTTTCCTCAAGAGTAATTTTTCCGTAATTTTTTTTTTTCATTTTAAATGCAAAATCTGAAAATAGTTTTGCATGAATAATTTCTTCACGTTTGTTTAGGACTACGGTCTAGACTACGGACTAATTGATTTAACTATTTTTTTATATTTTACATTTTTATATTATTTTTACTTCATTTTATAACATAAAAAATTACTAATTGCAATTTTTGGCTTTTTTCAATAAGCTTCTATATTTGCTATAAAATATCTAAATATTATGTTTAATGCGTAGTCTATTGATCCTAAACTGAGTCCCTATTAGTCCCTAAATTGAGTTTTTATGAGCATTAAAAAGCAAGAATAATGAAAAAATAACAAATTTCAGCAAAGTTATTTTTTTGGAAAGAGGTAAATTATTGGACTTTTTTAAGCAGTTTATTAACCCCCTATAATTTCTAAAAAATATTTCTTTTCATACTTTTTGTATTCATACCATGTTTTACTGTATAACACACACATAAACCCCAATTAACAATTTCCAAATTAAAAATTTCAAAATTTAGCTTCCGAAGGTATTTGGGTATCTTTAATCATTTAAATATAAATTTAAAAAGTACGGTTTGAAATAATAAGTCTATTAGTTTTCTTATTTTAACAGCAAAAATTTCGACAAATGATAAAAAAAAGAGCAGTTACGTCACATATGATATGTATTTTGGGATATTTTAATTAGGATATGCATAGTTAATTCGTGAAACATTGAAAAATTCAATTAAAAAGAATTTTATTAAAAGTCACTTATTACTTACTTTATCTTTGAAGAAAAATAAAACGAATGGCAATCTGCTTTTTCTCTTATTATACACGTGTATAAGATCAACAGATTTCTAGTTTCACATGAAATTAAACGGTTTTTTAATCTGAAAAAGACCAACAAAATTTTTGAACTTTATTCATAAGATAACGTGAAAAGTCAATAAGCGCTATCTGTGATGCAATGAATCATACAGAAATTGATTGAATATTTTTTTAAATATTTTTGAGCAAAATGATTTAAAAGCATACTAAGTATTTACGAATACTAAATATTTATTTAAGAATAAGTATTATTAACTTGTTATGAGTGTCTAAGCAATAATTAAATAAAATATTTATTGATTTTGATAGATTAAAGAAACGTATTAAATTCGAAAAATAGAAGCATGAAAAAATTTAGAGAAAAGCACTAAAAATTATTAAAAATGGCATTTGATAAAACAGAAGTAATAATAATTAGTTCCGTTAATATTTCCTTATTAATTTTTCAAACACACTAGAAACAATACAATAGAATAAATCAACACTTTCAAGAAATCAATAAATCTGTTTACGCTTAAGATAAAAAAAGTTTTCAAGTGCGTGGAATTAAAAAAAAAATTATAAAAGTTTTATGAAGATTCTCCTACAATGATAAAAGAAACATTTTTGTTATAAATAATAACACAAGTCTATGAAATTGAAGTTTTTGACAAATACAAGAGATGTCTTTGTTGATTCATATGTTATTTGATGTGCTGATTTCGAAAATGACCTTCATTTTCCCCAATCACGTCAGGATTTTTTGTAAATTCGATATTAATGTCTTTACTAAAATCCTATTTGGAAAGAAATTCTCTCAAACAATTTTGCATGCAGTATCTGGTAATTGTCGTCTTCATTCATTTTGATCTATGCAAAATTGAATCTTGTGAAAGTAAATTGAATTTTGAGTGATCTGCCAATTTTTTATAAGTTAAAATAAACAAAAAATACTGTTTCTAGATCGCACGAGGCACGTCTGGTCGAGAGAAAAATAATAAGTTCCTTGTGTTTAAACTTTTTGCATCAGTTTCTAGAAGAAAATTACCTACATACCATTTTAATTTATATTTATTAAGATAACTTACGTAAAACCAAGAATAGCCAAGAATTACCAAGAATAGCAATAATTGTGTATGTGTACATGAAAGTTTGTAACAAAACACGAAACAAACAAAAGAAAAAAGTTTCCTTTTAAGTACATACTCGTTTTCCTCTTTAACTTATTTTTGATGATCTTCTTTCATGCTTAATCTCAGGTCTATCTCGAGCTATCATCCAACTGTAGTCGGCAAGCATGTTCTTGTCCCATCTTTCTTGATATTTACGCTCCATATCTCTGATATCTTGATGGAATCTTTCCCCTTGTTCTTCACTGATTGCTCTTAAACTTTCGGGGGAAAAGTCCACATGTGACTGAAGGAAATGCATCTTCCTACTCATGGAGCAACTCTAAGTTTTAAATTTGTCCAGCATTTTCATTACGATTTCTTTATAATCAGGATCCTTGTAGTTAACCCAGAAATTTACTGCCGACATCTTTGAAAGTAACCCAAGCTTCTTTTTCCGTTCCTGTCATGTTAGTCTCAAAATCTTAATCTTTCATGAGTTTGTGGATATCTGGATCAACAGATATTCCCCATTTAACTTGGCTTGGAATAAACCTGGAAACTTTTTGCACATATATTCGAAACAATCACCATCTTTTGGAACAGTCTTTACAAACTGCTTCATTTTACCTATTTCTATGTGTAGCCGAGGTAACAATACTTTTTTTGGATCAACTAAGCTGTTACGAATACCGTTCTTGGTTCCTGGGTCAAGATTTTGTCTTTTCAGCCATTCTTTTTTGACCCAATGACGGCTTGTCTCGGCTGTCCCACTCGCAAATGAAACCTTGGAACTTTGTAAATCCACTTTGTTGACCAATAACTTTTAAATCACCGCAAATAGTCCGACTGTTGTCGATATATTTTATTTTGTACAGGATGAGAGCCAGTTTTTCATAGCATTCTTTTAAATATACCGAGTGTCCAACTGGTACAGATGCCCACTGGCTCCCATGAGGAAGAAAGACAGCTTTTGATATTGGAGCCTTGAACTTTTCGATGTTCCAAGTCTGAAGACTCTGAAGAGATGACTGACAATTCAGTTGGAGGCAAAGGCACAGGCACATCAGGTCCATGAAGAACGGGGCGTATGGCCGATGGAATGTTAGGATAAGATAATAGCCTTTGATTTTTTTTTTGTTTATGAATAGGCAGGAACAAAAATAACAATAATCAAAGTGGTTTTGGGGCTCTCTCCACGTCATAGGAATTCCAAATCGTAAAGCAATCTTCTTTCCTTGGTGCCATAAGCGTAGATCATTGAGACACTGAGCAGAAACTTTATGAGGAGCCCTCGATTTGTCCTGGTCTCCGAGTTTCATGCCAAAATATGCAAGATAAAGTTGTCTTACATAGTCTGTAATGCTCCTCATGCGATTTTTAACAACACTATATTCGCCGAATATATAACAAAAGTCATCTGGGAAATTTTCACAATGTCTCGAACTTGAAGCCATAAACGCAAGGAGAGAAAAGCTGACGTTAAAAATGCTTCAAAAAAATGACTGTCTATTACGCTTCTTGGTGTTCCTAAGAGGTCAGCGAACCTAGATAAGACTTCTCGTGAAGCTATTGGTCGAGAGAGATTGTGACTGAGAGCTGGACGGTGATCGAAAGATGTCATAGAGGGGTATTTTTGTAGATTTAACCAAAGTAGAATGCTAGTCAGGCAAGAAATTCAAAAACGAAAAAATTTTATGATAAATATTCATAACAATTCCAGTAAATTTGAATTTTTCAAGAAAACGTGACGTGATAGAAATTTTTCATTATTGTTTTTCATTTCAGCACCAAAAAATACATATAGTTCAGTTATCAGATCCTTTGTATTTTTTTCATCGCAGGCCTGTGTAATTATTTAGCTTCATTTTAAATTATAGGTCATTTGTAATTTTCAGCTTAATTTTTCAAAACTTTATGTAAAAAAGCTGTAAATGTAAAAAAGAAATACTAGTAGCCGTTTACAAAGGTTTTGTTCTCCTAAAAACTGTCTTATTTTTAATTTTTTTTAATACTGATGCTTACAGATTTAGTGGATTAGCAAAAAAAAATTTTCATAAAAAATGTGTACCTATTTCCATTATACTTATGGTTTAAGTTAAAAAAGGTTTCAAATGTGAGGAAATAAAAGAAAAGTGATTTTTCAAAAAAAAAAATTAATTATTGTAACTGGCTGATTTACTGTTTAATTTAAACTAATTAAAAAATTTCAACAAAAGCAATCCAACAAATTAAACAAAACCTAAAAGAAGAAAGAGAAATAATTATTAGATAAATTTTTCTCAACTATATTTTAAAATTATTACACGGGGTAAAATTTTTTTTTTCTTGTTGCATAAGATTTTTTAATAAACTTCATACTTTAATAAACTTCATACAATCGGTTACTTTTTCCAAGCTACAGATTATTTATTTTTAAAAAAATGCTATTTGTATTCTATTATTGTTAAAATGTACAAGTTTAAAAACTTTATATAACAAGGGGTCAAGCAATGCTGCGACAAACTTCTAGGGGAAATAGGAAACATCATCAGTGTTAAAATTGCATAGGAATCCATACACGGAAATGTCGTTGTTCGTGGCTAGGGGCGTTTTCTTCTTATGAGCTGTTTTTTCGTGTTCATCTGAACAAATTCATAATGGAAAGCACTCTGAGCTGCTTACTACGATATTTCCGGGCATGGGCTCCTATACAGTTTTAATTTGTCCCCAAATTTACGTGACTTAACAATAAGATACATTATTTGATTAATATATATATATATATATATATATATATATATATATATATATATATATATATATATATATATATATATATATATATATATATAAAACAACCATGATAAGAGGGTGTTGTTAATTGTCAAACTAATGTAGTATCATAGTTGAAGGCTATTTCTATTCTTTTACTTTTTATGTTTGTGTGCTAAATCATTCCTTTGTTAAAGTTATTTTACCCCTAATCTCATTTTCGATGATGAGTATTGTAAGAACCTGTATGTGTGCTTGATAAAACTCATGAGAAAGAAAAAATTACAATGCACTAGAGCATCCAGTATGAATTTATTTGATGATCTATGTACAAAATTGATTAACAGTTGGGATCTCCTCTTACAGATTCGGATACTTTCTTGCCTGCTTCATCAGCGCACCAGCAGAAACCAGTGGATCCATGGCACTGTTTTCGAGCATAGGTTCCATCATCATTGCATTGGGGAATGAAATTGCCAACCATTCCTTTAGAAGCTAGAATCGTAAATTTCTTTTATTTAATTACATTTTATAAATGCAACAGAAATTAGTATTATTTAAGTATCTTGAACTTACAAAAACAGTCAATAAATAACGAGGCAGAGGCCATTAAACTAAAATTATGTCATTAATAAAAATGGTGGCTGGCCTAAAAGATAATTTCTCGTGTGATTCAAGAAGGCAATAGTTAACTGCGCGTACAAAGAATGATAACAAGGTTGTGAAAGACAATAAAATTGAATGTTTCCGTAAACTTTCTAGTGGAGTCCTCCTGTTTCAATAATGTGCAGGACCACACACGTCCAGAAATACCAGAATTTATCATTTTGTCTATTATTTGTGTTAATTAAGAGATGGACCCGCCATCGCATGACTTTCGGGAATTACCTCCTTCCTAAAAGGAGTAAGCCAGCAATGGACAAGGTTGTTTGGCCAAAGATCGTTTGCTTATTTTGTGTTTTCCTATTTTGTAGTAAAAGTTATTCAATTTTATTTTGAAGTTTCCTTACCATACCAATCGAAACTCAGTCACTACATATCCAAACAACGATTCAAATAGGAAGTTTAACCCACCAGATCTGTTTCAACTGCCCACCGTTATCATCCCCTGCCACATCTTCGAAGAGTTTAAAAAAAGTACTGTAAAGGTACTGTTGTCTCAAGCGGAGGACGAAGTCAAGAACGATTATGCAATTGGGTTCAAGCATTAGCTATACGAGAGGGGCCTTGCATACAATGAGAGTATCGTCACATCAGAATAAATGTCTAATTGATTATGGTCAATATATTGTAATATAACAAAATAAACTGAATCGTTTTTTATCTACTGTAGAAATCGTTATCGTATATTCACAATACTAGCAATTATGAGGTGGATTAAGGACATATTGTCATTGGCACAATATAAATTGATTGCTACAAATCGGATGATTGTATAGCTAAAACTTTCATTGGATACCAGATTCTTTAGAGTTTAAAGGAAATATAAAACTGATAAAACTAGTTGACGAATTTTATTAGATTGTAATTGAAAAATATATTTTATTTTAAGTCCTTGAACTTTTACTGTTATATCTAGGGCTATTTCATCCCCCCCATTCTATTCAAATAAAATTGAAAAAGGTGCTTCAAGCATTGCTTTATGTTTTGTACTGTGTTTAAATGAAACGAAAACTTTCCTTCCAGAACAAAATATGTCTACATCCTTATAGTATATTTATAAAAATTCTCTAAAACAAAACTAGTGGATTTTTCAAAAAAATCACTCACATTTCTGAAGTTCCCTGTCCTTGTGAACGTGGCACACACAGGACTTGACCTTCAATGAAGGGTCAACAATGTGGCTACCATCTGGTCTCCAGCACATGCAGAATTTGGAACCTTCGAAGCATTGGAGGGCTTCATAGTCACCTTCTGGTGTGCATTTGGGGACTAGTTTGACTTTGGTGTTGGATTTCTGTTCCCTTTCACGATGTTCTTCGCATGCAGTCTTAGCGAAAACACCAGCGAGGCAGCAGAGGGCCACAGTTGCGATAAGGAAAGCCTTCATTTTCAGTTGCAGCTACTAAAACTATAAGGTATATAATTTTTAGTCAATGATAAACACTTACGTGATTTCCTTTTAATGTTAACTAAGAAAAATGTGTAATAATTTATTATGAAAGAGACTTTTACACCCCAGTTTGAAGGTTTTTTTTCTTCCAATGGCCACCTGATTGACATTTGTCTGTCAGGTATCAGTAGGGCAGATTTGTTATTCACTTTGTCAAGGGCACCATATTAGATGACCATCGTTTCTTACAGTAAGGACAGATAGTATAGCGAATGAAACAGCGCCCGGGATTCGAACCCAGGACCTTTCTGATGTGAGGTAATCTCTCTAACAATCACACAATCCGGTCGGCACACAATATTAAGTAAGATAATGAAACATTCTGAAAAGCATGTTACTGGAATAATTAATTTTACATAGAGTCATAAAATTTTACTTGGAATCATAATTTGACATAAAGCTATATACTTGTATTTTACCTTGATGCTGAATTAAAAACAAATTTGCAAGACATGTTAATCTGGAAGAAAAGTTATCAGGAAGAAAAGTCATTCCTTAAAAAAATAATTTCTTCAAACTCAAGAGTCAACGGATTAAGGAAATATTTTTTAAAATAAAATTTGGTTTAATCTCAATTTTTTTAAAATTTTAATTAACTAGGAGGCTCTGCCTTCTGCTCACTCCACTCTCCAATCACCGCAATTGATTCTCATTCCTTATTATTTTTTTTCTTAAACGCCAATATTTTCTACGAAACACAGAGCTTTTTGTTTTTCAAAATTTACAATAATTGTAGTTTTATTTCAGAACATTTTATGAATCTCGGAAAAATAGATTTGAAAAAAGTTACCTTCGAATAGGTCTTAAAAAAATTAATCTTAAGAATACGGATTGTGAGACTCAATAAGAAGGAATAAATTAAAATTAATTTTACTCGATGACGAGACTTAAAGCAATTCAATTAGGGAACAGTTTTTATCACTCTTTATTATTTTTTATTATTTTAAAAATTTCAATGCTGTGATTTATATCTTAGAAATATGTATCTGAAGAAAAAATCACGAAAAAGCACTTAAATGTGCAATAATTTTCGAACAAACTAGAGTTTTGAAACAAGATTCGCAATGAGATTACAAGGAAAAATGCCTCATCAATAGCACATCTAATTTTTACTACATAGTTGCATTACATTGAGTTACAAGTCTACCAAGCATATTACTTTTCTAATGTCTCAACAAGTTTAAAAGTTAATTATTCTCAAACTAACAGTCGAATGTTAAATTTGTTTCTTTCGTCGTACTCCCTGTACATTTTTCTACAAGCCATCGTAATTTCAAATTTTTAAATCATCTAGTTTGTGCGTAGCTAAAAAAATGTGATGTAAAAAAGAAAATGGGAAAAAATTCGGGTGAAAAGCAATTAAAATTGCAAGAACTTTCGTTAGTTGAATTTCTGAGACCTGTATAGCAGCCTATATGTTTTTTTTCCAACAAGTTCAACAGTTAATAGTTGTTGAATGATATTTTTTTCATGCCATCGTAATTCCTGTACGTTTTTACGCACTTTATTAACTTCAATTTTCTAAGTTTTGAAGCTTTTGTGCAGCAAACAAAAATGTAACGTTAAGTTGAACACCGGAAACAGCGGTGGTGTCAGCGGCTCTTACGATTTTTTAATATAGAAATAGAGATGATAGTTGCCATTTAAAAACAATCAATTTTTAATTATCGAAGAATATTGTAAAATAATGACTTACTACATTTTGATGTTGATTAATATTGATATTTTGATATTGCAATGAAGCAAACCTCAAATACGGTTATCAAAGGACTGTAATTTTATGGGTTTTTCGTAACATTACACAGTTTCTTTCATTATGCAATTTTTAAACTCATCAAAATTAAGAAGAGAGTTTTTCACTACTGCGCCATAAGTAATAAATTTTATATTGTGTATATTTCGCAAAATATTTTTATAAATTCCATCAGGAAATTCACAGGCTTGATAAAAGGTAACAAGAAGAGATAAACGTTCCACCGAGCATTAGCTAATAAAACATGATTAAAGGGTGAAAATTGAATAAAAAAAAGCACGGGACGAGCGGGTCTCAATGTATAGCCTCCACGTTCACCGGATCTTAATCAGCATGATTCTTATTATCTTATAGGGTTGCCTTAAATAATTATTTTTTGCAATGCCTGAAGACACACACACAAAAAGTTGTCATTGCACTGATTGTTGTTGCGTCAGACATCAAAAGCAAACCCAGAGTTCGTACGCACCTGGAAAAAATTCAAAACTGGTATCAACTTTGTTATAAAGAAGCTGAAAATTTCTTAATATTCGATTCCGCTTTCGAATTAAAATTTCATATCCTCCGAATTCGGATCTACATATATTAACTTAGAGAAAATAAAATGTTCAAGTAGCTATAAACATAATAATGTAAAAAAAATATTAATATTACTATCACTTCTTAGTTTTTTCCATGTGGGTATAAACCCTAAAACTATTAACCCTTGGAATATTTTTATGTTGTTGTTAACTGTACAATGACATTAGCTACGAACACCCCTTCTTGTATTAGTTAATCAAACAAATTTTTTTTGCAGTTAACTAGTTAGTTGTTATATTTTGTAGTTGTTTTCAGTATGGAGTCAAAACTTCCATGGGTTCTTCGAATTTTCATCCTTTCAACGTGTTTTCCAACTCCATGTTCTAGAATACGCTATCACAGCACTAAATTTATCGGTCAAATTTTTAAACAACCTCTATACTTCCCATCATATTTTTTTTATTTGCAAAATTTATATAAAAAATAATCAGTTATTGCGTTATCACATTTTGTTGTATCATATAAAAGAATATTTTCCTTATTTTGGTTTGTTATGATTATTTTTAAAAAAAATTGAACAAACGAAAATCAAGCTACGCAAAAAAGTAGTAAAGATGTTGAACATTTCTAATAAATTATCGTTTTAACAAATTATATCACGATAAAATAGATAATTTCGTTACTTGTAATTAAGTGTTTTATTTTTCAAATAATATTGTTGAGGTTGATATTTAACTGTTGAAAAATAAAATAAACATATTTCAGTAGGAAAAAGACAATTACAACCAATTCATGACTTACTTTATCAGCAAGAAGAAGTGAGCAGAAGAAAAATGAATTTCGTTCTTATACAAGGGCCAAGGTTAACAGGTTTTTGATTTCACACATATATACACAGGCTTTAATCAGGAGAAGACCCCCAGAAAAAGAATCTGAATCTAAGAAGATAAAAGAATCTGAAATTTTGATTCAAATGACATCTGTTAGGCTGTTACTAGGTCTTCTTTCATATTGTTTTTTTTTTAAACTAAGATTCCAGTTATGAACAAAGTTTTTTTAAAAAGATTTTAGTTTAAAGCTAATAGCTAAGTTAATTGAAAATGATTATTTTTAAAAACACGGATTCATTATTTTTAAATGTAAAAATAATATATTTAAAATTATGAAGGGTTAGTTTTAAATACATTTATAAGAAATAGATAAACGAGCGAAATGTTTTATCTAATTTTCTGAGAAATAAAAGTTGGATTCTTAAAATTAAATTCATTAAATATTTCTGTTTATTTGAAAATGAAGAAAGATTAAATTTTCTACTAATTTACAATTGACTTTAAGAAATGTGTTTCTATTTTTTTAAAGCAATCTATCTCACAGAAGTTTTAAAGAAGATATTAAGCCGATTATATATTTCGATATTTATATTAAGATTTTCAACAACTATATTTAAATGCACAAAAATAAAATTTTATTAGATTATTAAGTCAGATTTATTTACTCAAATAACTTTTTTTTAAGCAGTTCTCTTTATTTTTCATTATATTAGCTAAACAAGGAAATGGAAATGCAACTTAAAAAACATGAAATCAATTTTTTCATAACGCAAAAGAGTGCGTTTTTGGAAGAGAGCGTGGGTTCGAACCCCACTTCTGACATTGAGCTTTTGGAGCAGTGATGACTCAGGGAATAGAGCGTTCGCCTTCCAATGAGGTGAACCGGGTTCGAACCCAACAATGGCTGATAGATACGAATTCCGCTTCCGGCTTGCACCGACCATAGAGCTTACGTAAAATATCCTCTGCGGTTGACGGAACATGGGTTAGAGTTTCCTTGCGCCAGGGTTACTGTGGGACATTTTCGTGGTTTTCAGCCCCATGTAACGCGAATGCGTGTTAGTTCCTTCAAAAAGCCCTCCACGAATGTAAACTTCTCCCCATACTGAATCCAGGAGTTCCCTTGTCTTCTGGATTGGGTTAAAAATTGCAAGGCAATGGCTTTGAACAAAGTCGTAAATCCAAAAATTGTCTCGGCTGTCCAATGACTGTTATAGTATATAGCAAGTATATTGAACTCCTTTTAAAATTAAATGATATTTTTCTGACAACAAAATCGTAAAACTCATTATATTTCTTATTGTTTTTTACTTCAAAATTTTATAAACTTATCTGTAAAAAAGTGAGTGAGAGTATTTTTAGCAATTCGAAAGCTATTAGCATAAAATAAAATACTGTTAGAATGTCACCCTAACGCGAAAACGTCATGACCTTTTGAACTTCTCCACTTTCCAGTTTATAATTTTAGTAGTGATTAATTTGATTATTTTTGAAAATTTTTACGACTCCGTTCAAATTTAGGTTGCGCTATTTGAAAGCATGTAGATTTATATAGCACAGAGACTTTGTACTTAAGGACCATGTACAGGGCACAAAAAAATGACCACCCTGAATAGCTTTTGATCTAATGATCGGATCTTTACGTTCTGGGATTCAACCTAAATGGTTCGAGAGGCATCAATTAGCATCAAATATGCTAATTGATCAGAGCAGACGATATTTTAAGTTACGAAAGCAGACACAAAAACGTACTTTCTCTGAATAAACATGACTTTTTTTTAACAGATTCGGATTTTTGTCCCCCTAAATGCAGAGGGTAGCCGCTGATTGCGAAATATGATCCCCATAGTTTGGTCAGCAGGGCAATTCAAAGTTTGAACCCCTTGATATTAATTTTACTTTTTGCGTATTTTGTCATATCTCGAGAGCTTTTTAACAGAATTGAAAAATTTTTGCACATGATTGTAAAAGTTTTTTTTAAAAGGAAATTCCAAGCAAAAAAGAAAATTTTGTAAATATTTATGATTTTTTATTATTTTATTCAATAATGGTCGAAAAAAATTTAAAATTGTTAGGTATACAATTGTTTACATCATTTTAAAATATGCAATCTTACTTGATAAAATACAAAATTTGGGCGATATCGGTCAAATAAATTCTGAGAAATTGAGTTTTAAGGAAGTCGGTTATTTAAAATTCGATTTCTCTTAAACTATTCAACTCATTTCCCCCAACATTTGCATTTTTTCATAAAAAATTTCATACTTTAAAATAAAGTAAAAATTGTATACCTTACAATTCAATTATTTTCGACTATTATTAAGTAAAATAATAAAAAAATCATAAATATTTACTAAAATTCATTATTTTGCATAAAATTATATTTGGATAAACAATCTTCATAATTGGTTGCAAAAATTTTTCAATTCGGTTAAAAAATTTTCGATGGTAATATACGCAAAAAGTGAAATTAACAATAAGGGGTTCAAACTTTGGATTACTCTCCTGGCCAAGCTGTGGGGACTATACTTCCCAGATTGCTGTTACCCTCTGTATTTTAAAGGTCAAAAATCTGAATCGGCTAAAAAAAGGCATGTGTATTCAGATAATGTTTTTGTGCCTGATTTCATAACTTAAACTAAGCATCTGTACTAATTTGTTAACATGTTTGAATCCACCCCTCTAATCTTTAAGAATGTGAATTCTTGAGAATGTGATGATCCGATCACTAGATCAAAAGTTATTTAGAGTGTTCCTTTTTATGCTCACACTGTACAGTTTGAAATCCACTGTTGTTGAACGTAGTAATAGTAGAAGCGTAGTAGTAGACCTAACGTAGTGGTAAAAGAGTAGTAATTTTTACGGAAGTTCTTTGGTAAGGATTTTTGGTAAGAATAACAATAAAATATTTTTATTATGCTCTTTGGTTCTTAGGGCGATACCTTAGAGCATGGCATAAAGGAAATTTTATGGTTAAATTTGCTTACCAGTTTTATATTTTTACTAAACGTGTGGATACAAGAACAATAATTTTGAAAACTTGGATTTTCGGTAAACCTATATCATACAAATGGTAGCATATGAATGGTTTAATCAGCGTATATTTTAGTTATCACCAGAAGTACGGTAAGAAGACGGTTTAGTTATCACCAGAGTTACAAATACAGTAATTTTGCCTGAATTTTTTTCACCGCGTGTAATACCTTTGCTTTTTGTTATAAGTGAGAGTCTACAAAAAGTTAAAAATTTATTATATAATACCAATTTCAAGAAGACAGTATGACAAGAAATAGTGTGAAGTGCAACAACGCTTTTCTTTCATGTTAAATTTTATTAAATTAAAGAGCACTAGCTACAATTTCTTAAACAACGATTTTACCAGTCACCTGAGATTCACAAATCTCTTATCATTAGCATTTCTGATTTTTTTGCAATTAAAACAGACCTTACACCTTTCCTATAAGAATGTCAAATGCAAAATATTTGTTCCCCGAAAACTTCTTACTTATTTCTTTGAATTTAACGTACAGTGAGCAAACGAAAATATGGATAAACCTAAATAACTTTTGATTTAATGATTGAATTTTCTTGCTCTAGGACACAATCTTATCGATTTGAAAAGTATTTTCTGTTAAACTCTAATTAAGTTCGCATATAGAATATATAGCAGGGATATGCAGGCATCATAACTATGTTTCAAAGCATATTTAAAAATGTAAAAAGCGTAAAATGAAAAACGGACCACCCGTAATAACTTTTGATGAAACAATCGGATCTTCATGTTCCAGAAACCAATCCCAAAGATTCAAAGAGGTGATCTGAAATATGCTATTTTTAAATAGTGCAGACAATACTTTCTCTGAATCAACATACCTCTTTTTTCAACGAATTCGGATTTCTGATCTCCAAAATATCGGGGGTTGCCGTAATCTGGGGAATATAGTGCCCATAATTTGCTCAAGAGAGCAATCCAAAGTGTTGACCTCTTAATTTCAATTTTATTTTCCGCATATTTTTCCAGATCTCGAAATATTTTTAAAGCAAATTGAAAATTTCACAATTATAATATTCGTATATCCAAAGATAATTATATGCCAAATATTTTGTTTTTTTATTATTTTACTTAAAATTGGTAATAGAAATTTCACAATTACAATTAAAATTTTTTACATTTTTTTTCAAATTACGATTTTTTAAATCATTTTAAGGAATGTTATTTTATATGGCAAAATATTAAATTTGAGAGAAATCAGTCAAGTAGTTCCTGAAAAATCGAACTTTAAATAAACGACTTCTTTAAAATTCTGTTTCACAGAAACTATTAGATCGATTTCGCTCAAGTTTTGTATTTTACCATGTAAAATTAAATTTTTTAAAATGATGTAAAAAGTTATATACCTTACAATTCAATTTTTTTTACAATTATTAAATAAAATGAACATAAAAAAAGATAATAAATATTTATTAAAAGCTATTTTCACATTGATTTTTATTTGGATAAACGAATTTTATAGTTGTGTGCAAAAACATCTCAATTTGCTTAAAAAGTTCTCGACATATGGCGAAATATGCATTAAATTAAATTACCACTAAGAGGTTCAAACTTAAAACCGTTCTCTTGACTTTACTTTGGGCATCATATTTCCCAGGTAGCCAATAAATCCGAAACCATTGGAAGAGAGGTATATTTATTCAGAGAAAATGCGCTTTGTAACCGATTTTTATAACTTAAAATACCATCTGGGCTAATGATTAGAATATTTGAAATCATCCCCTCCAAACATTAAGATTGAGTCCTAGAACGTGAGGATCCGATAATTACATTAGAAGTTATTCAGAGTTATCCATTTTTTATTTTGCAGACTGAACATCGACTTTTTAGAATGGAAAATTTAGGAATTAAATTTTTTTGTGGTCAAACTTACCTGCTCAATTGTGCAACAAAGCAGATAATCAATAACTTATCTGCTTGTTGCAGGTTTTCGATGTTACAACCCTTAAGTTACAAGTAAATGCAATTAAGTTAGCTTGTACTTTTCATCTCATACGGTTCGAAACAAATTTGAATCGAAGCTTGTCCCTTCAGTTGCAAATTCTTGAGTTGCTAAATTTTTGTACGGTTCGTAATTCTTTGCGTTTCAAAACTAATTCGTATTTCACACTAATACTTTAAGAGGTTCTTTGACAGAAGGAAAAGGTTTTTTTTCCTTTTGTGTTATTCTAAGGAGAACGTAATTTTCTTATTTATTAAGTAACTGATTGACGTTTTCAAAATTCTTGTTGGTTATTTCATTAAGTGAAATGTGTTCTGTTTAACTTATGCGGAAAAGAAATTCCGATAAAATCACCGCATGGTATGTCACTAACATTTCGGATAATAAAAAAAAACATAACTTATTCAAATCCAAAAAAAATATCATTTATTTGGTAATTTTTGCATTAATATGGTAACGGTTTACCGAAAATTCCAGTTTTCATAATTATAGTTCTTATTATCATATGTTTTCAGAAGAGCAATTGAGAGCGAAGATGATGAAGTTGAAAATTTTAAAATTTGACTTATTATCATTATTTAGTACAAAATACAAAACTGAAAAGTAAATTTAACCGAATAAATTGTTTTTCTGCCATGCTTTAATGTATATTATAAAATTACCAAATTTTATCACACATTATAAACCATATTTTTTAATTATTTTTGCCAAAACCAATTCCAAATGGCATCGGTAAAATTTACTGAGATATTTGGTGTTTTCATAGAGCCAGAAAGACGGTACATTTTACCATATTTTGGTAGTTTTGACTATAATTTTTTTCTCGGTGCAGTTACTTTAACTGTACAAAATACAAAATAGTTATATTTCAATATGTAAATATAACTATTTTGTATTTTGAACAGTTAAAGTAAATTCACAAAATACAAAATAAACTGTAAATAGTTATATTTCAATCTGTTACTGCTGTTTTTTTAAAGATGCACTCATTACTCTAAATTTTTTTTTACAGAAAATGCGATTTCCTGACATGTAAATTTTAAATTTGTGCCTTTACTCTAAACTTTTTTCTTAAAATATAAATTCTTTTATTATTACCAATTAATTTTCAAAGCAGTAACTTTTTCTTGAAATTCGTAATTTTTTCTGGAAGTACTTTTACTTGTTTCCTTAAAAACTCTATTTTTTACCCTAAACTTGTTACTTTAACTGTAAATTCTTGCACTTGGGCCCCTTACTTTTTAAATCTGTACTTTGCATATTAAATGGTAACACTAACTGAAAATTCCTTGTTTTTTACTCGTTAATATTACCCGATATATTTAAGATTGTTCATTTGTTTGTAAAGAAGTTTTAAATTATTATTAAAAAAATTCGGTGTCCATTGAATAAAATGTTTTGCTGTTGTTACGTTGTTTTGTGTTAAGCAATTTTGTTACAATAAAGTAAAACGAATGTTATACTTGAGCAGCTAGTGATAGTTTATTTGATGGTCTATGTACAAACTGATTAGCAGTCAACATCTCCTCTCAAAGAGTCCGATACTGGCTTGCCACTTTCATCTGCGCACCAACAGAGTCCGATGGATCCATGGCACTGTTTCTTTGCGTAGGTTCCGTCTTGGTTGCACATGGGGACAAAGTTACCGATGATTCCCTGGGCAGCTGTAAAGGTAAAAGAAATTGTCCTCAAAATCAATTCATTCCGAGGTTCTTCTAATACAAGTTCTAATACCAGAAAATTTTAAGTATACCGATACACATTAATACGACTTTTTCAACTTCATAATTTTTTTCAGATTGTTTTAGCGACTTTTGTCCAAATTTTTGTAAAAATTAAATGTTACACGGTTTTTTTTTTAATTCCTGTAAAATTCCTTCCTTCTAATTCGTCCCTTTTAAAACAGCTAGAAATTTTCTTCTCTAACTTTAAAAATTTTAATTTAATACCCTTAATGAGCTCTGTGAATTTAAACCGGAATAGTGTTTGAAATTCCAGTAATTCTTTGAATTTAAATTTTGAAGTATTTGCTGTATGCATATGTAGGAATTTTTCTTACCTTATAAACTTTTGAATATGTTTGCTATTAAAACATATTTTAGAAAATAAAAATGCTTCATGGTTTGCTTATCCATATAAAATAATTTCTAGAGTTGAGTTCAAACTTTACGTCAATAAACTAAACTTTAAAACAAAAAATATTAATAAAATGATTTATTTAAAAATATAATGTGTTAAATAAAATATAGTGTGTGCAAATTAAGGATTTATTTGTTATTAATTGCAAGTTTCAAAACTACGTGCTGTTTAGAAATAAAAACAATTCTGAAACTTTGATGCTGAGTTCATTATATTAATTTATTTTAATTGGAGAGCAGTTTTTTCGGATTCCGAATGATAAAAATACAAATCAAAAGTTCTACATTGGAGAAAAAAATATTTTGAAGAAACTGCCATGAATATTAGATGTTTCTATTCCTTTTGTAGCAGTGTAAGGAAAATATTATTTAAAGCATAAAATATTCCTAATTTTCCACCATCACCAAAATGGAATAGTTTAGCACTTTGTCATTAATGACTTCTTAAAAGTGTATACTCATTTTCTATTCAAAAACAAGTTCAGAAATCATAATTAAGCTATTTTATCAAATTAATATTTTACAATTAAAAGTCAGTTGAAATTTCAAAATAAAAATGATATTATTTATAAAACGTTCTAAATTACACTGATTTAGTAGATTACGTTATATATTTAATTGCTTTAACTCCTAGTTATTAAAAAGTTTTTTTTTTCGTTTGCAGTTTATCATTAAAAAGTATATTGTTTATATCTTACATAAATATCAGGTGGAAAAAGCATATTATAATAATTCTTAGAAGTTAGATTATTATTTCTTTATGATTATGTTATTACATACTGGAAAACACACAGTTTATTAACTATCAATTATAAAATTTATTGTTATAAGACATTAACGTTGGTTATAATTTATTGGTAGGAAAACCAAATACTGCGGCAATTACTTAGTTCAGCGTATCAATACACTGTTAAAAATTTCGTCAATGTTGAATTAACAATTTCTTTAATATTATGTTACCATATTCAAATAAAAGAGACAAATAACCATAAATAAGATGGTATTCAAACTTTTACTTGTGAGAAAAACCGTTTATTACTAAATATGGTTATTAAATTGTCTACTTAATATGGTTACTTACCTAACATGGTTAAACATCCACAACTTTTAACGCACAAATTAGACCCAACTAAGGAAAACACTTTTTTTCTTGCAAATGGGTACATATTGTAGCCAAGAAGCCTAATCTGTAATTCTCCTGATCGACAGGATGGGGGTTCGAGTCCAAGCGTTGACACCACAATGCTTTCTCCAATGTCTTCCAGTCCTTTGGACTCCCCCTTATGACCCTGGCTGTTAGAGTACAATAACCTCATTCTCGCATAGATGACTGTACCTTAAAGCTGCTAAACTGTTAATAATCCCACCTTAATTTCCTTTTTTTATGGTTTTGATACCATGCTAGTTGTAAATGGTTAAAAAACAGGATAGTTTTGTATTTAACCATGCTAGTTGTAAATGGTTAAAAAACAGGATAGTTTTGTATTTAACCATGCTAGTTGTAAACGGTTTCAAACACACAAAGGTAAAAACGTTCTTCACCGTAAACTTTACGGTTAATTGGATGTGCTGCCGATTATTTTACCATAATATTAGAACGAAAATTTCTAACTGAGGATGTTTGGAGGTTACTTACATCGTCTGAGTTCATTGTCTCGATGAGCGTGGCATGCACAAGTCTTGATCTTCAGTGAGGGATCAACAATGTGGCTGCCGTCTGGCCTCCAGCACATGCAGAATCTGGAACCTTCGAAGCATTGGAGGGCTTCATAGTCACCTTCTGGCGTGCATTTGGGGATCAGTTTGACTTTGGTGTTGGATTTCTGTTCCCTTTCACGGTGTTCTTCGCATGCAGACTTGGCGAAAACACCAGCGAGGCAGCAGAGGGCCACAGTTGCGATAAGGAAAGCCTTCATTGTTAGTTACAGCTACTAAAAATATTTTATAATTTTTTTATTATTTGACTAAAAATATATTATGAATTTTTGATTATTTGACTAAAAATATTTTATGATTTTTTAATTATTTGACTAAAAATATTTTATGATTTTTCTATTATTTGACTAAAAATATTTTATGATTTTTCTATTATTTGATTAAAATTATATTATGATTTTTTGATTATTTGACTAAAAATATATTATGATTTCTCGACTAAAAATATTTTATGATTTTCAGTCAATGATGAATTGTTATTCAATTTTTAAATGTCTATGAATTTGAAATAATATGTAGCTATTGTGGTGTAATTTATGCTATTACTGTTGAATTATTCGTTGTGACAGACATTATTTTAAATTGATAACAAAACGATGCAAAGCGGAAAATTGTTGGTAAGTTTGATAATACTACAAACAACATACCAACTGCATTTTTAATACAAAAATATACAAGAGGATTAAAATTAAATATAGCAAAAAGTTCAAAAACAGGTTTGAAGAAAACTACTAGAAACATGGAGAAAAGAATACCTGGTAAAACTACCATACTAGTCTACACGGAGAAAAGAATACCTTTTAAAACTACCGTACTAGTCTACACGGAGAAAAGAATACCTGGTAAAACTACCGTACTCGTATAATAATGACATTTCTGGTAAAAAAAAACAACAACAAACATTGTTTTGTTAATAAAACTGAAATTTAAATTATTTGAAGCATTCATTTGGCAACCTATTCGTTTGTAGGAAAATAGTTCAAAATTAAAGTTTTCATTACCACACAGGTAGTATAACTTAAAATTATAAAAATGAAAAGTAAATTGTACCGAATAAATGTTATTTTTTCCATACTCTATGGTATCATGATAAAATTCCTGAATTTTACCGCATGACCAAACACCATGATAATAAAACCCCTTTACTCCTTAATTTATCTAAAAGTTATTACCAAAACTCTTCGGTAAAATTTACCAAAGTTATAATATGTGATAAAATTTGTTAAATGGGGGTAAAGTTTGGAATTTTATAAAGATACTTTAAAGCAAGGTATTTAAACAATTTATTATTATTAAAACAATTAACAATTTATCCGTTATCATATGAACGGAAAAATTTCTAAATGAATGGTTTAAATACCATATATTTTGGTTTTCATTTCGAACTATGTTTCTTTTTTATACCTAAACTGTCTTTGCCACACAGTACGGTTATTTTACCAGAATTCTTAGAGTTAATTTAAACACTCCTGAATTAAAAATTGAAAAAGACTTAATTAGGAATATTCGCCTTTTTTGATGTAATTACATATAATTACACAATAAATAATTTTAATAATAATTTTAACTGTATCAATAATTAGAAAATAATTAGCAGTAAAAATATAAAGTAATTAATAATGACATAAGTATAATATTAGCAATTTAGTTACAGTAATATCAGTAGTAGAGTCTTAGCATTAATGATTGAATTAAATTAATTATAGTAATACGAGTCGATTTCTAATGAAATTTTTATGAAACAAAAAAATTTAAACAAGCTATAACATAAGTTTTTATATTACTTATGCAATACCATAAATATTTAATTTAAATAATAATTATTATTATTTTAATTTAGTTATTTAATATTTAAAGTATACTTACTTTGCTTGTAAGAATAAAAGAGGACGATTCATTTTTACAGTTGAGTTTATATACTTTTTTAACATCTGCAGAAAAAAAAGTTTTCACACATCCTTATCTACATTTGTGTATGAATTTAAAGCCAGAACTTTGAATATATGACTGTTGTGAGATAGGCCGTTAAAGTGTTGAAACTAAACATCTGCTTTTTTTTTTCAAACTTGAATAACATTCCACATTTTAACAAATATTTTAAAACAATAAGTTATTTTAAATTTTATTCCTTATTACCTAAGATGCTATTAATTTACTCGATATTATACCTCGCTTATTAAATTGAATACTAATTATTAGTTGATGGAAAATTTGATAATAATTTGTTGGAAAAACTGAATATGTAATGTTTTAAACATTCAGTATTAATTAATTTAATAAGTAATTTATTAATGTCATATTAGTGCAGTAAGTAAAAAATTAATACAATCAAGTCTATATAATTTAATTTTAAGTTTTCAAAAATAAAAATTTAATCCTTTCAAGACTGATTTCTAATTTTTTCATAGCGAAAGTATTTCTTTTGGCAGCACAACGTTTTTTTTACCATTGATAGTAATACAGATATTTTTTTGTTAAAATCTGGATTAACTTCATGCAGTAAGGCACTGGGACATTAGTGTCCCATCAGTCTTTTTGAGAGACTAATGATCCTTGAATATATTATCATTCACTCTTTCTTTTATGTAGTTTTGAATCATGCAAATTATGATTCGAAACTACATAAAAGGTTATAAATAATACTTATATTATTACACTCTATTTTTCTTAGCTCTAAGCTCTATTTTAGTTATTCATTTTTTCGTGAAATAATGAAAAAATCTCCAACAACATGTTATTACTTCAAAGCTTTATGCCACCACGATAATTTTACAAGTACTGCCAGCCATCCGAATAAAAAGAGGGGAGTTCAACAGACTATAATGATCAATAATGTAAAATGGGATCTGTTCTACTCAACAGTTTGCTTGGAACGTTCGATGGGACATATATGTCCCATTACGTTTGAGTAGAGCCTATACATTCAAATGTGCTTGAACATGCATTCAAAAGGTTCGAAAGGTTAAAATAAAATACTGTAAGCAATTATCGTTTATTCATACAATATTGTGGCTGTATTTGAGCTAACTTGTTTGACACTCTCGAAGCTTACAAATTTTAGTTTTTCTGTACTATTTTAGCAAGATAAAATTTTGAATAAAAATCATTTATTTGGTGTAGATATTTTCATTGACATAGAGTCTCTGTATCTAACTCAAATTACGAAAATTTGACAAGATTTTTAGAACTTTCCGAAAAAGAAAGGTAGCGAAATTGGTCCAACTTCGTGCTGGAAGCTTTAAGCTCTCAGTTTTACTTTTAATTTTAGTTTTAATTCCGCTAATGTTTTGCATTTAATTGCAATGACAAATTATTTAGGCAATGACGAATTGGTGTAATTAACAAAATTTAGAAAGTGAACAATTGAATCCTTCGAAGAAGTTTTGCTGCTATGATAGCTCTGCGCTACATCAGAAGCGTCATTTTTTTAGCACTCAAGAAATACGAAATTACGCCGATGTGTTCAAATTATATATCAATTGATTCAGAATCTTTTTCTTTGATAAATAGGCTTTATTACAAAATTAATTGTTCATTTGGCTTTTTATAGGATAAATATTAAAAGTGTCAAATAAAGCCTCAGTTAAATTTTTTAAAGTTTATTTTAATTAAAATTACTGTTAGTCGAAATTTTAACTGATGATAAATTAAATTTTATGATAACATAATGATATTTTGCTTATAACAATATTTTAATTGTATATTACAAAGAGAATTATTTGAAGAGTTTCAATAATGCTTTTTGTTAATCAAAATGCTGCGAGGTGGAAACATTCTCAGACCAAATTGCTATAATTTGCTAATTACGATATTTTGATTATTTATTGCAGAGTTTGCTTTTTTTTATATGAAGAGTTTCAAGTCTAAGGCTAGGCCATGTAAAAACAGAGTAATTCTTTTCTTTAAAAAATGCAGCTATGTGACAGTACTCTCAGACCGAATGTGTTCAGAACCTTGCTCTGAGAAGAAGAAAAAAGGACTAACTGCCAGTTTTAGACGATGATTTTATCGTTTGCTTTTCCTCATTTTTATTTAAATTTATTATTTTTTTTAATCGTTTGATTTTTAATTTTATTTCAATTGGGTATAATATAGCCTACGTCACAGGTTGTGTTGTTCCTACTAAATTTAACCCATGAACGGCATTTTCTGCGAGCCTAACTTCAAGCCACAAATAAACAAACGAAGTGTTCGATCGTTTAAATAGCTGCTCGCCAGATTTTATTGGATTATAAAGAAAAGTTATTGAAACTAAATAAACAACAACAACTAAAACAAATAACAACAACTACTAATAACAATAACTAAATAAACAACAACTAAATTCCATTCGTTTAGCATTGCGTCATATGTTGTTCCTACTAAATCGAAGTAGTTGTGTTTTTTTCATATTATACCCAATTCTATAAAATGCGCAGATGTTTTTTTTCTAAAATGATCTCGTATTAATGAAGGCTAAGTACAATTTGACTAAGTAACTGAAGTATTCTCTCCATTTTTCTTGCTCTTAAATTAATTTTTTTAATACAAAATCTGTACTTATATAATAATCATGCTCTATTAAACGTTTTAAACTAATAAAAGAATAAATATGGATAAGCTCTAATTAAGATTTAAAAACTCCAGTTGGCTCATCTAACTCAAAACTTTGGCTGACGATAACTTTAGACTGAAGATAAAGTATCGATGAATTCAGCTTTTAATATTCAGAGGACATTTGAAGTTCGTATTGTCAATCGATACAAAGCTCCAATAGAAATTTGAGGAGTACTGTGGCTAATATGACCGAAAGTTTTCATTTTGATAGACACAAAAGAGACTTATTAAACACGTAGCAAAAAAAAAGAAGAAAAAAAAGATTTATCGATGGTTGACAACGTAAAGCTAGGCTCAGATGGCGTTGGGTGTTAAAATTCATCTTAAGGCTTCATAGTTACTACTTCCGATTGATTGTTACGCCTAAGCTTTAAGCCCATCCAGTAATATTATACTTGTATTGTTTTTAATATAATGTGTTTTTTCAATTTAACTTTCAATGAAAGAAACAACGAATGAATTCGGAAAACTCCGTGAGCTTGTTATGATATACCTAAAAATTAATTAACGGCGCAATTTTACACAAATACAGCCAAATAAGGGACACTCAAAGCGTGACAAGCTTTACATTTTATTTATGCTGTGATATTAGTTTCCTTAAATCTGTTTTAGGTTCATGACCTGTCGGAATTCGTAAGTTGCAGAAAACTTTTATGAATGGTAAGGTTACACCTTAATTTAAACACAAATAACTGTAAAACTTCCTAGAATATTAAGATTGTTCACACATTGCTTCGTAAGCATAATATACGCGCAGGGATGTATTGGAAATTTTCTAAATTTCTTTTGGTTTTAGAAAGTTTGTTATTGTTTACATTCAGCCAACCATCCATATAATACATTAATTTCTGTAACTCCATTTTAATATGATCAAAATGTTTTAAAGTTCGTAATTCATGGGAAACTGGAGGGAAAATACACTGCTATCCATCATTCCATTTACCATATTAAATTGGGAAGAAAAAGTGTACTTATTCGTGTTACAAAATGTACTACTACGTGCAAATGTTGCAAAATCCATTTTTGTATTAAAATGACTCTCACTTCTAACATCCATTTTTCATCATCTTCACAAACCTAAAGTTCACTTTCATTTAGTTAGGCTTTCTTCTAACCATCAGAACCCATTATGAGATTTAAAAATCTCGTCTCAATTCCAAACAACCTGGCTCAAGTTCTCGAACGCATACAGAATTTACGAATGAGAGATGACCGCAATAGCCGTGTTTTAGTCAGTCATTTACGACCCAAAAAGAAAGAAAAAAAGAAGAAGAAAGGGTTGTAAGTAACGACAGACTGTCACGCTTGAATTCGTTATGTGCCATTTTCAGCTTTCATTCTTTTCTGGATGAAATTTGAAAAACGGCGCCATCTGGTGACAAGCCAAAAATTATGGTTTCTATGGAAACGAAATGGAAAACAATATAAACTGAAAAATGACTTTTTTAGGAAGAGAATGAAAATGGTAAACAGTGAAGCTATTCCTTGTAAATCGGTAAGTTTGTTTTAGTAAATATTAAGTTTTTTAAATGCTTATCAATAATATTTACTTTTCTATTTGTTTAGGTTAAAAATTATTAAAAATTCAAGCCTATTGAAAATTACAAAATATGAAAGAATCATTTCAAATATTTGTGTAGGTTATAATCGTTTGAATTTTTTTTTTCTTCTTACAGATATTTATAACTTCATTTAGAATTTCTTAATGTGCAAAAATTAATAAAATTCTTCGCTTGTAAAGTATTATTAAAATAATTTTCTAACGTTAGAAAATTAGAAAATTTTGTTACGATATTTTTTTTATTCTTCGTCGTTCAATTTTATTTTGTCATGTTTTTCGCATCAGTCAATAAATATTTCTTAAGCAATGTAATGGTAATAATGTTACTATTAGCGTATTTGTTAGATTTGTAATATGTAACAATAATGGCTTGCACTGAATTCCAAAATTAAGCTATATTAAGAGATAAAAGTACTGAATAATGTTAAACTATTTATTTCTTTTTCTTGTTAAGATAAGCCATGATGCCATGATCAGAAATTTTTTTTAAATGGCATTAAATCTCGTTATTTTGTACCATTGAAATGTAAAATACAGGTTAGTATTTTACAAAATGGATATAAAATTTAAAATAAGCTGGGTGATTTTTCAAAATTTAAGTAACAAGGAAGCAATAATAGTTTGAATAAATAATTAAATCATACTATTATTGTTCTCTGCTTTTTTTGCAATTTCTTATATGTTTTATGTGACAAATTTTTTTTTCTGTTACAATTTTGAATTTTTGTTATTTTAAATAGGTTTACATAATATAAAGGTCTTAAATAATTAAAGTTGAAACATTAGGTTAAAATATAGATGCCTTGCTTTTCATACAAAAATAATTTTATTTTCATAAAATGTATTAGTAATCTGATTAAAATAATATATTTTGCATTTGTAAATTGTAAAAAATGTTCACACGTTCATTGTTTCAGTTCCATGGTTCATATTCATGTTTAAAACAAACGAGAGGATTAAAAGTATTAAATATAAAATATAATTAATATTAGATAATATTAATATTTTTAAATGATAATTATTTAAAATTCATTTAAATAAAGTGACATTTCATAAAGACATTATAGTAGTAGGTACATTTAGGTAAAGTGTGTACCTATGTTTTATAAAATTCAAAAGTGTTTTGGATTTTCTTTTAAAAGAGATATTTGAAAGTTAATATTTAATAATCTTTTGTGCACTTAGCGTAAAGTAAGCTTGGCTCTATTTTATAAATTAGAGAATACACCAAGAAACTTAAGTACTTTGAATTGTGGTAATTGTGTATGCAAAGTTTCAGTACTCAGAAGAATCAATATTTTGATCATGATAAAAAGTTTTTAAAGGAATGAGTGTTTTGAATTTTAATTATTGTGATTAAAAATTTATATTACTCGGAGGAATTAAATAATTATTAACTTGAAAACAAATATTTTCAGCATTTGTTCCTCTAAATCCATAGTTAATAATCATTCATAAAAATATAACATTTAAATAAGCGATATCAAGGTTAAAAAGAAAAAAGAAAGTTTGAAAATAAATATTTTAGCCATTAAACAATTATAACTGCTAGCGTTAATGTATTTCAGATGAACAATAAAGTCATTGCCTTTGGTCTTCCGTAGTAACCACCCTTAATATATATTTCTAGAATCCTATTCGAAACTGAAGTGAAGTATACATTAGGGACCACACAATAATATTTAAGCAAAGAAAAAAATAGTGCGTGGAGTCCCTCCGCGCGGAAGAAGTTAAACTTCGTAACCTGCGACGTTGATTGTAGAAGAATCAGCAGTCGTAGAAGGATCACTAGTTCTATTCAACGACTCTTTTTCCTGCTCCGCTCGCTTCCGTGCTCTGTAATAACGGTAATATTGTGCATTTTTCCCTCGTGGACCTCTTGAACCAGTGGAAGTGCTTGTGGTTGCCTCATCGTCTCGCCATGGAAAATGTATTTGTATTAATAATGTATGTGAATGCGTCATAATGTAATTTCAAAAGAGAAACAATCAATTGATATTCACAAAAGACGTACCTTGGCATAACCTTAAATCCGTCGCATTGTTCGTAGGATAGTTTTCGCTCATTTTTTACAATTGTTATCCACAAAATTTGAAAATAAAAAATACTATCCTATTAAATTATATGTGTATCAAATCAAACTAAAAATATATAAAACAATACTTTTATGACTTTTATTATTTTTATGCTAGTGAGAACCAAAACAATATGGAAATAAATGAGGGAAAACTGGATCCTACCACGTGATTTCCCGGCCAATAAAAATGTAGCGTTAAACGTTTAACGCAACCTTGTTGGAACTCGCATAAGAAGTATAACTAAGTGCCAAAATGCGTTGGAAGGTGTAAAATTTTAGGATATATATATATATATATATATATATATATATATATATATATATATATATATATATATATATATATATATATATATATATATATTCCATGTGCAAAACTGGCAATTCATGTTTCTTTCTCTTTCCCATTTTATATTTTTTCTTAAATAAATATTTATTTTCTACAATTATTTACAGCCAACTTCTTCAAATTATCCAGTATAATATTACCTTGCGCACATCCATTTTCGGGCCCATCCTTAGTAACTAGCAAATCAAACGCACTTCAGTAATGCAGTAAGAATGCACTCTAAAACAAAACTCCTCTAGTTACGCTCAATTTGCACTTTTGTTTTCATATTTTGTAATCTGGCAATCTTGTTACAAAAATATTTTAAATCATTCTTGAAAAATTTCCCGTTCATGTAAGTTCATTTGAATTCGCTACTCGATTTATAAATTATGTTTTAAGTTTTATTCTGTTTTTTCTTTATATTTTATTTTCTGTTTTTTCCTTATATTTTATTTTCTGTCTTCACGTGTTATTTTAACTTATTGTGTTCTATTTTATTTGTTGAAAATTTTGTAAAAATTTCATACTTATTGTATTGATATATTTTGCTTTGGCTATATTGATACAATATTAGAAAGCACTCTTTTTTGTGGATATAATCGTGTGGGCTGTTGAAAAGATTATATCTTTTTTTTCCGGATTTTGAAAAAAAAAAATTATTCCTTTTTTTTTTAAAATTTTTTTTTAAATATTATACTTCCCCAGTTTTTTGTTGTTTTTATTATTTTTCCCCTTTTTTCGTATGTATGTAATGTTCCTTTGTTTTATCTTCATTTTGAAATATATATATATATATATATATATATATATATATATATATATATATATATATATATATATATATATATATATATATATATATATATATATATATATATATATATATATATATATATATATTAAACTTAACTTACAAACTCAAAATTAGCAGTAGCAAGAAAATTAAATTTATTATATGAGTGTTTGTTGTAGAAAATGAAGTCATGATATCTGAGATAATTAAAAATGCGAATAAATGCTGATCTCATTCTACGTTGTTCTTCGAGACATCTTCTGCCCGAACAAAGCAGTGAAGATATACTGGATCGAATTACTCATCTCTTCTTACAGGAACAATTTATCCGGAAAATTGTAAGTTCAACTTTAATTTATAATAGTCTATGTACTATTTATGTTCAAATTTCCTGATTTACAATACTTTGTCATGCTTTTGCATTATAAAGGCTATGACAGCTTGTTCACATCAAATTCTTATGGTTTTGGTAAATAACTCAATTTTTTAACAGTTTGATGCTTTTTAAAATTGGAAACCGTTCTTGTTGAAGATGCTTAATTAGAAAATAAGTTTTATACTGATTAATATTCAAATACAAATCAATATCACTACACTAGCAAAAGGATTTGGTCAAAACTACTAGAATATGATAAAATTTGCCTTGTTCCTGGCTCTAAATTCAACAAGAACTAGAACAGCTAGAACAACTGCAACTAGAACAATGAAAAATTTGGTACGAATTTTGGTAAAATTAATAATTTAAAATGGTTTTAAATTAATTAAATAGTAATTTTATCATGATACCTTAGTGCATGGCATGAAAATCATTTATTCGGTTAAACTTGCTTTTTAATTTCTTCTTTTTTAATGAAATGTGTGGTGATAAGAACTATAATTTTAAAAACTAGAATTTCCGGAAAAATTGTTACCATATGAGTTGGAAAAAAAATCACCAAACTAATGACTTAAATACCGTATGTATTTTGGCTTTAATTACTCAGAATTATGTTTTTTTTTAATCAGAAATGTCATTACAATAAAGGTAGAAAAGTGGATTGAAGACAAAGAAAATGCTTCAAACATACTCAGAAGCTTCGCTGTAATTCCAATTGTGGCATCACATATATGGCCTCCCTAGTCGCCACAAATTTCCAACGGACACAGGGGAAGTATGGATACGAGATTCAAAATTGGCAAATTATCTAAATATAACATAGCCAAAACAAAGTCAACCCCGCATAATCAATGTTGGGTTTGAAAATACTTTGGCGATCACGAGTCGGGAATTAAAATAAAACCCAAAACTGTGGGAATTAAAATAACTCTGTAACTGAAACATATTTAAAGAAAGAAATTAATAATAGAGAGTTATAAATATACTTTTGTTTTTGATTAGGCGCGGCAGTGAATTAATAAGTCTACATTAGCATTGAAATAGAAAGTTAACCGTTACATTGATCGATAAGAAAAGAAAAAGACATTTTATGTTCGCTTTAAAAGAATAACTCTTTCATTTAATTTAAATATAATTCGATCAATAAAATAAGTTTAATTAATTAAAGATATTTTAAAATGTAGGAAATATGCAATGTCAATTGTGGCGTCACAAGCGTATACACACGTTCCTTCTGATTGATACAATTCTCATGAATTAAATCTGCATTTGTTTCTCTGCTATTATTTTAACAGAATTATGACCTACATTAAGGCCAATTATTTTTTACTAACATTACTTATCGTACCACTAAAATGTTAGATTTGCTCTGCAAGTGCCTGTATTCTAAGTTATAGTTTTTTTCTAAGTTCTGAAATTTTTTAAAAAGTATTATGGTATGACAATATTTTTTCAAACACTATATTTTGTGATTATTGCCTTAGGAATAAGAAAGGAGTATAGGAATAGGAAAAGCCTTTTCACACGCTTTAGAACCAGTTTTGGTTTATATTCACCGCAAATGTGAGGCCTTTATGAGGAAAATATTTACGTCTTTGTTTTATGTTCTGTTAACAGTTAACTTAGCTACATCACAAAATGAAACGTTGACTAGTTGCCCCATGTATGATGTAGATTAATAAACAACAGTAATGCGGGTGACATTTTTATACTGATTACATTTGAATACCCGATGTTGGTATTCAAATTCATGATCATTCATGCTTTGTTCATTAAATATCCGTGCTATAATCTTATTCAGAGTTTTCTATTTTTGTTATACAATGCATAATAATCAGTTATACAGTTTTTTTTATATATATAGTGGTTTGTTAATCTTTGTACATGCTGTCAATAAATGATTCAGGAAGATGATAAATAATTTATTAATAAATGATTCATTAAAAGCAAGCTTTCTGTCAACCACAATGTCATAATAAATAGTTCATCAACACCGAAAAGAGTTCAATTGATTGAATAATTGGGAATGAACACTTTTTTTGATTCCGATAAATATCTATGCATCCACCTTAACAAAGCATTCTGTGCTATGTCGCATTCGTCATTATTATCTTTTCAATACTCTCAGTTCTTTTTTCCTATACATACTATCTTAATTTTTTTATTAATTTGTCTGATGACCTGTTTTTTTAATTAAAAATAATTCATTTCAATTTAATAAATTTATTTCAATTCAATTTTTTTAATTAATCATTATTGGTTCAAAAGTTTCACTTTTTTTTAAAAGAAGCTATTTTTTAAGGTTTTAAGAACTGATTTAAATCCTTAAGAGTTTTCGCTAGAAAATTGAGTTTAACATAGCAACGATCCAAGCAAGCATGGTTTGCAAAGCAAACCATATAAAAATGCATAGCAATCTTCGGGGGTAGGGGGGCGTCAGTGAATAGGGGATGGAGCCCACTAGTGTTCATAAAATGAAAACAATACCACACAAGCAAATTTTGTTGAGTATAAAAACGTAAAATGTGGGAATCGTAAAAGGAGGAATGGCGAGGCAAATCAATTATGATCCTTATATGTTTTTAAATGTTTTATTCTTTGTAATTTTCATAATTTTTAAATTTTCATTATTAGGCAAGAATTAAAAATATTTACTTCGTTGATTATAACGTTTGCTGTTGTACTCAGTGCAAAGTAAAACTGAATAAAATAACATTTTCCACTAAAAGGTTTTCCCATTTTAATATTAAATTACAAATTTAATTAAAGTCACTACTGTTGAAGAAAACTAAACCAACAATTTATTTTTGTTTCATTCATATTCCCTATTTGTAACCATAGAAACCAGCCATAAGCGCATGTTTTTCCAGAAATTACGCTTTATTTGTGGCAAATAACTATTTTATTTTCGCTCTACTAATTAGAAATCGATATTGTGTTTCCCAGAGAAGCGTAATGACTTTCATGTCATAAAAAGTAATATTAAAAGATTGGTTAAAATTATTTTACATTCCGAGATTTTTTTTTAAAATTCTTGTGTAATTTTAAGAGGAGGAAATTGAATACCAAGCAGTTTATTTATTCAGAGGATATAATAATCTATATTGCTTTTAAGAAGTTTGTGGAAATTAACCAGCGTTTTGCTGTAATTACTTTTTGAATAATTTATAGGGAGCGACTATAATCTTGAATATATGATGAAAGGTTAAGCTAATTATATTAAGTGCTTCTGTTTTGGAAATGTTTTATTATTTATTCAAGGAAAAGTAGTACTATAACTATATCTAACGTATGAAAAATATATTTCTTAAATTTTAATAATTTTAATTATTTAATGACCTTGACATCGCAATACTACATTTATAAAAAGTAATTAGCACCTACACGGTTATTCTGTTTTGTAAGAAACACTTAAACTTTGTTTAAATTTCTCACGGCTTAGTTAAAAATTATGCTTATCAGGAAGTATTTAAAAAATTGTATGTAATTTCACAGGAAGTTGTAAGAAATTTTGTTTTTAAACATCTCATGGAGTATTTCAAATTTTCTTTTGATGTATTAAAAAAATATTTAAATTTCTCATAAAGTTCTTTTTACCTTTTCACGAAGCATTTGAGAAATTTTGCTAAAATTTACCAAGAAATAAGCATGAAATTTTGATTACATTTCTCAGGAAGTGTTAAAGACTGTTTTTTTTTAAATTTCTCGTGCATTATTTAAGAAGTTTTGTTTACACCTTACATGAAAAGTTCACGTAAGTTTCTTCAAACTTCTCATGAAGTATTTAAGAAATAGTAATTGAAGTATCTCATGAGGTATTTAAAAGAGTTTGTCTAAATTCCCCAGGAAGTGTTTAATAAATACATTTAACGGAAGTGAATAAAATTTTTACGTTGTATTTAGGAAATATTCTTTAAAATTTCTTGTGAAGTACACAAGAAATTTTTTTATTATTCTACCAATTTTAGAAACAGGGCTCAATTAAATACTTATAAATGAATATTTAGACAAAATTGAGTTTAAATTACGTAGAAAAAAATTCTGATGAAATTCCCATACTGCATGGTAATGATATTTCTGGTAACAAAAGAAGCAAACATAATTCTGGTAATAAAACTAAAAAATATGGTACTTAAAAACCATTCACTTGGTAATTTTTCCATTCATATGATAATGGTTTACCAGAAATTCAGGTTCTCAAAATTATAGGTCTTATTACCAAACATTTACCAAAAAATACGAAATTAAGAAGTATATTTAACCGATTGAATAGATTTTATGCCATGCTCTAAAAAATCAGGATCGAATTACCAAATTTTGCCACATTTTCTAAATTTTATCACATGTTATAACATTATATTTTATGGTTAAATTAGCAAAATCAGCACCAACTCGATTTGGCAAAACATTTCCCAGCTTTTTGACGTCCCTATTGAGGCAAACGCACAACATTTTGGTAGTTTTGACCATACTTTCTAGGTAGTTCGTACCAAATGTAAACTATTAAAAATGATATTTCTAATAATAATGTAAAAACTTGGCCAAAACGCCAGTTTCTATTTTAGTTTTATTGAATAATTACTTACAGTATTAATATAAAGCCACATAAAAAATTTCTGACTTTCCTGGTCATTATAATATTTTAACTAAAAGGAATGTCATTTGTATTTCCGTATGATCTCAATGTTCTGAACGTAAAAAAGGAAAAATTTTAAATTTACGTGAATGATTTAAAAACAAGAACTAACGGAAGGTAGTTAATTTTGATTAGGTAATTGAAATATTTATTTCCCTTTCTTTTGATAGTGCAATGCGCAAAAAAGAAAAAAAAGGAACCACCCTGAATAACTTTCGGTCTAATAATCGGATCTTCACGTTCTAGGACACAATTCTAATGGTTCGAGGAAGTAACTTCAAATACGCAAAAAAATAAGTGCAGGCGATATTTTAAGTTAGGAAATCAGACCCCAAAACATTCTTACTCTGAATAAACATAAATTTTTTTCAACAGATTTGGACTTTTGACTCCCCAAATATAGGGGGTCGTCGCTGTCTGGGAAATATGGGTCCCTTATTTTGGTCAGGAGAGCGATCCTAAATTTGGACCTCTTAATCTTAATTTAACTTTTTGCATTGGTCCATATCTCGAGAGTTTTTTAGGCGAATTTCAAAATTTTTGCAAACAGTTATAAAATTTGTTTATCCAAAGATAATTCCGTGCAAAAAAATAATCTTTTGTAAATATTTATTATTTTTTATTATTTTATTAGACAACAGTCGGAAAATTTTTGAATTGTAGGGTACCGTAAACCGGGGCGAGTCTACCCATTTTTTCAGCTTGTCAACTTTCAAGTGGTCAAATTTTCGTAAATATTAAAGAAAAAAACGGAATCGCTATTTATCCCTCTTTAAAGCTGTGAAATCGATTTTAGAAAATATTAACAATTACGCTGTTATTGTATATTTTTATAGAACTGCTGACAAATCTATCGTATGGGGCGAGTCTACCCATTCTACTAAAATGAATGTTCACATTGTAAATAATCAAATTTTACTATCAAATTGTTATTTTAGTTACTATATAGGATATTTATGAAGTAAAATTCATAACTTAATTATATATTCCATTTTTTTATTCATAAAATAACACAAATTGAGTATTTGATCGATTATCACATTCTGATCACAGTTTTGTTTTTATAATCATTAACATTATAAAATAACATTTTTTCTGATTATTGTTGATAAAAATAAATCAAAATTAATATAAATTTACAATTAAATAATTAATAAATAATAATAATTAAAGATTATTAACAAAATCATGGCATTTTTTCGTAGCATTTAAATCCATTTGTTTTGCGAATATAATTTCGAACCATCTGTAATAATAAATAATAATTTATTTAACTTGCATTAAATAAAAAAAGTTAATTTTGTAATATAAAAATTGAAAAAATAGGTAAAATAAACATATTTTATATTTACATTTATATTTAACTTATAAATTTTCTTACTAATGATAAATTTATCAATGCAGAATTAGAATAATATACTCAAATTCATTTAAAATGACTTAATTTTAATATAAACAAAGTTCTAAATTATATTACTATGCTTTATTAAAACTAAATACGAATGGGTAGACTCGCCCCGCGAATTCTGGCTTTTTGTTTACAGCAGCAAAACTTACATTCTTTTTGTTTTTTTTCATATAAAATTAATGTAATCTTAGTCTTAGATAAGTTTATCACTTAACCAAAGTGAAAATAGTAATAATAATAATATACTTACGGAGCACCAACTAAAAGTTTGCTGATTTTCAATACAAATCTCTCAAAAGACGTTTGAACAGGTCGGTTAAAAAGACACCAAATAAATAAAAACGGATCAAACTACTACAGCGCCATCTTCCTTAGAGTCTGAACTAAGTCCTCCGTCGGTAAATTTTTTTTTTTATTTGCAATTTAAAATAGTGAAAATTAAATAAAACTAAAATGGGTAGACTCTCCCCTGGATGGGTAGACTCGTTCCGGTTTACGGTATACAATTTTTTTCCATAATTTTAAACATCTGACTTTTTTGAAATTCAATTTCTCAGGAACTAATTTACCTATTTTGGCTCAAATGTTGTATTTTGTCATGTAAAAATGTCTTCTTTAATATAAGGCAAAAAATTTTATACCTTACAATTCAAAATATTTTCGACCATTCTTAAAAAAAAAACAGAAAATAATAAATATTTACTGAAAGTTATTTTTGCATGGAATTATCTTTATATAAATAGTTTTTATAATTGTGTGCAAAAGATTTTTAATTCGCTTAAGTTCTCGAGATATAGTGAAGCACACAAAAGGTAAAATTAACATTAAGGAGTATAAACTTTGGATCTCTTTCCTGACCAAACTATTGAGACCATATTTCCCTTCCCAGATTGCGGCTACCCTTTATTTTTTTGGGGTCAAAAATCCGAAACCATCGAAAAAAGGTATGTTTATTCAAAAACAGTACGTTTTTGTGTCAGATTTTGTTACTTAAAATATCGTCTGCCCTTACTAATTGAGGTCCCCCTCTCGAGCCATTGAGATAGAGTCCTAAAACGTGAAGATCCAATCTTTAGATCAAAAGTTATTGAGAGTTGTCTGGTTTTTTGAGCACAGTGCATTTTAAATATAAAACACATTAAAATCACTCATTTATTAAAATTTTAGTTGAATTCTTCCGAACTACGCCAGCAAGGGAAGCACTAGTTTTTGATGAATTGCACTGTTTTTCATTAGCACTTTGTCCACTGCATAACAATATTATTTAACGAAGATTGATTTACATTATGTGTCAGTGCATTATGGGGGGGGGGACCGAAAAACATTTTGAGCCACAATAGGGGCAGTTTGAACTTTAATGCTGTTTTAATAATTATCAATTTAAACTTTAGTACGGTGAAATCCAACCGGGAAAAAAATAGATTAGATGCATACTGCCGTGGTTATTGGTTATACTCGTATTTGACACTTTATTAAGTTTTTTTTAACCATATAAATATGGTCCAGATATGCGCTATATTTTTATAGTTCAATAAATTAAAAGATTTTCAACAGTGTACTTCCTACTGTAATTATTACATAGTACGCAAACAAAATATAACATTTAATAAAATAATTGACATTTTGTGACTCTATAACTAATCTCAGATGCTCAGTTTATTATAACTCTTGGAAATTGGATAAATATCATGTACAAAACAAGAATGGTATTGTACAAAGGAAGTTACAAGTAAAAAATTGTAAAATATAAATAGAAATTCCCCTATTGGTCATGTTCAGTTTAAAAAATATTATTATTACTATATTATTAATTATATTTTATTAATTATAAAATATTATTATATTATCAAAATTTAGTATTGGTCATGAGATTAACAGATTAACCCTCTCGGCTATATGTATCCAGTTGTGAGGAATTAAATGGCTTTCATTAGGTGGGCATAGTTGGTGCAATAAAATTCTGACCATTTAACCATATTAGATGAAAGCAGTTATTAAGCGATTTTTCTCTGAATTAACAGTATGAATGTCATCTGATTTATGGTTATTTGACTGTTTTGTTTGAAGATGGTAAAATAACAATTAAATAAATTGTTATTTAACCGTTTTTCCAAGAAATTTCTAACAGTGCAATGCTTTATAAGGTAAGAGGTTTTTGCCCGGTATGCACAAGCTCGGTATTCCTGAAATAAATTGAGATATTATTGTAAGTTTTATTAGCCATTTTTACGTTCTTCTAATTCTTAACAGCAATTTCATTTAATGTCGTGTAAAATTATCGAGTTTTTGGAAATAAAATTTCGTGACTTCGAAAAGCCATTTTATTTATTGATAAACTTGATACAAATTGCAAATAAATTGATAAACTTGATAAATATTTAGTAATTTATCCCATTTAAGAAGTTAAATGATGATTATAAAGAATCACCGGTAAGTATACACAATTATGAGCTAATTACATTTACGATAACATTTAAAATTTCAGAATTTTGGAATACGTAAAATTTTGTTGAAGCATACAAAAACATGTACAAAAACGTATATTAACATTATGCAAAAAAATAAAATTTAAGCTCGCAAGTAAAACAGATTTATTATTAACAGCCATTTAAAATACAAAGGATATGGTAACCACCGTTTACACTTGAAAAGCATGATCTTATATACAGTGTAATAAGGAAGCGGATCAGACGTGAGGAAATGTTCTAGAACATTCCATAAATAATAACTGAAAATTTAAACTACTTGCGTACATATTCAAATGCCTCTGATGTCATGTTAGAAATCGAGAGAACTTGGAGGATCCAATTCAGGACCTCTGACTTAGCAGTTGAGAGCCTTTCCAGCTCAGCCATGGGAGCATATTTCGTGTCAATATTCATAAAACATTAATGCCTAAAGACTTATAAGAAAGGGAAATCTAAAACTGAATAACATTTATATCTACATTTTTTAATTGCAATATTGAAAATATTTTAATGCATTAACTACAGCAGGGATGGGCAAACTACGGCCCGCGGGCTAACTGTGGCCCGCAGGAAGGTTTAATCAGACCCGCGGATAGAATTTTAACTTGCCAATCCGTGGCGAATATAAATATTATACATTCATTTTATTTTCTAATTTGTTTAAAGCTATTTTTGTTCCTTTTTAACAAAGTACCGATGACCTTTTTACTTTTTCTTTTGGTTCTGCAAAACATAAATTGATGGAAATAGGCAGCTTCAATTGGTAAAATGCTGAAAACAGAGAGTTCTTCATAAAATTGCCTTAGATTGGTGCCATCTGAAGCAGTTGTTTCTAAATATGCTTACGTTTGAGTTCTACAAATCGTTACCGAAATCTAGTTTCTCAAATTTAATATTTCATGCCCAGAAAACCAGTGCTATGCTTGCCTCATCTTATATATGCGAACCAGTGTTTTCAACTATGAACCTTAGAAAAAATCCTTTCAGAAGTAGACTAACAGACAAACATTTAATCTCGTTCCTTAAAATAAATACATCTCACTTGGAACCTCAAAGTAAGGAACTTTTAAAAATGAAATCTCAATTTCATTCATCTCATTAAATATTTAAATTAAAACTTGTATATCGTTTTTTTATTTTAGAAGTTTTTAATTAGCCCACCAAACTTTTTTCTTCGATTTTTGGCCCTCGACCGAAAAAGCTTGCCCATCTCTGAACTAGAGTATATCAATCTACCCTGTGGAGAACGTCTTACTTCTCTTAAAAGTAATTTTAAAAGTAAAAAAAAAAAAAGAATTAAAAAATTGACGAATAAATTTCCAGAGGCGGAAGGGCTTAAAGTCTAGACATAAGAATTATTTTTATGGTATAAATTATTCAAATTTGCCTAAATTTATGCTGCTTTTAACTCAGAATATTGCCTACATTTATTCCCTGTATGATACTTGATTGAAATTCTATTCATGCCATTCACTGGTGTAACAAATTACCATTATGTCAGCACAGCATAGTAAAAACGTGAAAGATTGTTTTGCTTTTATGCTGGGTTTCTGATTATTTTGCAAAGAACATTTATTTTCTGTTACCTTAAATTATTTTTAACATTTGTTCTGATGTAAAACTAACACTTTTTATTCAGGTTTTAACTAATTCATGATGCTATTCCAGGAAAATTTACAATCATGCACAAACCTCGTGGCTCTCTACCTTTATGAGAACAAAATTCAAAAAATAGAAAACATTGAAGATTTAGTGAAACTTAACTGCCTGTATCTGCACAAGAATTATATTGAGCGGATTGAAAACTTAGACACACTAACTCAACTTACTGTACTGTAAGTAAAATATTTTTTTAACTATAAGTGAAATTCCACCATAATCTCACCATATGACATACACAAATGAATTAATATTTAAAGAAAGTATTTTATGAATATGTCTAGGGAAGTTAAAGCCTGTCATCAAGATTGTCCGGATCACCCGGAATGTCTTCATACGCCGCTAGGGCCACTTTCCTATTATGAAATGCTTTATTTATCTGTACTTCTGAATAGGTCATAATAGGGAGGTGTCCTTAGCCGCATACAATTACATTTCTAGGCATGGGTTCGTATGCAAATTTAATCTTGATGATGTGCTCTAAATTCACTAGAAGTTTGCCGCAACATTTACGCGATCCTCTGTTATATATATTACGCGATCTCCTATTATAATCAGGTGGCAAAATGGTCACAAAGAGCAGTATTTTCTATTCCTAATTTTTTCAACTATCTAAGACTGTTAAAAAATCAAACACTTCTAAATGCTATATTTTGAAAAAAATTATATTATGTTTTTAATAAACTTTTAATTAAATCAACCCTAATGGAATTTTATAATTAAATTTCAATTAAATTTTCATTAGAAGCTTCAAAAATTATGTTTTTTTTTACAGAAATCTTAGTCATAATAGCATAAGTAAATTGGAAGGCCTGGAAGCCCTTTGTGAACTACGAGAGCTTTATCTTCAATATCAAAACTTGAAAGATGATCAAGACTTTGAATTTGATTCCTCCACAGTCAATTGGCTTTCAGTAAGACCTAATTATTTTTTTCTTTCGTTCATTTCTCTATTTGATAAAATAAACACAGAGTGGAAAAAAGTAAACAATTTTTTTAAAAAACTATGTTTTGCAAGTAGACTGCGGAAAAAATAATTCTATTTTTGTCAGACCTAAAACAAAAAATGCAAGGCAAATCACTTTCGAAAGACGTAAGTGACAAAGTTTCAGTGATTGTAGAAGCTATTAAGAAAGTTTTGCTCCTAATGTTTAGGTCCAATAAAAAAAATTTCGTAATCGGTCTACTTAAAAAAAATTATTAGACCTATAGTGAAAATGTAACGCTTAACTTTCTTAATAACCTATAAGTCAACTTGAGCCACTGTGATCCAGGGAATAGAGCGTTTGCCTACAAGCAGGAACCCCAATATCGAATCTCAGCGGTGGCCCGTTGATACGAATTCTGCTCACGGCTCGCACCGACCACAGAGCACTATAAAAACTCGTATGGAAATTTTTTAGCTCCATAAAATCTCTTATAAAACCGTGGTGGCTCATGGGAGAGAGTGCTCGCCTCCTAACGAGGAAACCTAATTTCGAATCCCAGCGTTGGCGGTTCGATGGTTCTCCCGGCTAGCACCGGCCACATATATATCCTTGGGATATATATGAGGATCCTATGGGTACGACGTAATATGTCTACTAGGTATTGGATCATGAGATAGAATCTCTTCGCCTTTGGGCTAACTGTGGGAGGTTTCTGTGATTTTCCTCTCAATGTAACGCAAATGAGTTCATCAAAATTCCTCAACGAAGTCTAGTCTTGTCTGTCAAAGTTTAAGCCCGGAATTCTCCTGTCTTTTGGGATGGGTTCAAAATTACAAGGCTGCGGAGTTGAACACTGATAGTCAAAAGCTGAAAAGTGAGTCAGCTGTTCAATTCCGCTTATCAATCTACTTGAAACAGGTCATTTTTCAAGTTAATGTGCTGATGTAATAGAATTTTGTTTTTGTTATTGTGAGTTTGTTATTTTAAGTTTGCTATCAGTTACACTCACGCGTATGCCGGATTTACGCATGAAGGTGTCATAAAATTTTCGAGAATATTATAGGGTCCCCACTCTAAACAGTCCAAGTAACACTTCTTTCAAGGAACACAACTTTTAGTTTCAGTCTTAAACCTTTCATTTGGGAAAAATTATCAAAATCAAAAAAATATTAATGTCTGAAAATAAGAAAAAAAAATAAATAATGATAAAACACTTGAAGGAATAGTACTTAAGAACAATCCACTATGAAGGAATAGTCGCCACATTGCTTTTTTCGTCCGATTTTCATTGAAGACCTCTAACAACGTTTACCCTTTGACGCCGAAATTTTATTAAATCTAATTTTCATACTTTTTTCATTGATTTGCATTAATTTAGGTAAAAAAAGCGAAAAATATAAGATCCAGCATTTTAATAATTCAGGTTTACGAAATACAGTCTGAAACACCAGAGTCGCTTTCTGCATTAAAAGTAAACTTTTTACTAATTATCTTATTCTTACTAAGAAGACTCACTTCCAAACAATAAGCACTTATTTAGATTTAAAAGAAACAATTCATATCACTGAAATTTCTTTTATTTACTCAATGAGTTATTAAATAATTTTTTAATTTGAATGGGGAAAAAATCAAATTTTTTTTCGGATTCTATATTTTAGTACAAATATAATTCCACACTTAAATGACAGATTTTTTTAGTAACTATTAGTCTGCTATTTTTATATATAAAAGATACTAAAATATATTGTCCCATCTGGGTCAAAGGGTAAATTGGAAACTTTTAGTTCATACTGTGAATTTAAAGAGCAGACACTCTAGAATTTATAATTAAATGTCTTTATCATATTTTTGCTTCATGGTACCTTGCTTTAATTTCATTCAATGTTGTATGATATTCCATACAAACAGAAATATTTATAATCATAATTTATCGAAAAGCGTTTCTTTAGCAATATTAAGAAGCAAGACTTATTTAAATTTATTCTTCTGTTAGTAGTTTAAAAGGATCGACGATACGCGTCAAACCTTTAAAAATGCGTTCTATTATACATAGAAATAGATTTAGAAAACTAGGAAAATGGAGAGAAGTTAAAATATTTAAACAAAATCGTTATTTATTTTTTTTTTTTGCCAAAAAAAATTTGCATGCATGTTCATCATTAAGACTCGAAATCTTATAACTATATAAAAGATAATTTCATTCATTCATATAAAAATAATGAACTAACAACTAATCTAAAATGAACTAATAATAAAAAATAATGAATTCACAAGCAACTAATGAAATAAATAGCTCATCGTTCTTTTTCTCATTTTTCTAATAACCAACGTTAAACAGCAGACTCAATTCTGAATGTACGACTCTCGATGTTCAACACCGTGGATTTATTATTAACTCTATCCAGAAGACAAGATAACTGCCTGATCAAGCATTGGGAAAAACTAGCCAACGTGGAGACCTTTTTTATGAAACTAACTCACATGTGCGTAACATGGAGAAGAAAACTATGAAAATATCCCTTAGTTAGACCTATGGCAAGGGGATTCTAATCCATGATCCGTCTACCACAGAGGATATTTTATGTCAGCACTGTGGTCGGTGCGAGCCGGGAGCAGAATTCGTATCGACCAGCCAACGCTGAGATTCGAAATCGTTAGGAGGCGAGCGCTCTCTCCCATGAACCACCACTGCTTTGTGTGAATGAGAGTTTCTTTTTCTAATAGTCCAGGGTCACAAGTTGAGGAGGGCAGTTCACCGAGAACTCTTCATGCGATCTTCGTTCAGCTGGATATGAGATTGACTGAATAGCCCTCTCGGCTATGATATGCATGAATTAACAGTTTGAATGCCATGTTATTTACAGTTATTTGGCTGTTTTGTTTGACTATGATTAAATAAGAATTAATTAAATTGTTATTTAACCATTTTTTTTCGAGAAATTTCGAACTGGTTCATTGATTCACGTGGAAAAATCTAATTAAAAAGCCTTGTATAAAATGCACTGAAAATAAATGTCGTCATAGTAACAGATATTATTAAATTAATCGTACGATCAAGAAATGCTTGCTAAAGCCGTGATTTTTTCTCAGATAAAATAATTTTAAAAATCTAATTTATAAAATATTTAAAGCGGAAAGATCGTTTTTTTCTTTTTTGCCGAACACAAACAAATAACTGTACAATTTTGAATGTGAATGTGCAGTTTTCCGGTTTTAAAGAAAATTTATTCCTTTACGATGCATTTCCTTGAAATAGATTTTAGATCTATAGATTATGATACAATGTGCTTTTAAAACATTCTTATAAATAAATTCAGATAATTTGTTTTGCAAATTAGGAATCTCTAAGGATACTGAATATTTCTGGAAACAAAATAAAGAGCTTTAAACCCCTTCAACCTCTTCAGTATTTAGAGATATTCATAGCTGAAGAGAATGATGTCTCTGATCTTCAGGAGTTGGTGGATGCTTTTAGTGAATGGAATTATGTGCACACCATGAAGTTAACAGGAAATCCTGTATGCAGTGTCCGCAAGTATCGTGATAATATTGTCGTTACATGTCTGGAACTAGGTAAGATACAAAATTTCTTTTTATACGTTAATTAATTTTTAATAGGTTAGCAAAAATGGCTAAAATTTTAATACAGTGTGCATCAACAAAGTAATTTTTTTTAATCATAATCGAGAAAAAATCTGTAAAATAGCTCCAGAACAAGTGTAGTCGAATTGGACAAATTTACTGAGTTTTATTTATATATATATATATATATATATATATATATATATATATATATATATATATATATATATATATATATATATATATATATATATATATATATATATATATATATATATATATATATATATATATATATATATATATATATATATATATATATATATATATATATATATATATATATATATATATATATATATATATATATATATATATATATATATATATATCCGTCGTTAGCCTGCCCAATTTTGAGTTTACGACTACCAATGACTCACCTCCGTGACCTTGTAAATATCAACCCAATCCAGAAGACAAGAAAACTGCTGAGTCAAGTATTGGGAGAAATTTGCAATAGTGGAGGACTTTTTGATGGAACTAACCTGTATTTCCGTTACATGGAGAGGAAAATTTCGAAAACTTGCCAAGGTCAGCCAAGCAGCAAGGAGACTTTAACCCATGATCCGACTACCACTGAGGATATTTTACGTCAGCACTATGATCGGTGCTAGCTGGGTACTGAATTCATATCAACCAACCCTAGATGGGATTCAAACCCGCACCATCTTGTTGAAAGATAAGCACTCTATCCCCTGAGCCACCACGACTCTGTCGAGTTTTGTTTTTCTTTTGTCATAGCAGCCTAAGTCTCTAGATTTCACGCCATGCCGTTTCATTTTGAGTCACTATGCGAAGGCAATTTTAATGTAGCCAACGCCAACAGCATTGAAAGAATTGTTGAGATGCATCACTGGTGCCATGCCGGACTTTTATCGAAACATGCCAATAATTGTATAGACGGAGCTAAATTACTGTTGGAATGAGTGTCGGATACATAGAGTGAACTCATTGAGTATTTGTAGTGCGCGTCAAAAATTTGGAGGGTGTCTGTATTTTTCCATGTTTCACCTGTTTGTGAACGTTGTGCACATTTAAAAAACATTCTCTTGAAATCCAATTACTGATTTAGGCTAATCTTATACATTGAACTTTCAGAATGATTAATTTAATACAGGGAAACATTTGCATACCTTGCGCCAATCTTTTGACAGACGCGTTCAGATGCGATACATGACTCGAGCACTTTTAGATTAAAATAGATTCGAGATTAGGGTTTGTTACATATAAAAAAGAATATAATCTGCTTCACTGAAGAGGAAAGAGCTATTATTTTACCACGCAGGTAAACTAGTTAATTTACTCCAGTTGTAAGAAGCACTAGTTAACAATAATCTGCAATGATCTCTCTACGAATTGTTGATTTCGTCACGATAGTTGTCAGAGAATCTTCTTTGGTAAAGGTGCTATGAGCCACAGTTGTTGGAACTCAGATCGAGATCAATCGAAAACTTCGATGTGTCTGTTCTTGCCGCTTGCTAAAAGGGTACCTGGCCCGGGTGTGTGTTTAAAAACAATAAAAAATCGTTTTCACAAGCCTGGTACATGTTATGAGCTTTACTCATTTTGATAATGCATCAAATCAAACTAACCAAAAAAGGAAAAAAGAATAATTGTTTTAATATTCCGGAAGTCATGTATCTATGGAATCCAAATTCCAGAAGCAAAAACAAAGTTTGAATGTTCGTTTAGAAGTACTAACCTGCTTAAATTGGTGACGTACGAACTCTTAGAATGGACTTAATGAAAGCCATGGTAGAATTTTAATTGAATTATGATTTATAATAAATTAAATAAAGTTAATATAAATTAACGAGATGCATTTTCTTCTAGAAATACAATAATTTAAGTCAAACTGATTTAAAATGTGTTTACCATTTTTAGAAATACTTCTTTAATAATAAATATAATAATTCAGAAAGTAATTAAATAAAAAATTAAAAGTTCAGTTATCTAATGAAATTGCTTAGATTTTTAAGGTTTAATAACTTGTTATGCTTAGCTGAAATTATCATTGCATATTAATGTATTATAACTGCAGCTAAGCATATAATTGCAGTCATAAAGTAGTTTATGTTGTCATACAATAAACACCTTGTAAGAAACAGTGATTAATGTACGTCTAAGGTCAAATATTGCTTTTTTTCTTCCTTTTTTTTATATCAAATAAAATATTTAACGCTTTCCTTTAATTAATTCTTTTAATATACTTGCATATCTTACTTACACTGCAATTAATTTTGTATTTGCTAAAAGGAACTGTCCCACTGTTTCGTTTAAAAATGTGCTTAAAAAATACATTTTTAAAAGTATACATATAACATTTATTAACAAGAAATGAAAAACTCTTTAACTCTCTAAATGACTTAATTATTTCAGTTTAAAAACACCGTTGATTGCAATTATAGAACATTAATTAATTTCTAAAGTAAGTTTATTATATATTGATAAACATTTTTTTTGTAAATAACTGTCTGCACCAAAACTCAAAGATTAGGTTTCAAATTCTTTAAAATACCATTTAATATGCTGTTCAACTAAGTTCTTCAAACGAGTTAGGACATCTAGAAGATTTAAATATTATTTTACTGTTGCCGAGCAACTTGGCTTCGGTCCTTAGATAATTACAATGTTCTTAGATAATTATAATTATAATAATAATATTCTTTAGATAATATTTTTAGCAATGTCTAGAAATGGATTTAAATCTAATGCGTATTTTTTAACTGAATACATTCAAGTTTAATATTTTAGCTTATTTATAACATTGCTAAGATGAATGAAAATTTTTACTAGAACAAAATATTAATTTGCTTTATTTTTTAGTTGCGGTATGATTTTTGTACTATAAATATCTACGATCATTAGCTGCATTATTAATAATCACGCACAGAATGAGAGACTTGTCTTAATAATTACTCTCTAAACGCATTTTTAAAATTATTTTAATGCAGTAGTTCGAAAAATACGCAAAATTCAGCGAGTAATAATATGCAGTGGTGAGATTATTGTGCATATCTTGATGTGAACAGCGAAAAAAAATTATTATTATAACTGAGAACAAATTCTTTAAAAATTAATTCTACGTTTTTTTTTTTTAAATGTCGCGTTTTGCGAATGATCAAATTTGAATTTATCAATTTTAATTTAAGAAAGTATGTTTCTTCCTACTATTTATAAAAAATGCATGAAAAGAATTTTAGAAAACAAATTAAGAAATCTAAATATTATTCTATTAGGTTCAAGAAAGGGAAACGATTTATTTCAAATACTTTAATCGAGATATTGTTACCAGTCATACCAACTTTTTTTTAATGGTTGTTTTAATTAAGAAAATTAATAAAGGTAGTTTTAATCTTTTGGATTTATTAACTCAATATATAGCATTTAAGCATTTTTACATGACCTAGACAAATAATTTACTAAATAAGGAAGTCTAATACTGTTTTAACATAACTACTCTACTTATATTTCAGCTATACTATACATATAGTTTTGTTCAGTATGAAGTCTGTATTTGTTACTTTTATCTACCAAAAAATAAATAATTAAAAATAAAAATAGTTAAAAATAAGAATAAATAAAATAAATTTTTCCTTTGCATGTGTTTTTACAGAAGAGTTAGATGGCAAAGTAATTTTCCCACCCTACAGAAACTTCCTGCTAAACTGGAAGCAATGCCAAACCTTGCAAGAGCTTAAAAGAGAGAGTTACGCAGTTCTCAGACCTTATCTAGAAACGCGTAAGTTAAGCAAATCATTATCTATTACTCATGTACATTTCTCATGTACATTAACTCATGTACATTTTTATCCCAGGTATTAGATAAATTGTTCAATGTTGAATTAAGTATTTTATCTAAATTTCTGTTGCAGTAAAATACCTCATTATTAAACAAAAGTTGGAGAAGATCAAATGTAAGATTATCTTTAGTTACTTTAAATACACAAAATCACACAGTAAACGTAAATGAATTTAGTTTCCTAACTAAAATGCTTAAAATGTCTTAATTTTCTTATCTTCCATACATGCACTACAGCGGAAATAACTTCTTGATGCTGGATTATTAAACACTATTGATTTCAAGTAGCGCCACGAGTAGTCGGGCGTAAATTCTTCAAGTTAGATGTAAATTAAGTTAATGATAACAATTATAAATACTGAAAATTTCTTTACCTTTTATCTTCATAGTATAAACATTATTTTTTCTATTAAATAGTTTCCTTAAATATTAATTGTCCTCTGTTTTCCGTTGGAATAGGTGGATCAATGTTTTATAACATTTTTCATCTTGTGAAAGTCAATTAAAAAATCATTAATTGTAATTTTAACTGTGCAGCGTACATTAACAGTAGTGTAAATACAACTCCTATTTACGTAAAATTTCCTTAAATCAAATCCAATAATTTTGAAAATCTTGGAGCAAAAAAAAATTCACTGTCTCGAAAAAATGTTCTAGTTTTTTCTAATTATTATACGAATATTTTTTCTAAATATTATTTTCTAAATATAAAACAATGGAATAAAATGCAGAAAACTTTCATAATTTCTAAAAACAATAAAAAACCTCCATTGAAAAATATGTTTCTGTACACTAAAAAGAGAAAAAAAATTCTTTTTACAATACTGTCAGTCAATAAAAGAAAATTTGCGAAAAAAAGATCTTTTCATGTTGGTAAAATGACAATTTTGATTAAAAAAAGATATATATATATATATATATATATATATATATATATATATATATATATATATATATATATATATATATATATATATATATATATATATATATATATGATAACGTATATATCAAACTGCATGAAATTAAATTATTGTTTCATACAGTTTTTAAAATCATTGTATTTGATGTATCAGAGCAGATGATATTTATCGATATATCTTTTACGAGTATTTAGTAGCATAGCTAATGAGGGAACAGAAAGAGCAATTGTCTCCGGTTGTAGCCTTAAAAAGGCACCAAATTTATAAAAAAATTCAAATTTTCATCCCATTTATCTAAAAATTGACAATAAACACTTATCCTTGAATTAAAACTAATAACCATTTAATTGTAATAGAGCTGTATACATTAGTAACGCCTACTGTTCAAGTTTAAACCAAATCAAATGAATGTTTTACGTTGATTTAAAGTTATGAAATAATATTCAATATGAAATTTAATTGTAAATTTAATTTTACAGAATCTAAACTTATAACAGGTCTAAAAAGTCCCCTTAAATCCCACCTTATATCATCTATATATATATATTATATATGTCAGGGGGTGTAAAAACTGAGTTTGACCCCTGAGCTACAAGCCTTAACTACGCCTTTGTTCGTTTTAGCAAGGTTTTGTACTTTAAATCTGTATGCATATGGCAACCCTTTAGACAAATAGAACTTTAATTAAAATATTGACATCTTTTAATTAAAGTACTACTTTGAAGTATTTTACTATTCTGTAAAAGACAGTTTTAACGCAAATTAATACCTTTAAGAGCTATTATTTAGTTTGATTTATTTGGAAGCATTGAACAAATTTTAAGAGGAATCAATTTTAGTTATCTTATTTTTAAATTTCTGAGGAAATTGTTTGGATGGACAACACACAGAGTGCATAATTAAGCGGTATTTCTCTCATTGGAGCAATTTAAACTAACTGCAAAAGAGAAGACGGTCCCGTTCGCTGTTGTCCCGTTTTAGTTTATTGTAGGGTTAAAAATAAATCTTCACAAAAAATTCCTTTTTTTATAATTCATTTATATAGATTGATTTTATTAATTCATTTATATAGTTGACTTGACAAAACAACTCCTTTAAATTTTCACTAAATCTTTAAAAGCTAGATTGACATAGTGGTTCCGTGCTTTATTTTTTACTTGAGATTGCGTAACCATCATTACTAAAGTGATCCTTCAACAAAACTATTCTAACTTACAAAATAAATAACATTAAATCTACTGAATTTGTAACAAATGCATGTTCACTTATCCCACCACCATGTGACTACACAAGCCCCAACGAATACATCTGTTAGTTTAGGCCAATGCTGCCGGACTAAAACTGTACAGAGCAAAAATAGATCAAAATAGGTAAGAAACCGTATAATTTATTGCATATTAGGACTTATTGTTGAAATTCAGAAAATGAAATATATTAATAAGAGAGTAAAGAAAAATTTGTAAGTTACTTTCGCACCTTAATCTATTTCTACAAGTTTTTAAAGTATTAACAGTGAGAATTCGCAACAGCATATTAAAATATACATCGAATTTCCAATTTACGATATTTCGATTCGTGTTATAAAAATATTATATTCATAATATTATAAGCATTATATTATACAATGTACATAAATCTATATTAATTTTTTTTTCTTTAACAAACCCTTTAGAAATAAATAACAAGCAACTAACACCGCCACGATCAGTTCGTTCTTCATCAGTTGCTCCAAAACCTGACAGATCAGGAAGCGTGTCCAGTTCTCAGTCTGAATCTTCAATCAGCTCAAAATCCAGATCAAAATCAGTTCACAGAAAACCAGAGAAACCGACTGGCTGCCTTCAGGACGTTCCTAGGAAATTGGTGAAGAAGATAACTAAAAACAAAGTGGTCGAAAGATAACGAAGATGAAATATTTTATTGAAACAAAATTGATTGTATAAATGTATTTTTTAAAATTCTAATAAAATAAAATCTACTTTTAAAGTGCTTAATATTTATAGAATGCTGTTTATTTTTTACCGCCCCATCACCAATCCGGGATTTTATTTGTAATGCTATTTGAAGAAGAAAGAATTTTTAAATGCTGAAAATTCGTAAAAAATTACTGGAATTCGACTTCTTTTTCATTCTATTTTTTTTAAAGGCGGGCACTTGTCCATTAGCCTCAGAAAGTGCCAGAACTGCTACCCTCTTCTCGTTACCCAGTGGGCACCTGTGGCGAAGCCATGGCGGTGGAGCAGCGTCGCCCACGTCACACAACCCCGTTTATAGGGTGGGTCACATTTACACACAAAGGAGAACACAAAGAGAGAGAAAGAAACATCCATGTCCGGAGCGGAATTCGAACCCGCAGCCACTGGCTCCGCAGTCCACGCTAACCGCTCTGCCACCTGGCCGGCTTTTTTTCATTCTATAAGAATATATGTTGTAAGTACTGAACATTTAGCTTCAACAATTCATAACTCAACTACTTCTGTTATCTGTGTGGTTTTATATGGTTGAGGTAAATATTTTGTATCCAAAAGGATATAACAAACTTCGTGCTACGTAGACTAAAGGGAGAAACAGCGGGAGTAAAGTACAAATCAAAGTACAGAAATGGTCAAAATATTTCTGTATTTTATGGTTTATTGAAGTTGTTTTTCACTTCAGTTTACAATTTTCTTCTATGATCCACCGATTGTCCTCTTAAATATCTTCGGTCGTCACTGCGGATAATCTGCGGAAAGTATATCCTCTGTATCAGACATCGCCAATTCCATATCGACTCTCATCAGCCATTAAAGTATAAAGGTCTAGTTACACTGGGAGCAAAAGATCCGCACATGTAAATCTAGGGATCTGAACAAAAACATTATTAATTGAAAATGTTTACCCACGAAAAACTTGCCAATCATGTTCTCACTCGCACCTCCAAATACGCATACGCGATTTTTTCGCATCCAGTGTAAATGCTCCTTAAACTTGAACGCGTGTCTGCTCACCTGTTTTCATCAATGCCCCTTAGCTCCCATATAGCGTACTAACATTTTTGCGTTGTCCTTTGTTATTTCCTGTGGATAATACATCGCACGTATAATACGGTAGTTTTTAGCCATTAAACGAAACTACTGATTATAAAATCCTATTAAAAATGCTAACAAGTGTACTTTTATTATTAAATATATTTTTTATAAATAACTGACACTACAGCACTGAAGCTATTTTCAAACATGCTCTGATGAGCTACAGATTGAAAAAGAACATGAGTTGATCGTAAAACATTAATGCAGGGTTTTTGAATGCAGGGCTCCAGGATTTGAAGTTGAAGACTAAAACAACATTATTCTGTGTTCTACATTCCAAAATTTTTCTACTGCGTTTGTTCATTTATTACAAAGCCTTTTAGCTATTAATATTTTAGTCTTGTCTGTTTTCAGAGATCGTTTACCATATGTAGATTACCATAGCAAAACATTGCATTACAAATATTAATGCATAAAATATTATAAACATAAAATACAATTGCATGAAGATTGGCTTAAAATTTAAAAGAATTTAGATAAGAGTTCAGACATACAATATTTTATTTTACATACAAAATTAAAATTTTAAAAGTGTTCTTTTTTAGGAAAGATTTTATGATTTTAGAGGATTAATTTTTTTTTCATCGCTGTGAATTATTTTTTCATAATAATTTACAAAATGAAAGAATTTTTTTAAAATCCTGATAACTGCAAAGCAATACTATCCATATGATAACAACATTTGTTGCTTAAATTACAATTTTCTTTATAAAAAAAAAACGAATGCGGAATTTTCATATACTTTAAGATTAACAGCAGCCATCCGAGCTTTGATTTTCCGGTCGTTTACTATGCAGACGGAAGTAAATTAAATAACAGAGTTGGCCTGGCTTTTGTGATCTTTTATAATAATATAGAAATGGAGAACCATCTAATTGGAATTCCTGATGACTGCATTGTTTTCCAAGCTGAGCTTTTGTGTCTTTACCACTCTATTAAATGGATCTCAAACAACTCATCTTTTTCATCAAAATTCCTCATCTGTTCAGATTCCCTTTCATCCTCATTTGCACTTAAATGCATCACTTAATTTAATAGAATTATTGTTCATTCGCAGATTATTTTTATGAACTCCAATCCGAGTTTAAATCTGTGTTCTTTTCGCATGTCCGAGGCCACTCCGGTGTTCTGGGTAACGAAAGAGCTGACTTTCTGGCGAAACAAGCGACTAATCTAGATTCCATTTGTGATATAAGTCCCCCCAAATTTTTTTAGACAGGCATGAAGTTCAAACTCTGTGGAACGAATAATATCAAGCTTCTTCAAATGCTTCACTGACTAAACTCTTCTTTCCATCTGTTAATCAAAGACTTAAAAACCAACATTTTTTCTGCAACTTTCATGTGACACAATTTCTCACTGACGGACATGGCAACTTCAAGGCATATTTGAAAAGATTTGGCTTAACTTCCAGTGATCTGTGTGATTGCAATATTGGAGGAACACAAGACGTTGAGCATTTTATTGTAAAATGCTCACATTTTGAGAAAAATAGAAAAAAACTTATTAACTGCTTTAAATTCACTCAATATTAACTTTCCTCCCACTCTTCGCACTTTTGTGGGAAACAAAACCATCTTCAAACTTTTCTGAAAATTCATTGATTCAGTTTTTAATGCAATTTTATAAACCACTTTGTTTTGTGTACTATTTTAATGTTTCTTTTTTCTCATCCTTTTTGTGAATGTTTTTTTAAAATTATTTTTTCTATTATTATTTTTTTTCTTCTAAATTTTACATGCCCTTTTAGTATGTATTTCTGTTTAAAAATCCTACATTGTTTGTTACCATACTTGCGTCTGCAAGCCTCGTGTTGTACTTTTTCAGTGGTGCACGAGGAATCATTTTGTTCTTGAATAAAATAAAAAAATTACAAAAAAAAAAAAAAAAAAAAAAAAAACAGCAGCCATCTTTATGACACCTGCTCATTCATCACTGACAAGAATGAACTTTAACACTTAGCACAATGAAACATTTTGTCAAATTACTCCTTTTCAGATAAGAACAGGTGAGAATTATCCAATATGTGTTTGTTATCTTTTTTAGGAATTTAAAAGGGTTCCTTATTAAGTTTTTCTTTCTTTTTAAATCTCAGCTTTGAAAGTGCTTAAAGAAACTGGTAAGTTCTGAATTTTAATTATGATGCTTGCCGTCATTAACCTTTTCATGCACAATTTTCATTAAATGTATTTTTCATATTTTTTTATTATTTTGTGCTAATTATGGTCAAAATAGGAGAAAACATCATATTTAGCATTTTAATAATATATTGTTATCGAATACAGGATGAAGCACTATAGGGTTTTTCTTCGTTAAGTGTAAGATCTTTGACATACGGCTCACTTCCAAAAAATTATTTTCTAAATATGCTATTATTTAAGCCTAAGGGAGACAGTTATTCATCATTGAATTTTTTTTTAATTTACAGAATCACTTATTATTCAATTTTTGAATATGAATGAAAAAAATAACTATTTTCAGGATTTTATATTTTAGTACAAATATAATTCCGATAATATACCATATTTGTCAAGTAACTATTAGACTATTTTCGTATAATTAAAAAATATTATATTTCTGCTTGTAATCATAGTATCTGAAAGAAATATATAAAAGGGACTCCGATGTCCCATCTTTCGTCAAAGGGTTAATATCTCTAGAATTTGATGAATTATGTTAATAAAAATAATGAAGTTCCCATACAGAATACCATACTTTATTATACATAATAAATTATATATATGCTTCATTTTTGATTATAAAGAAATTTTTATTATAAAAAGCGTTTAAAGTGACAGCAACCAAAATTATACTCCATTGTACTTAGTTTAAAAAAATTACTGAGTTTTAACTTGTACTTAACATTGTATTAACATTAATAACATTAACATACGTAGTTAATTACATTGCATTAATGCGTTAACATGCATTAACGTTGTACTTAGTTTTAAAGAATTACACTGTACTTAGTTAAATTCGTGGTGTTAATAATATTAATCTACACTCTATTGAATATTATGAATCATACTTTAGTAACACATTTTTCATACATTTGATGAAGCAATTAAATTTCATATTAATTAAAAAACAGTATTCAAAGCATATTTTAAGGGGGAACTAATTATCAAAATCTTAAAAGATAATACTCTGCCTAAAATAGGAGAGATAACTCTTTGCTTACGTTAAAGTTATTCACTGTGTTGAACTCGTTATGTTAATTTTTTACACTTAGCTCTTCGAAAGATTATATTAACTACTAGCTAAAAACTCCTTCTCTCGTACAGGAAAAAAAATAAAACAACGGTGTTAATCAAGACTACGAAATCATGCACACAACAGAAAGGCATGTACTGACACACTTAAAAAAACTAAAAGAACAATTCTAAATTTATTTATTATTATTTGTTAAATTTCATAGTGATTTTACATTATTAGATGTAACCAAGTGTGTTTTTCGAGATTCAGCTCATCCAAATAAATGTTAACTATGCTCAGCATCATTTGACTTGTTGATATTGATTGTAGTCAACACACGATAGTTAAGATTTTTAAACAATCAAGCGATTTTATCCTCGATTTATTCCTTTCGGGGGACGTTAAAAGCTTATTTATGCTGTACCAACATTAAATATCTGTATTAATTAATTAATTAATTAATTAATTAATTTATTTATTTATTTTTAAAGCACTTTTAACGCAATATCAATAGCATTATTACCAAAATTATCGTCGTTTAAATTGATCATTGAGCTGCCTGACACGAAAAATTCAAATTAAATATTGAGCTATCTGATAAAAAAATTTAATAGAAAAACATTACAGAACTTGCAGTAAATAAGATAAAATTAGTTACAAAATTTTACAAAACTCATAAATTCACTGAAACTCACTCATAGATTCACCTACTCATTGATTCATAAATTCACTGATAAATTTTACAAAACTCATAGATTCACAAAAAGTATGGTCAAAACTACCAAAATATAGAAAGATGCATTTTTAAAAAAATAACGTTTTTTTTAAGAAAAACAAAACTAAAATAAAACGTAAAATAAAATATATCTTAGAAATTTTTGTGCTACGCAATAATATTAAAAAAAAAACGTTTAGTGATTTATTGATATACAAAAATTGTTTTGTAAAATTACTTGACTATTATGGTAATGACATCTCTAAAAACAAAAATCATAATTCTGGAAACAAAAACAAAAATCATAATTTTGGAAACAAAAACAAAAATATACGGTATTTAATCCTTTAATTTGGTACTTTTTTGGTTCAGATGGTAACAGTTTACCTTAAATTCTGGTTTTCTATATTATAGTTCTAATTACATCACATTTAGTAAAAATTGCAGAAAAGTAAATTCAACAGAATAAATAGTTTTTCATATCATGTTCAAAGTTATCATGATAAAATTAAAATTACCACATTCACCAAATTTTATCATAGATTATAAAACAATATTTTGTTGCCAATTTCACAAAAAACCTGTACCAAAGTGCTTTGGTAAAAACTACTTTGTATTTTGGAGTACCTATAAAGCCAGAAACATGGATAATTTTATCATGCTCTGGTAATTTTGACCACACTTTTTTCCCCAGGGTAACATAACATGCATATATATGATGCTGTCATTATATCTTTGTTTATAGAAAAAGTAAGAATACTAATATATACGAATATTTACAGATACCAACATGAAATTCATCGTTTCAGCTTTAGTTTTGGGAGCTTTCTGTCTTTCCGCTGCTGTTGCAGCTACTGACTGCGAAGAGCATCGTGAACGAGAACTCAAATCCGATTCTAAAGTCAAGTTGGTTCCCAAATGTACTGAGAATGGTGAATACGATTCCCTTCAGTGTTTCGAGGGTTCACCTTTCTGCATGTGTTGGAGACCTGATGGTACACACATCACTGATCCTTCTTTAAAATTGAAGGCCTGTGCTTGCATCGCTCACAGAGACAGAGTTGTCAAACAACGTAAGATATTTTACATATAATTTGTTTGAAATTGCCATTAAATGGAAGTTTCAATATTAAATGGGCAATCTTTATTTGTTGCCCTTCTCACTGGTTTTAAGTTATTAGATTAAGCAAAGCACGTATTTAGCAATTCACCCAATCAAATTAATGATTAACTGTATTCAATTCTATCTGGCATAATGCTGCTGCTCAAGGCAACTCATGATATTTAAAATTTACCACAATCGATCAACTTTTTCCTGTATTTATGTCTTCAAGCGCCGTCAAAAACGTATTTTTGTAGAATCTAATCTATAAATGCACAGAATCGAGGCAGCTTTAATAAACAAAAATTTACTCATGAAATACTTTGTACCTATATAAGAGTATATTTGGTGCCTATCAAAATTTCACCATTTACTATAATGTCAGTAGTGCCTATTATCAAAATAAAGCATCATACCTGTTAATAGTGAGCATTTTTTTACGGTTCCCCATAATCGAAAATCTGACTTTCTAATTTGTTTGACTTTGTACTCATTTAGCTTCATAGTGAATGTCGTTATTTTAGATCCTGAGATATACCCATAATCCGGTATGAAGACACACGTACCCACACACAAATTCCTTATTTTATTATATGCATAGATATAGATCATTCTGAAAATATGAGGAGATTTAAATCACGGCATTTCTTAAAAATACTGTTTAAAAAATTAGAAAAAAAATTACTTGAATTTTGCTTCACAATAAATCCTTCAATTGTTTGTAAATAATAATGTACTATCAGCAGAGCATAAAATTATGGATTTTATTATAATTTTGCATTTTTTATTTTTTAATATGCATTTAAATTGGGAAAAAAAACGTATTAATGACGTTGGAACACCTGAGATTAAGGTGGAATTTACATTTAATATTACTTTTACTGTTTCCATTTTCATACTTTAGTGCGTACAATTGCCTAATTACTATTTTTATTATTATAAACACTCAAGTATAATCTTTTCTTGCTTGAGTGACTAAAATAATAAACTAAAGAGTTTGTCTGTGTATAAGCGTCCTTCTCTTATAACTTCAATACAGTTTGTTTTGACTTCTTGAAATCTGGACAGCCACAGAGTGGGGCAATTACACCCCCCCCCCGATTCTAAAAAACGCTCAAAAATTTCGATTAGAACTTTCTTGAGAAATGCTTGAAAAATGGAATTTTTCCTATTGCTTTAGAACGAGCTTTTGATATAAATAAAACTTCAGATGATTCTGTTTTTCTTTTAATATTTAAGCATTAAAATGTTTGATGTTGATATTTCCCATCAACATTTATAATTCTTAAGGCTCATAAATCATTAGCATATTTCTTATTGAAACAAGTTAATGGCTTATCATAAAGGAAGGACATATGAAGGACAAATCAGAATTTCTGTGTTCTCAACATTCAATAACTTAAAATATGTTGTATTGTTAACTGTCAAAAACTTGGATTTGTAAAAATTCTCCCTATGAATAATATTTCACCTTCCTATTTAAGCCATTAATGACAAAGGTTTAATAAACTTTCCCTGAAAATGAAGCAAAAATCACACAATCTTCCAAAAAAAAAGAAAAATGCAACTTCGAGGAACAAGGAGTTACTAGGCATGTGTCTAACAATGTTGCCGCATTTGAAAAAATTTAATATCTTTAAAAAATTAATTTATTCTTTTCAGCCATGAAGATAACAGAATATAACTCCATATTTGAAAGGGAATTTTTGCTTGTTTTTGATATTTTGTTCAATAATGTTTTATATACATTCATAATAGTTGTCAGAAAATTTGAAATAGAAAGAAAAAAATTATAAATCGAAGAGAAAATTTATTTTAATTTTTTATATAATAAATTTTTAAAATTTAATTTTTTATATAAACTCTTTAGAAGACACCAGATATAGGTGACAAAGAATTGAAAAATATTTCATTGAAAAAAATATTAAGGAAAAAGGTATATTTTGGCACAGTTTATGATTAAAAATCTAGTGTTGATAAATGGTAAAAATTAAAAATAAATTAGCTGTTTAATGTATAAAGAAGACATTTTTTCGGAATATAAATAATTTCTTATTGTTTCTCTTATACTCACCAGTGAAAGGTGCATCTTTTCTCACATTGTATAATTTGTTTTCGTAGATTTGATTGGAAATTACAGACCTCAATGTGAAGAGGATGGTACTTACAGCCGAACACAATGCCACGGAGGTATGGGCTACTGTTGGTGCGTGGATGAGCACGGAAACAAGCTGCCCCACCAGAACCTAAATGACTGTTAAAACTGTTGTATAAATAAAATCTATTTTATAGGCTAGTTTTTCTTGTCTTGCGAGTAATTAACTTCATTCACATTATAGCTTAACTCAAAACAAAATTAAAATGGTTTACTATTTCTGAGATACTTGTGGCAAAAATTCCTATTTTCATTAAAGAATACGAATAACCATTACATATGAATACCAAGAAAAATACCAAGAATACGAAAAAAATAAAACAAAATTCGTTTAAATACTTATAAGATACTTCTACCAAAAATCCGTATTTCCATCAAAGAATATGAACAACCGCTGCATACGAATACCAAGAAAAATACGAAAAATACGAACAAAATAAAATGAAAACTGTTTAAATATTTCTGTGATGCTTGTGCCAAAAATTCGTATTTTCATCAAAGAGTATGAATAAAACGCAATACGAATAATTGCAAAAAAAAGTTTAAACCATTCAGAATAATTCATTCAATAATTTTTCTATTACTACCAACAAAATTTATGGTAAAAAGTATTGGCACTCTGGATATCAAAACTTTTTATCATACTTTCAGTTTTTATCGTTAAGTTCTATGAAAAAAATATTAAGAAATTATCGAATGTATACTCAACCACCTGCGAGATTCGAACTAAGATAAACAGTTTTAGAATCAAGTGTTCTTTTTTTCTGGACCCTTCCAATTTTTCAGAGTATAATGGTTTTGAAAAGAGGTGATCATGGCGACATACCATATAATAAGAAAATTAAAGCTTTTTTTCGGTCCTGATCTAAATTATTTTTTTTCTTCTTATAACTTACTGTAAAAGTTAATGATATTTTTTAAAGATTTCATTGTATAGCTGAAAATTTCCCGTCTTCATTGTACTTTTGCAGTTATAATGTTTAAAAAAATATCAAGGACAGTAAAAACTTTTTTCTCCTGGTTAGTTTTAATTAAAAATAGCTGAGCAATTTTGAAGGCATGAAAATATCGTTAGATTTTGTTAATTAATTAAATGAATTTCTAAAATTTGAAATGTTCTTTAAACTAATTTAGATTTTAATTTCAAGTAAAAGATGGTTCGTATTTCGGTTGGTTGTGTGCATCAAATTCTTGGATCAATTTCCCCTTTTCCCGTTTTTTTTTATCTTTCTCAACGTTATTTTATAATTACCATGAGTTCTATTTAATCTAATTTAGATTTTAGTTTTAAGTGAAAGAATTTAATGAAAAAAGCACAACTACTTCCACTTACTAGGAATAGCATTTACCTCTTAGTTTAATTATAAACTGAGTTTTAAATATGCTTACTAAATTCATAAACTTCGGTAAAACAACAATATAAATTATTTCCAAAGGAAATAGACTAATACAATTCCAACCTGGCGAGTAGCGACTTATAACAAGACACTTCGTTTGATGCTTTTACTTGTTGCTAGAAATCAGGCTCGCAGAAAATGCTGTTTACTAGTTTAATTTAGTAGGAATAACACTATCTGTGACGTAGGCTATAGTATACCCAATTACTTAATAATTGAGCATAATTTTTTAATGATCTCGCTAATTTGATAGAAACTTATTGTCTCAATATTTTTTAACCCTAACTTTTTACAACAATTAATTAAGATCTTTTCCTGGCGATTATTTTTTTTTACGTTGAATGATGAAGCAAAACTGTTTTTTTTTTTAATGAACTGTCACGTGATTTCGACATTTAAAATCTCGGAACTTTAGATTGAATTGGTTAAATGACAAATTTTTAGGCATTTTATAAAAGTTCTAAGAATATTATGGAAACTAAACATACTGTCATAATGCGAAAAAGATACTAAAAATTTCAGATTACTTTCATTTAAAAAAATAATATGCATTTTGAATAAATCAATCAGTTTACAAAGTTTTGAAAATAAAACTGAAATTGGTTATAAAAACTAAACTAAATTGGATTTAACATCAAGTATTTTACGAAATTAGTAATAAGAAAAATTACTTTTTTTTTATAAACTCTAAAAAAGAAAATAAACATGACACCATACTTTTCAAATTATAATTTAAACTTTTTTGGCAGCAGCTATTGTTTTGAAAAAATTCTTTCTAAAATGCAAATGAATGCTTTTAAATTATTCCCTGCAAATTCTAAATATTTTTTAAAAGATGTCATTTCAAAAATATCCGAATTTCAGTCAATGTTCTTTTGTTAATTTAAAAGTCATCGTTTGTTCTTTCTAGAGTAATGCAGCAGACGACATTTTTTTCGTTACATGAAACAAATCTCACCTGTGTTCGAATGTATATTTTTATTCAAGCGAATTCCTGTTAAATTGAATTGAACTACTTCAGCATTACAGGTAATTTTTCCATTTTCAGTTAAAAGTTCTTATTATTTTAAACTTTTTTCTCATTTAAAGAATTTTGTTTTTGCTGTTTTTACAAGAAAAATAAAGCTGACGTCATGTATTTCGTCATATTAGACAAACCACATTGGTGTTCGGATGCATCCTTTTTTAAGCGAATTCCTGTTAACTCGAATTGAAGTATTTCATCACTACATGTAATTTTTGCATTTTCAGTTAATATTTTACATTATTTCAAACTATTATATTAATTTTTCTTTTTGAATAATTAAAAACTATCTTTTTAAGGAAAATGCATGCTTGACAAAATGTATTTGTTTTAAATCTAATTTTGGTCTCTTTGATCTGCTTTAAATCTGTAGAAAATTAATTTTCTTTAAAATTCAACTCATACAATATGATATTAAACTACAACACTTTTAAATTTTATCTCTTAAAAACCATAGAATCCTTATCGTTTCTTTAACTTTTTTTAAGTTTTCGGATTTCTGAATTCCTGAATTTACTTCTGTTATGAATTATTATTAAATAATGAATTTTGTTTTGGTTTAGTTTTAAAAATAATTAGTTAGTTTTAATATTGTTTAATAATAATATTGTTAACAATTGAGTTTTAATATTGCTTTTGTTAGGAACCTTTTAATTAATTATTATTTTCCCTGAAAACATGGTTATTTAGTTTTCTACATCAAACGAATCTGATTTGTCCTAATTTTGGAAATCTTTGCACAAATTATATTAATTTTCTCAGTTTGACGTTATTGTCCTTTTTTAAGAAATGCACAGTTAGAAATTTCGAATCATGGATTATATTCAACCATAATACTGTTTTCTTCAACCTTAATACAGCATTAAGTTAAACTATGTCGTACAACTTGAAAATATGGTCTAATCTAAACTTTTATTTTAAGTTTAGAAACATTTTCTACTCTGTTAAAATTCATTACGGTTCAACGTAGAGCTTATTTTGGAGACTTGAACCAATTTATATGAGAGTTAATTTAAACATTATGTTCTGCCATAAATAAAGCTATTTTTCTATTTTATGATATTAAACTTAAGGAGTTCGTATAATTTTAAACCTAATTTCAACAATATCCCAAATGCTCCATTAAAATATTATAGTCGTTCTATTGAATCTTGTCATTAAAATCTCTAATATTATTTAATTGTTGAAAAATCAAAAATTAAAAATAAAATACTTTTATGAAACCATATCCCAATTTTCAACTTTTTAATACGTATGTCTTATAACTAATATTGCATTCAAATTGCCGTAAAACAGGGAACGGTAGAGATTTTGGCATTAGGATTAAAGGTTAATTGACAGAAAATTTATAGTTTAACCTTTTGACATTAGTCGTATCGCTTTCACTTTCTTTTTCTCTTTTCCAGTAAGCTTTACCTAAATTAATTTAAAATCCTAATTTGAATTCAGAGTTCGAATAAAGAGTCATAGGTCAAAAACATCCATGAATAAAAGCTAAAATTTCTCATGACTTTTCCCGGATATGGAAACATGATCTATGGCAGAATATCGTGTCTTTCTATTGAAAAACAAAACATGATGTTTATGGCGGTATGGTAAAAAGCAAAACTATTATCAAACAATTAATTAATGGCTATTGTATGATATAATTTTTTATCAATTTCTGAAATAGTTACTAACCAAAGAAATGACATTTTAATTATAAATCATTATTTATTATTTAAAATACTTGCAAATATACCACCATGTAAGTAAGACTGTTTTACTGATGCACTTTTTGTAATGCTCAATGCTATTAATTTAAAATGTTTAATTAATTTAAAATTCAGTTTTTTATTATACGTTTTACTTTGAATATAACTTTATCAAAGTGAAATTTTGCTTTAAAGAAATATTTCTATTAATTAAGAAGAAATTAATTAAATTTGAGTTGCATGGAATTTAAGCAAAAATTTTATCTGTCAGAATAAAACATTTTGTAAAAATAAAAGTTTATGGTATATAATTTACACAAATACATAAATATTTTTGTACGGATACATACGATAAGCAAGTTAGCTCTGGTGAATGATTTTAATTAATATTTTAATTATCTTACTTCATTTAAATTGCATATAAGGTGTCTAAACATGTAGAGTTCATTCTCAAAAACCTCCTTATCTGAAAACGTGCGTTCTTGTAACCAATCTGAATACCTGATTTATACATTTCTGTATTTTGCCTCAAAGCACTGTGGGCCAGAAGACCATGATCTTTGGCCAAAAGTCAAAAAGTAAATTTTCAACTGAAATATGTGTAGGCACTTTTAATATAGCCCAAGTTAAGTATTCATAATCGTTCCAAACATTATAATTTACTTTTTGGACCGACAAGAGTACAATTTAATGAAAAATATGTTTAAATTCTTTTTTTTTAAATGTAACTTTTAAATTTTTATTTCAGAAATATATATAGAAATTTCATCAGGCTGTAACATTTTTATGGGAGCAAATAGTCAGAAATTATAGTACAATTTTTCAATTTGTTGGATTAATTAATACTCTTGACAAACTTATAGTTTATATCTTATCATTTGACATTTTACGATGTTTGAATGACTTTCGAAACTTAGTTCCAAAAAGTTCCTCGAGGTAATCAGTTAAACTTTTTTTTGTTGTCTTCTTTGATGTTTCTTTTTTCGAGAAAACCTGCCCCATTTTGCCCGTATTGCAAAGGTGGCCTAAATATACCGAAAAACAAAAAGTATGTTTTTTTTCATGTTTTCGCGTTATTTTGTAATTAATTCGCATTATTTTGTAATATTACTTCGGAAATATAATTTGCTTTTCACTTTTAATATAAAATTATTATATTTTCATTGCTATATTTAATTATTTAACCGTACTATAATATTTTTTTTCATTTTTGCTCGCCATATTTCAGCCGCCATTCAGTTTTTTTGGGTATTTTTAGTGTATTCGAAATTTCAACTATGAATTCAATTTACCTCCATATAAAAAACCTCAAACTTTGAAACAAAAGTTATCGAAACACTAATTTTGGCCACGAAACCTTGAATGCTGGCCCACTGTGCAAATATTACGTAGTAAAAGGAAAATTTTGACAAACTATTTTAAATGAAGATATCTTGATGAATACATAACCTCTTGAGAATATTTAGGAAATTTGGAAATATAGGAATTTTTTTTTTAGATATTGGACTGTTTTGATATGTTTTCGACACTCTGTATACTTTTAGTAACAACTTGAACATAGAAGCATAAATTATTAAAAATTTTGGAAATTATCTCTTATGTGTTAAAAATTATTATACATACATTTAAAATATTATTTTAACGACTAGTTTAACATATTTAAGATATGATTTTAATATACATAAGATATTACTTTAATATATTTAAGATATTATTTTTACTACATATAAAATTCTGTACTCCTCAGTTTCAGAAATTTATTCTTAAGATTTTTGTGCGATGTAAATTCAATACATCGTTAGAATCAGTTTATATCTTCTGAAATTCGATCTTTTGCTTTGAATGTTTGAAATTTAAGAGGCAAGTTGAAGCTACGAGGAAAAATCTATAAACTCTATCATAAAATAAGAAATAGGTGCCACACATGTTTTATTGGAAAATACACTCCATCCGGTAGAAGTTATGCTGGAAAATTATTTATCAGTGTTATAAAAGTTTTTCCATAAATATTAATAATAAATCGATACGTTCATGAGTAAATATTTAATTCTTATATTCTTATTAAATTTTTAAATTCTTATATTCGAAAATAATTTTTTTAAATGGTATATTATCTTGTCTTAGTGAACGTTTATCAAAATTGACCTCTTTTTTTTATTTTCTGAAAACTTATTAAGCACACTGTAAAAAAAATAGTCACTCAAAATTGAGCAAAAATGTGTTAAAGTAGCTCTGAAGCAAATAATAGTCCAACTTGAGTATAGTGAGATTGGCATAGATAAAAATTGAAATATCGTATATTTTTGAGCATACTGCATAGAATATAGTGCTTCTTAACCCACTTCGTACTGAAGTGTACACCCTTTTTCATGATGGCTAGAGCATCACACTACGAACAGAAAGGTATTGGGTTCGAATCCAACGAGCATCTTTCTCTTGCTTTTTTCCTGCTTCATCATTTTCGAGACTATGCATTTTACTCAAAAATTATCATATGCTATTTCAATTTTAAGGATGTTACTATACTCCAATTTGACTTGGTGCTTTTTTGAGACATTTTTGCTCAATTTCGAGAACCCCTTACAATATGTTGAAATGATTTTCTGGAATTAGAAATTAAGAACTCTTTAAATAGAAATTCTCGTAATCATAGCTAGTGATTTTTAGATTAAATCTCATAGTGCCACTTTAGTCTGGTTTGTTATCCTAAACTACTTCAAAACTAGTAGCAACAAATGAAAACAAAACATGAGTTATACTTAAAAATTTAATCAAGTACACAACAAATAGGCACAAAACAGAAAAATAACTGATTTATTAAATCAATGAAATAATGAATTACAATGAAATGCTTAACACACAGAAACATTTTCCCATGAATATATTAAAAAAATAATGTTGTTGTAAAATTGTGCAAATAATGTCCTGGCTCAAAGTCTTTGTAAACATTCATATTATTTCAATCGGGCAAAATGCATAAAGGCAAAAATTATTACATTTATAAAAGAAATAAAGGAGTAAAATATAAAACTATCAATTTAAGTTTATTGATAAATTATTAACTTAATTGTATAAGGCAAAATATTGGACTATTCGTAATAAAAGCAACAAAAAATACCACACCAATATAGGAGAAATTTTGAATATCTAATTGCAACTAGTTTAAAAGTTTGATGTTATTTTTTATAAGGAAACATTCATTCTTTAACATTTAGTTAATTTAAAATTACTTATTGATTAATGAAATAAAAAATAATCATTTTTCCCCGCTGTTTTTTAAATAGATTGTTCTCTAACAATTTTTTTACTCATTGTATATTTATAAATATCGATCCCAGATTTGTTTGAATTCCCGAAACTGTAAAAACATTGAACCAGAAGCAAAACAGAATTTTAGTATTTTTGAGAAAAAAAAATTATCTATATACCAGAACTGATTTAAATTAAATTATTCGCAAAATAGAACATTATCATCATTCTGCAGTACAAGGGAAATAAATATGTAAATTCGTCATTTGTCAGAATACTTTAAAAAAGAAAAGAAAAACCACTCTGATGAAAATGATAAGTGAATGAAAATAAATGAAAACAATGAATAAGATGTGTCATTTGTCTATCGTTGGGATAAGGCAATAGGATTTAAAAATGAAGATGGTATCGAAACATCAAAGTGTTTGTTTCCATCATTGTCTGTTTTTTCTCTTAAAAGGGGACACTTCACGATGGAAAACCCAAAAATCGACCAAATTATACTTTTTTCAATTTTTGTTTCAAAAAATAATACTTATATCTAGCTACAATTTAAAAGAAAAATTTTTCAATTTCATTCATTTTTTGCAAAGTTATAAGCATTTCAAGATTTGTAAACAAGGTTATGTAAACTGTCTGTTTTTATAGTTAAACTGTTTTTTCTCAATGTTGTTTTTTACGATAATATTCAAACTTCGAAAAGTTCCTTGCGCATGAGTTTTGAATAAATCTTTATTTTTTTCTCATATATATGATTGGTCTAATGTTCCGTAACCAATGTGATATAAATAAAAGCTGAATACTCACTGAATATTTTTTAAATTACTTTAAATTGTTATTTAAATTTCAATTTTTAAAAATTATATAAAGACTATGATATTTTGATTTTTTATTTGTTTAAAATTAAGTGCTAAGTTGTTCAAACATATCCAATTTTATTTATACTTATTCAAACTGTAATATAAATGAGTTTCATACAGCTACGATAAAAACTCATGCGCAGGAAACATTTTGAAATATTGGAACATTTAGTAATTTAACTTGCGGATAAATTATTAAAAAAATTATAACTTTTCAACAAATTAATATTTTTGCTTCAAATTTTGGGAATATCTTTCTAAATGCTTTATTCACAATCTATGAAATTTTCATTAAAATTGGTTGATATTTAAAAAAAATCATTTTGAACCTGAAGTGTCCCCTTAAGAAATTGAGATTCTGATGTTGCAAAACTGATATCCAAATTATAAAGCATCGAGTGAAAACGCAATTTACCTGCATTTTATATTTTTTATTTCAATTTTTCTAAAAGTTTTAAATAATTTGCGATTGAACTGCAGTATTTTATATGATAATTCATCGGAATGATATATGTACTTATTTAATTATTATATTCATTAAAAATATTCAGAAAACACACACTAAAACATACACTTTCAATGAATAAATTATGTTTTTCCTAAGTAAAAGGCTTTTCTTAATTGTTTAATAATATTTGAACACTTAATTTATAAAAGTTTAAAAAATAACAAAGATTTTTTCTCCTTTATTAATAAAGCAATATTTTATTATTTATAATTTTTGCACTTTATGTTGAAGAATGCCTTTTTGATTAAAGAAAATGGGATGTCAATGTCTTGGATACAATAAAAATCTTTAAATAACACGAAATTAAATATTTTCTAAAAGTTGAAACCTTTATTCATACCAAATAGCATTTTTCTTGAAAAAAAATAAGCGTTTCCATTGATTTGCCTTAACATAAAAGTTTATTAAACATCAATTTTACATTTTTTAACTTAAATATCTTCGTTCACACACCGAATTTAACTGCTGCCGTCATAAATCTTTATTTATTGGTATTATATGTCATTTAAACCTAAAAAAAAACACATTTAAGTTTTAAGTTTAAATACTTATTATTAATATTTTTCTCCTACGACGTTTTTGAAGCTGAAACATCTTTTAAGGCTATCATTATGAGGCTATCACATTTCCAGTTGTTTTGAGGATTGTTTTCCTTATAAATTTACTATAAAAACAGAATTTAAAATTTAAATTCAAGAAAAAAAGAATACTTGGCCTCAATTCTTAAAACAATGAAACACGTAATAGCTCTAAAATTAAATTGAACATCGGTATTTATCAAACTGTAATTAAGGTAAGTTGATAAAGCCTGTACTAATGTAAATATGAATAAAAAATTAATATTTTCACATGAAAATTAATTATAATTGTAAAATTGAATTAAGGAAAATATTACACAGTGACTACAATCACATAACCGTTAATGAGTCTAATGATCTTTTACCCAACGATCGCACACACTTTGTAAACAAAAATCAACAACCTTGCTTCTTATGAAGTCCATATTAAAAACAGAAGGAACTAAATTTGGCCAAACGGCCCACTTTTGACAATTGAAACACACGCAGTTACAAATTCACATCGCACAAACTTCAAGTTTGGGTAGAAAAGTGATGCTGTGCTCTCACCACTATATTACAACAATCTTCCTCACACGCTAAAAGATTTATTCCTTAGAAAGAATTGACCCTGTAAAAGTTAATAAGAATCCACAAAAACAGGAGAAATTTAACTATTGGCACACACTATTTGATGAGAATGACAGCAATTTTTAATCATGTAATTGTGCCTACAATATCGGTCTCCGTACCGCTCTAAGAATTCTGTGCAAGTAAGTCCACCCGCAAGTTTTTCCACAATATCTTCACAATCTAAAAAACAAAAAATATTAAAATTTAGCCATACTGAAAATAATTAAGCTGGGGAAAATCATAATTATATTATTACAATATACACCGAAGAGCCATTACATTATGACCACCCTGCTAATAACATGTAGGACCACCTTTAGCCCTCAAAACTGCTAGCACCCGCAGTGGCATTGATTCCACAAGGTGCTGATAGGTAGTCTGATGTATCTGAAACCAAGCGCTCACCAACTGGTCCTGCAATTCCCTCACATTGCGAGGGGGTAGGGGGAAGCACGAATTTGGTTTTCCAAGTAGGACCACAAATGCTCTATTGGATTAAAGTCAGGTGAATTTGGGGGCCAAGACATGACTTGAAAGTCACTGGAATGTGTCGAACCAATCCATGACGATTCGCCCCTTATGACATGGTGCATTATCCTGTTGGTAAACACCATCCCCCACAGGAAAAACTGTTGCCATGAATGGATGAACCTGGTCTGCAACTATGTTCAAGTAGCTTACAGACGTCAGGGATTGTTCTATGAGGATTATGGGTCCTAATGTGCCCCATAAAAACATTGTTCCTTGGCGAGAAACCATGAAAACCTGGGCGAGCCCATTGTTATAGATACAGGGTGGTCATAATGTAATGGCTCTTCTGTGTAAATATTACATTTTTTAGAAATATTATAATTTTTAAGATTTTTCAGCATTATCCCCGGCATAGTTCAGCACGAAACATCTAAAAACAGCTTAATTTTATTCACAAGAGACAATCTTTTAAAATTCTTCAAAACTGTAATAAAGAATACCAAATTAGAAAAAATTATAAATTTTTAGACCCACCCCTTTAGTGTACATTAGGACATTACACTCGTCATCCAATAGTAACTCGGCAAGAGCCACAGTTCCTTGACCACCATCACCTTTAATTTCATTTAAATTACATAAAAACAAGCTGATAATGGCAATGGTTTACTCCTTGTAGTTTTTTAGGTGCACAGACAGCAGATTTACAAAGGATTGTAATTTAAAATACTAAAAGAGTAATGAGATAATCACACAAAACGGGGAGAATCTAGCTTTCTCACCGTATGTTACGATCAATTTCAGCAAGATCTTTTTTAACGATAATTTTAAAAGGTTATATGGGTTTCGAAGAAAAAACATTTACACTATATTTTAATGAGATTAAATAAACATTTAACTCAAGCTATAAGTGAAATAAAGCAGTATTTGAACAATAATAATGAGAATTCACAGGTTGGAGAGCTTAAGCTATGGTCTATAAAGCCCAAAAAATATTGAAAAGAAAGGAAAAGGATTCTAAGATTTTAACATATGTTATGTACTAAACAAAGTTTAAAAAAGTGCCAGAAAAATTTATAAGAGCTTTAAAAACAATTTGGAAAATTTAGTTGTTAAGAACTGATTTTCGAATTAACCTTAGTAAAACGTATGAAATCAATCAACCAAATATGGTTTGCTAATAAGTATAAATTGTGAATCAACGAAGAAATGTATTTTTAAAACTAAAAATTTAGTAGGACTTTATGCAAGAAAGCACAATTTTCCGAAAAATAGAGACCACATTTTATCTAGTAAAATAAGTTGTGAACAAAGAGATGGAATGAAAAAACCTTCCCTCAATTATTAGGCAATCTTATGAAAAATGCGTGTGAAATTTCAGTTAGATTGGTGAATTAATTTTTATTAAATCATGACCATCAATTTCTGAAATAGGTTGCAGGAAAAATTGATTTTTTTACTTTCAAAAAGAAAAAGTAAAATTTTTCTAAGAGTTAGCTTTTTTGAAGTTTTTAAAAACTCTCTTTCTCTTCTTCTCTTTCTTTCTCTCTCTCTCTCTCTCTCTCTCTTTCTCTCTCTTTCTCCCCCCCCCTCTTTCTCTTAGAGTTTAACTCCAAACGACTTAAACTTTTAGAAAAATATTGTAAAATTTTTTTTTTAAATACAACCTTTGAATTTTCAAATTTAACTGTGACCTTTAACAATTAAAAACTATTTTTATACCCACAATTGCCATACTTGCTTATTTGGTATTATTGATACTAGGTTAATCATTTTGACACAACTATTTTTAAAAATTTTATATATTGTCGTAATTTTTAGGTAATATAATAATTAATGGATGATGGCAAAGAATATTACACTGATGGACAAAATTAAGAGATGGAAAGCATTTTCGCACATTCATTCGCACATGCAAGAACAGCTCCACGTGTTTGACAATGGTTCCGTGAATGCCCAGAGGTACAGGCAGGAGGTCCTAGAGCCCTATGTGCGTCTTTACAGGGGCGCTGTTGGCCCTGAGTTGATTTTTACGGACGACAATGCGCGACCACATAGGGCTCTCATGGTTGATGAGTATCTGGAAAGCGAGGATATTCAATGAATGTATTGGCCAGCCAAATCCCCTGACCTGAATCCTATTGAACATACTTGGGATGCTCTTGGGTGAGCTATTGCGATGCGCCAACCTCCCTCTCCCCAGAACCATTCTGGAGTTAAAAATTGTTCTGGTGAAAGAATGGGATGGTCTTCCACAAGTCCTCCTTAACTCCCTTATTAACAGCACGCATACTCGTTGTGCATGCTGTCTGTCTGTCAGGGGTGACCATACACCATACTAGAGGCAATACGCACTGTACAAGCCTCACTTTTAGTGTCATCTTTTATCCTTAAGTTCAGACAACATTGGTTTTATTGGCAATAGGTCTTGCCAGTGAATGGCACTTTCATTTTTGTTTTGCATACTTTATTATCATGGAATAAGCTATATCCATACCAAATTTCATTTATTTATATTCAGTATTTTTTGAGATATTTGGAAAAATGTTTTCCATCTCTTAATTTTGTCCACCAGTGTAGTTTGGGATTAGGACCAATCCCAATGAGACATCCAGAATTCGTATCGCGATGATAGATGGTATACTCGTTTGCTACTAATCGCTGATCGCCTTGCCGTGGATTTTTTCCCCTCTCTCCTTGTAAAGTAAAAGACCAAGTGGTTTCAAAATAACGTCCGTGACTGCAAATTTGCCTTAATGACCAAGTCTTATGGCTTAAAATTCCCTCTAATTAGTGAATAACTATTTTATTCAGATAATCCTGCATAGGTTCTATCAAATAAAAATAACCTCTTTACAAATTTATTGTCTTACCTTTTGGTGCACTGACTGTTGTCGTTGTAGTAGTTGTTGAAGTTGTGGAGGGTGTTTGTTTTTGAACTGGCTTTATGCTATTTCTGTTAGATATGGAAGGCCTGGGCGGTCTTCTGGAAGCCCTGCTGATTGGTTTGTTCACTCTTACAGGTGATGGCCTACTCGTTGTTTGTTTCGGTGGCTCTTTATCGATGCGATTTGCTATTGATCTTGTGACGTGGGTGTAATCAGGAATTATGTTTTCATTATCTACTATGCATTTTCCATTTTTGCACACCTAAAGAAAATGTTATTGATTGTATTATTATAAAATATTTATTCTAAAGCAAGGCAGCTTGAACTATGTCCTATATAGCGCAAACGAGCTCATAAAGGAAAAAGAAATCTAACAGTCGCAAAGTACTAACCAAAATTTAAAAAGCATAAGAAAAAACGTAGAAATTTTCCCTATTTTCAATCATTAAAGCAGCTATTTATAAGAAAATCTTCTCACGTATGCTACTATTGGACTTTGTAATAAAGTATTACCAATAATATTCATCCGTTTTTTGAAAGTTACAGTGGTAGACTCCACCTCTAAATATTAAATATAATTAATATTAAATATAATTAATATTAAATATAATTAATATTAAATATGATTAATATTAAATATAATTAATAATAAGCATAATTAATATAAAATTACGAATTATTACAGTTAAATATAAATTAATAAATTACGGTTGTGAACTTACTGACTTTGTTATAACAATATAACTTTAATTTTAAATATTATTTTTCAGAAGGAAATTATAATAAAGCAAAATTATTTATGTTCACTTATAGATTTTAATGGAATTATAAGGAAAATAGAATTATCCGGTATCTATTACTATATCTATCATAGTCAGACTATCAATAAAGTCTGACTAAAATAAAATTGAATTTATAGAAATGAATATTGAATGTGGAAAATGGGGGCACAGGAAAATAGAGTTACTTATAGTACTTCATATAAAGTAAATAATTTCAACTTTCGTTAAAAAAAAACTGTTTTATGTCTAGAAACAACAATTATTGCGAAGCAATAATCGGGGCTAGTTAGGGCAGCGAATAGGGGACTTAGGCTTTCAATATCATTCAATTTACCGAAGCTGTAATATTTTTGTAACAAATTTCTCGCAAAGTAAGTTTAGAAAGTAAAATAAGTTGAAGTTCATATTAAATCTAGTTCTATTCCTATACTGCTGAGTAAATATCTATTTACGAAAAAAACTATTTATAATTTAATTGAGCAGTATTAATGATAAAAGTTTATAAAAGAAATATGAAATATTTATGGTTAAGAAATTATTTAAATTGCTTTTAAAATTATCAGCACAGTAAAATGATCTTCGGTTGCCTTAAATAAGCAAAATATTTCTAAATTTTTAAAATTTGTTTACGCTTCTTTTATATGCATCGAATCCTCCAAATCTAATATTCAATTTTGAAAAGTCAATATTCAATTTGCTAGACCAGTTTAAAATGCACCTGTAAAATTCTGAAATTACTTAAGACTGTAAAATAAAGCTGTACACTCTCGGAAATAAAACTCTCATTTTTGTCGATTCGACAATCCTTAAGTCCTATTTCGTTATTTTTCTATCATATTTCACAGAAATGTTTTGACCAAAATTACATGACCAAACTGCTTTGCAGCATATCTATAGCTGTCAAGGTAGTATTAGATAAATTCGGATTATAAAATTTAAGTAATTATATATTCACGTAAAAATTTTTTTTCATAAACATTAATTGAATGATTCTTATTCTCTTATACAGTAATTGTTTATGACAATTTAAAAATCCATTATAAATCATCAGAACTATAAAATTGCATTTTAGACAAAAATTGAATAAGCGCCCTATGGCTTTACTGCGTAGTACGCTGACTATAAGACCAGTACAAAACTAGCAACTGAAAATTGCAATAAATATGATAAAAATTTATACTTTTTACAGGAGCATTTGCTTTCTCGTGAATACGTCATTTTAAAATATAATATACTTATTTATTACCCTACACAGTGTTTAAATTTTAGCATAAAAACATTTAAATAAGAGTTTTACCTGCCCATCACCACACGAAGAACCTTCTGCAGCTGGTCGAAATGAAACGCAATAGCCTGAATCATTGTCATAGCAAAATAATTGAGCACAAACTCGACTGTCTTTCTGCAAATAAAAAAAAGTGATGATTTCGAGTCAAATTAAAGTAAGACTATCACCAAAATGTAGTATAAAATCATTGCATTCTATTGAGAGTAAAACTAGTCCTATATCCATTGGGGAGCCGTGGTGGCTCAGGCGATAGAGCGTTCGTCTTCCAATGAGGTGAACCGGGTTCGAATCCCTGCGATGGCTGGTCGATATGAATTCCGCACCGGCTCGCACCGATCACAGTGCTCACTTAAAATATCCTCAGTGGTAGATGAATCATGGATTAGAGTCCCTTAGTCGTCTGGTTAACTGTGGGAGGTTTTTGTGGTTTTCCTCTTCATGTAACCCAAATGTAAATGCGTAAAATTAAAAGGCATATACTTTATTATTTATTATTTCAATATCGCTGTAATAGAGTTTCATATCGTTTCTTAGATATTCATGAAAAATATGGGAACATGGAGATTTATCTTAAAAATTGTATTATTGTATCTACTCTTATGATATTAACAATAACTTTTATTACAAAAAATAATAAAAAATTTTGCTAAGGGAACCTTTAGGACCTATTTCATGGTTTTATTTCATTTATGCGCTAATTTGAGTTGAAGGTAGTGTTCAATAGCACAGCACTAACTTCAAAGTAAAAAAAAATTACAATAATGCTTAAAGTAATAAAATGAAACATCGCTTGCGTAATGTCTGATATAAAAATAAAATAAGCCGAAAACTGGAAAGCAAAGTTCACTAAGGTGACCCGGGGTCGTGTAACAGGTATTTATCTGAAGAAAAACATAAATTCCCCCAGCCTTAATCTAAATACAATAATAATAAAATAAGCTATATTTGTTTAAAACGGCAACTAAATCACGGATACAACCTTAATAAAATATTAGCGTTTGTGTTGTGTAGTAGACAAAATTTTTTCTCATTTAATGTTTTTCAAATGAAATATTCTGTCTTCAACAACCGTGCTTAAATTAACATAATAAATCAGTCTTTATATGCTGAAAGGGTTTTAAGTTTAAAATTTAATGATGCCATTGCGGATGCAGCTATACAGCGCCCAGATCAATGCTAAAAACACATTTTGAAGTTATAAAATCAAACGGTGCTGTGGTCTTCATTTTTTTCTGACGCGAAAATAATAAAATTGAAAAAATAGGAAATAAATGAAGGTTACTAAGCAAGAGAAGTAAATAATAAATAAAAATCTAAATTTTTTTCACGGAAGATAAACTACTTTACTCATTTTCTTGTTTCAAAAATTATGAAATAAACTAAAATGTAGACTAATTTCAATAACTTCTAACATATACTGTCAAGGCATACGTATCCACATTTTTATGCATAAATCAATCTTCAATTATCTCAATTATTCAGTCTTGATTTCATATTAAAATATTTTATTTTGCAAATTTTAAAATTTTAAATCAACTATACTATTTTATTCTTGATTTAATGATTATTAATGTTATTGGAAACTCAGATGCAGCAAGTGAAAATATGAAAGAAAGTAGTACATATGAAGAAAGTACTCCTTAGTAGCAAGAAAAATGTAATAAATATTTTTAAAAGATTAGCTTGCTTTTGAGGACTTGTAAAGCTTAAAAGAAAATAATTTTTGACAAATTTGTGCATTAGACTTTATCTGAATAAAATTTCTGTTAACGAAAGAACAACAAAAAAATACTTACGAAGCAAGCTTGAGTTCCTCGATCTCTTTCACACTGTTCATCAAGTGTGAGCATGGTTCCTGGTAATTCTCTGGCCAATAATTTATTATCATCCGGATAGTTGAAAAGGCAGGAAGCTGTTTCTCCACTAGAAACATTAATACACTTTTAATTAAAATATGAATTTTATGAAACTTGTACGGTTTTTTCATTTCAAGTAAATTATAGAAATAAATTAAAATGTTAAGTAATTTTAAATGTAATATTCGTTGCATATCCAAAAATTCATGATTTCACACAGTTTGAAGAGATACATTGAATACAAATTACTTCAATATTAATATGAATTCCTTTTTTATTGTATTAATGTAAATACATATTTCCTTTTTTTGCAAAGCTTTCATTTCGAAACATTGACATTTTTTTTAAAATTTTTACTATTTTTAAGCGTTTCGTTTAGTAATGTTTCGGTGACTTCTTAACATTTCCTGTCATAAAAGAGTCAAAATTTTAAAATAGTTATTTTTTTATGAAAATGAAATATTGAATCTTTTCTTTCTTAAAATAGCTTGGTAATTTCTCAACTGTCCTATTGCAAGTGATTTAAAATTTTGAAACAGCTGAGTTTTTTGAAAACAAAATTGTAATATTGAATTTTTCTTTTCAAACATAGCTTGCTAATTACTCACGCGTCTTATTGTAAGAGATTTAAAATTATGAATCAACTACTTTTTTTAAAAAAAAAAATTCTGCAATATTAATCATTTCCTTTTTTTTTAAAGCAACTCGGTAATTACTCAATATATCCTAGGCGTGCACTCGCCCTAAAAAGGCGTTTTGAGAGATTTCAAAGATTTTTACTCGCTTTGAGCATCCTTATTGACAGAGCAAGGAACTGACATTTTCTGAGATAAAAACCAAATGAATGTTCTTGTTCAGTCCATTTTAAAAATTTGATATATTTTCCATAACCACAGGCACTTCCGTGTTTGGGCAGAACCTATTCTTTGCCAGGAGAGTGGACAGGAGCCGTTTCTAACCAGCACGGTTAATCTTTACTGTGTAATAACTCTCGAGGAGAACCAATTTGCCATGTTATTTATTTGTCAAAACTTAGTAATTCCCAAAATGCCACAGAGGGGGATTCAATCTTCATTTTTGTAAAAAATGGACCCTACCCATTCTTCCCTTTTATCTATGTTTTCGAAAATTTTTAGATTTCAAATTTCAGAACATTTTAGAAAATTTAACGAAAATTTTTAGACGTGAATATATTTTGACGAGAAAGTTTAAAAATTTAAAAATATATAATCTGTTGATTCTAAATGTTTTTGTTTTAATTTTATTCTTTTTGTTACCCTCTCACGTCATCTTGTCACAAACTGTCCCAATTTCACCAATTCTCTCCCTTCCCACCTCTGGCGAGACATCGCTTGTAGCCAGCCAGTTGTAAGTAGATCAATATTGTTCGTTTATAAGGCTAAATTTCTTGTATTTTTTAATATCATGCGTATAGAAACACGGTGCTAAGCAAATAAATAACTATTAGTTAGCTCAATTCAAGTGTTTAAATACACATCATAAAGTTTTAAGAAGTACACTTTTCGTTATTAATTTGTATTAAAAAATGGTATGCAATCAGCAGTAATTCTCTTGGACAGCTAGACAGTAAAGCAATTCGTTAAAATTTTCAAATAATAATCAAAAAAAGTTTTTTTCTTTGCTTTCATTTATCTATACTTACTTTAAGAAATGTTTGAATTGTTCAACGCTGCATGAGGACCATTTGAAACCTCGATCTGTGTGCCGGAGATCACTCATGATGAAACCATCTTCCCATGGACACCGTGTCGCTCCAGGGCCTCCCAGATAGCTCGGTGGTGGAGATCCATCATGAACACATCCCAAACTAAGTTACAAAAGTTTTTTTTATTAGCCTTATTTAGCAACTATTGTTTAAGATGTTGTGAATAAGCAATATATCGCACAATATATATGCTAAAAAATTAATGAAAATTATATTAATTGATTTTTTTTTCGTTTTTCGACTTTTCAAAAGGAATATAGCTACTCTTTTATACTGATATATTTTACTGATTCATTCAATTTTAATTTTTGTATATCCGTATAAAATTTCATATTATACCATCTCAATTTTTATTACTTTGATTTGATTGTCATGCTGTTAGATGCGTAAACCAACTTCCTTGTAAATAAAACTGAATTGTATGTAATCTTGATGGGAAATTTCTAATTACATCAACGCATAGAAGTTTATCATCGAATCTTGAACGATACTATCACACATAGTTGAATTTGGGTCAAAAAACCTAAAAATTAAAATATAAAATATTTTGTGGTGCGGTTGTTGTATTTTGTATTACTGTGGTGCGCAAAATCCGACTCCCTAATCTCCCCTCGAGAAAGGGAATGAACTTTGAGATTTTGAATAGGAACCCTAATTTTTATTGCAGATTTGGTTTTTTCAGAAAATAACGTATTCCAATTTTACTTGCAAGTTGCTGCATTTTGCTTCATAAGTAACTCCGTCATTTCAAACTGCAGATGGCGTACATATCGCTGAAGTAAAAATGTCACGAGAATAGCAGGTCGAATTGAAATAGACTGGTTAGATATTTTGAAAATTCTATCTATTCACATCAAACCCGACTTCTTTTCTCACTTCCTGAGGCTAGAATGTCTTCCAGGATGTAGGACCAAGCGTCTTAGTTAGGAAAGGTGGTCGATTTTGGTGTCATATGGGCACTTAAATTGATAAACATTAGAGATATAAAGTTGATAATTAAAAATAATATTGTAAAAACTGTTCAAGAGTAGTAATTTTTTTCTTCATCTTATTAAAAAATTTTCTTTTATAGTTTTGCACAACATTATCTCCCATAAAAAACTAATTCCGACCAGTATGACAGCAATTGTATAAAATTTTATGCAACGTCAAAGTGTTTATTATGAAGCTAATGAGGTTTTTGTTAACAGGTTTTAGTTTTTCGCTTAATTTTCTTTGAATTATTTGTTATTTTTTTAAAGAACTTTCCGATAATGTGAAGAAACAAAATTATAAGTCTTAAATGATTTTTATTATCATTTCTGTCAACTATAGTTACGTTTCATTTCTTTTAAAGTCAAGAAAAGCCATATTTTTATAAAAAATCAACAAACAGACAAATTGAATAGAATATATTAAATAATAATTCGGTCCTAATCAGCCAAATTATGCACCATTTGTTTTCTTCAATCATCAATTATATTCGAGTGAAGAACAAGAAAATTATTTTTATACAATAAATGTATTGCTTTTGTTGTAAATGTGTGAAAATAATTAAATCAGAAAACATGATAACGCCTAAAAGCTTTTCGTGAGAATTCCAAATTTTTGAGGTTTTTTTTTTTTTTTTTAATGTTACGATTACCATTTCAGTTCATTTCATGAAATAATTCATTTATCAATTTTAGAACGAAGTTTCTATCTAGCGAAGAGAAACAAAGATGGCCACCAGACAAACAGGGGTGGAGCCCTTCAGTTTTTTTTTGTTATGAAAAATGGTTTTGTTTATCACAATAAAACCTTGAATCCCAGTTTTGCAACACCGTATATGAATTTAATTTAAAATTTGGCAATATTCAGTGAATAATTAGTATCTTAAAAGCTCTCACTAGCAATAGCTGAGAAAAAAAATTTATACATGAAAAAAATTGAAAAAAAAAATGTGAGGGATAATTTATTGCTGCCAAATATAATAGATAAACAAAAGCTTACTCACAGGTGGCCAACTTCATGTGCCGCCACTATGATGCCACTGAACCCGCCACTGTCCTCTATAATAGCCACACTATTCACTTTCTCTAATCGTTTGTTCACGACGCACGCTCCACCCACATAAGCAAAACCTAGAAACAAAAGTATTTTATGTATTTAAAATGAAATATAGCTTAACTAGAATGTATTAAAAAGCAGTATGAGTCTCATATTGCGATTTTATGTCTATTTAAATAATTTCGTATCTTTTTAACGCCTTCAAAGCCTTGTGCACAATTCCACCTATGTTTTCTAAAGAAAATCACGGATTCAACTGAAATAAATACTACCCCAAACTTACTTTTTTCGAAGGCCGAGGATAATTCTGAACAATAAAAGACTCCGGAAAACAAAGAATATTTCTTTACACAACAGATATTAAAAATTTTTGAAATCAACAAACAAACAACAAATATAACAAACAAACCATATTAATCATAAATTTCAAAACATTTTATTGATTATTTTTCATCAAATAATGTCTAGTACTTTCAGATCGGGGACTTACATTAAAAAGCAGTCAAATGAGTCATCGAGTCTCTTGTTTTAGATTCTTTTTTAACTAATTCTGCTATCAAATCTGTTGTAAAAACCTAAATGAAGCAACATGATGTATTCGTATTTTAACTCTGCAATTAAAAATTTTATAAGCGCAAATATTGTTACTTCCAAGTTGTATTTCAATTAAATATCGAGTTAAAATTGGAAAAATAATTTGCGATAGATATTTTAAGAACTAGTAACAAAGGCTAAAACTTTCAGTTTTATTTTATTTTAATTTAATTTAAAAAAATAGAAAAATCATACTTTTTCTTACTTTTGTAATAATGTAACAAGAGCTAAAATATCAGGCTCTATTTTAATTTCATTTTATTATTATTATTATATTATATTCAATTCATTTTGCGATTATTTTCCATATTTTCTCTTATTTTTGTAATAATGTAACAACGGCTGAAACGTCGAGTTGTATTTTAATTTCATTTTGATTTAAAGCAATGAAAAAAATCCTAAATACATTTTATTGTGTTTTAAAATGACTTCATTTATTTTCTTACTAGTTTCAATTAGCAATTACAATGTAAAAAATAGCTGTAATTCTATAGAATACTACAAAAGCAAAAACAAAAAAATATATATATATTTTGCAAAAAAAACTATGATTAGGAATAACATTAGTTTTAATTATTGATATTTAGTACTAAGATATTCCAAACATAAACACGCGTTTAATTTAATAAAATGGTTTTTTTACCAATGCAAAACAAAGAGTTAGAATTTTCCCCTCGCTTCAAATTTTTTTTATTTTTAAACTATTAGATTTTTTTACTATCACAATTGCAGAAGTTATTTGCGACAAATGCTCGTTATAATTCAACTATAACGAGGTGGGAAAATGTTCGAATTAACCAAACTTTGAATTATCAAAAATTTTAAAATAAGCAGATTGAAAAATAATTATTGCAACCTAAAATAAAACTAAATACAATATTTGACAAAAATTAACATTACCACCTTAAAATCATCTTAAAATTTGATCGTGACCTTTAACTGGTATATTTATAATGCTCTTTGATCATAAATTGGAAATTCATAAACACACAATTCTCGTGCACATTCATGTCATTAATCTTTCCACGGATTCACTAAATAATTGTTGATAATGGTGCATTTTAGAAGGCACAATTTTATTTTATTAGCAAAATCTTCAACATTATCAATAGCATAGAATAAGTTAAGCATCAGTTTGAGATTTCATAAATTTTCTTAGAAAATTAATCATTTTTAAGGATTCAGAAGGAGCAGATATCAGATCATTTTTTTTCTTATCCGAAATTCCTCATTACTCATCGTCTGATATATCCTACTTTTAAGTCAGTTCAATGTCGTCGACGTCGTTTGCTCTATTAGAAATAGTGATCTCATTATCAATTGAGCATAATCCTCATCAACGATCAAACAAGAAACTTCCACCATTCTAAAATATCCTGCTTTTTAAGTAACTTCTTGTACGATGTCGTCGGTGGTTCTTTCATCAAAAAAAAGTGATCTCATTATCAATTGAACATATTCCTCATCATCAAATCTAGAAGAAACCTCCATCATTCTGAAATATCCTGTTTTTTTAAGCTACTTCTTGTATGATGTAGTCGGCTTTTGTTCCATCAAAAAAAGTGATCTCATTATCAAGTGAACGTATTCATCGTCGTCGATTCCAGAAGAAACTTCCGTCAATCATTCTGAAAAAAAAATTGTTCTGATTTGTCTAATACCGGAGATCTTTGAAGAAAACTTTCGCCTTACAAAAAGAGTTAGGAATTGTATTGGAATTGGTATTGACTTGCTTCCATGCTTTGCTAAGCATTCTACTAGCATCTAGCAAAATGGAGCTAATTTTTTACCCTGTTGATGGAAGAAGTTAAAGACGAGTCGTCGACCATAAAAATGCTTTATGTTAATTCTTCATTCACATCTTCAAAAATATAAAGGGATAAAATTTACCAAATTTAGAAGTGTCGCATTAAATTTTTAATGAACCAAAAAAATCGGACAAATGTCCGAGCTATAGAAAAAATTTAAAATTTTTTATCAATGGAAAATTAACATTAAGTCATATTTTGTAGCACTTCGAACTATCCATGTTCATTTATATAGAGTAGAGACATGTAACTACTCATGCTAAAAGCTACATGTGCCATATAGGATTAAAGAAGAAAATGTATTAAGAACTATTAATTAACTGGAAGTATTAAGAACTAGAAAACATGAAGAACTGGAAAACATTCTTACCTGCTGTGCCCCTACTGCATCTACCTCCACCGAACTGCTTTCTACACATGTCTAATTTTGTCATAACAACTGCCATGTCATAAGCTGGCAGCCTATTTTCTTGGTATAAATATTTTCCCATATCTGTTAAGGCTGCGGCGGCATCAATAGCATCACGATTGGGACTCGGCAATCGGTTTCGTTCCAAATAGGGTGTGGCATCTTTGCTCTGTAATAGAATAAATAAGAAGAAGAACAACTTATTAATATTATTACGCATTTTAATTTCAAATTGAATCAAAACATTCCCTCAATAGCCCGGAGTGAACCGGGGGGGGGGGAGTTCATGGAGGTTAAAGCTGCACAATTTCGTGATTAATGGCATGATTGTGGCAATGTGGTCAGCATTGCGCCTTTTCTCCCCTAACCATTGATCTGAAACTGGTGGGGGGGGGGGGTTCTAGCCGCCACTGAGGATCTTTCACAATCCTCATTTACTCCCCAATTCCCTTCCTCATTTACTCCCCACTTCCCTTCCTTATTTACTTCTGTAGAAAAAATTCGTGAGAATTAAGAATAAGGATTTACAGCTCAAGGGTGATTTACAGCACAAAAAAGCATCTTTAAATCTTAAAACTGTGAAAAATCTTAATCAAATTTCTGCCGCTTCTAGCTGCCACTAAGGATCGAATACAAGTCTTTCGCAATCCTCATTTACTCCCCAATTCCCTTCCTCATTTACTCCCCAATTCCTTTTTTCACTTACTTCAGTAAAAAAAAATCGTGAGAATTAAGAATAAGGATTTACAGCCCAAGAGTGATTTACAGCACAAAAAAGCATCTTTAAATCTTAAAACAACTAGACTGTGAAAAATCTTAATCAAATTTCTGCCGCTTCTAGCTGCCACTAAGGATCGAATACAAGTCTTTCGCAATCCTCATTTACTCCCCAATTCCCTTCCTCATTTACTCCCCAATTCCTTTTTCACTTACTTCTGTAAAAAAAAAATCGTGAGAATTAAGAATAAGGATTTACAGCCCAAGAGTGATTTACGGCTCAAAAAAGCACCTTTAAATCTTAAAACAACTACACTGTAAGAAATCTTAATCAAATTTCCGTTTAAAGTACCGGCACCCTGGGTGCATCATCCTTAAAATGCATTTTTTACGTAAAACATCATACCTAAAAATTACGATATATCAAATTTTTTGTTCCGTAACATGTACCAGTAAAAATGCCCTTTTCACCGCAATTTTTGAAGTGCATGAAGCTACTAACATTTAAATTAAAACAAACTTACTACTTTGTATAATTTTTTGAATGTTTGATTTTGTTTTTTAATGTTATAATACATTTAAAATTTATAAGTACTATGCTTGATTGACGTGTTATATGCAAACTATAGCTTTTTACCAGGTTTTTAATTTATTCACTGTGCAAATGAAAACTTAAGTGCAATAAATAACTCACGTTTCATTGAATTAGTAGCATGCAAGCCACAACTAAATTTATCTACGTAGAGGAAATAACTGATATATTTAATATGCAAATCAAATTAGTAAAAATAGATTAAATTTCCTTTCATTCCTAAATTATTTTTGTATTAAAAGTATTTTTGTTTTTGCTTCGAAGAGTTAGAGGTGTAATTAGAATTAACTGACAAAAGTACCCTAAATAAAGGTGTCATTTCATTTAGAATGTTTTAGTTGCCGACTATGAAGTAATAAATTAACTTACAGATTTATGCCATCTATCTATATTAAATAAAACGCTAATACGTACGTATGTATGAATGTATCAATAAAACCGATGATATTTCTTTTCTCGCGCTGGCAACAGTTTTCATTTTTAATTGATTGGATTCGGTGCGCAAGAGCACGTAGTGAGCAACCAGATAACAATAAACCAGAGTGAGCATTATCAGGTTGTTCAATTCAGATTCATGCACTAAAAACATGACAATATTTAATTTAAACTCAATTGGGTATAATATGAAAAAAACACAACTACTTCGATTTAGTAGGAACAACATATGACGCAATGCTAAACGAATGGAATTTAGTTGTTGTTTATTTAGTTATTGTTATTAGTAGTTGTTGTTATTTGTTTTAGTTGTTGTTGTTTATTTAGTTGTATTTAGTTTCAATAACTTTTCCTTATAATGCAATAAAATCTGGCGAGCAGCTATTTAAACGATCGAACACTTCGTTTGTTTATTTGTGGCTTGAAGTTAGGCTCGCAGAAAATGCCGTTCATTTGTTAAATTTAGTAGGAACAACACAACCTGTGACGTAGGCTATATTATACCCAATTAGGAATTAACTAACAAATTGAAGTGAGAATGCTTTAAAAGGCCGCTGTTGAATTGATATTTTTCTACTGGGAGCTACCTTAGCGTCTAAAAAACGTTTAAGTGTTTGTATTGAATGCATTGAATTTTTTTATATTTCGCGTTTATTTATGCATTGAATTTTCACGCTTTAAAATGCAGAATATTAGTGAAGCAATATTTGATAATTTATTTTGCTAATATGTTTCTTTTTTAGCTAATGCTTAGATTTTTTCACCATGTACAATCTAAATAGCTAATATACTTTTTTAAAAGCCAATAAGAACATTGGTAGAATTCTTCTACATAAGTACAATACTATGTCTTTGATGATAAAATACTATGTCTTTGATGATAAAATACTATGTCTTTGATGATAATATATTATGTCTTTGTGCTAGAACATTGTGTTCATTGGCGAGCGAGCGCAGCGAGCCCTGGTTTACGGCGTGAACCACATAGGATTGCGTAGCAATTCTCGGGGGTAGGCGAGCGTTAGCGAGTAGGGGGCGGAGCCTCCTAGTTATATGTAAATCATGTGAGTTTGATAACCTCGTAAAATTATCAAACGGATAATAACATACCATGAATATCGCGATCGAAACATTAAATGCACATGAATATCATAATATTCTTTTTTATATATTCTTTCGTTTTAAGAGCAAATAGGCTATAGAGCTTCCCCCCCCCTTTTTTTTTCTTGTTTATAGACATTTATTATTTTTTAATTAGATTGAAATCAAGATGCATTCTCAATACATGCATAATATTTAATATTTTAATCTAAGTATAATAGATTTTTAATTTTTTAATTGAATTTTAATCTTTAAATATTTCTATGTGTTTTATTCTGCAAAAGACTAATATTTTGCATAAATTACTTTTAACATCATTTTTAGTCTTTCCTCTGAAAATTTTGAAAACTTTGAAACTAGTCCTTTATTATTTATTAATAAATCACACACTATTATACGTTTTAAATAAAAAATAAGTGTGACATGGAAGTCTTATTAAACGTAAAACCAAACAGCAGTGAATATAACTTACCTTCGCAACAATAATTCCAGCTAAACTTATTCTAATTTGTGGACTTGATAAAGCCTTGTACCTCAAATCTACCTGGGAAAACACAAAAGACTTACAACTCAGAATCTTACAATTAAAAATCAAACAAATATGTATTTTAGAAATTTGTAACCTTTACTTTTAAAAAATTTCATGCCTTTAACGAAATTATTTTTTCGGAATAAAATAATTGCGGATTTGTGGTATGAAATAATTGCATTTCCTCAATTATTTTTATGCCTTATACTTTATTGACAATATTGATTATATTTACTCGTCATTACAGCGTTTCATACATACTCTGAATGATGTTGAGAGCAGCGAAAAATGGTTTCAAAACAGATCTAAATTACATTAAAAAATTACGTCAGTTAAAGTTCGGATAGTATTTATGAACTTAAAAATTGGTAATATTTATAAATTTTATTCTAATAATTATAAATTCAATAAAGTTTGAAAGTTGGGAGTATGGGAATAGACAATAAGTCAGACGTTCCTTGATTCGGATTGATCACTCTTAGTACATATTTTTAGAAACCTTCTCGAACATTAAGTCTTACAAAAAAACATTAACAAAAATGTTATCGAAATTTATCTAATTGCTAGTGAGGAAGGCAGACTGTTTGCTTAAACTTAGGGCTTTTCAATTTTTTTTTAATTTTCTCTGCTGATCATTTAGTATTTGATGTTATTAGTTCCGTCTTCCTCACTTGTAATTTTGACAGCATCTTTTTTTTGCATAAATATTGCTTTGCGCTAATAATATGCGTGCTTCTTTAATATTTTTGCGAAAGATCATTTTTATAAATATTAAGTGTAGTCAGAAAAAACACTCTGTATCAGTAATGCACTATAAAATTAAAAAACATCATATAATTTTTTTAACTTCAGATGAATGCAATTATGTTAGTGCTGAGTACTTAATATTTATGCGCATGTTTTAACATATCCTGTTTTAATTTACTCACAATTTAATGATTATGTTTTTGTTAAAGAGTCATTCCATTATTTCAAAAAAGGCATTTTCAGAAACTGTGTGACATTTTCTATTTACGTGATACATTTGTATTAGTTAATTAGCATGCATGTATCGTACTTTGCATCATGCCGTGATCTGAAATATCATTAAATACTTATGAAAGGACATAAAATTGCTGCCTAATGCACATAAATAAATAAGATTGACGCTTAAAAAAATATATCCTATGGTAATCAAAGTCGAAGTTAAAATGGGTCATTTAGGTGTAGATTCTACTTTAACTCACTTAAGAGGACAGTATTAGATAATCAAAGGTAAACAATTTGTTAAAAAGGTTTTGAAAAACTGTTTAATATGCAGACGTTATGAGGTAAAACCAGGCACTCAAGTGGTAACTCCGTTACAACCTGACAGAATACAATGTTAGTTTGAAGAAAAAAAATTAAATAAAATTCGGTATACTTTATTCAAAAACTTTAGATAACTACATCTTCAGCTTTGAATACTTACACCACTTAACTAACTATTTGAGAATCATAATGCAATCTCTTTTTCCGATAAAAAAAGATCAATTTTGTTTATCCATCTTGCTTGTAGCTTAGCTTGATAATTATCCTGTTTTAAAAACTTTCATTCTTATATTTTTCAATAGTATAAATTAATAGATGCTTCTCAAATTTAAGAGTCCCTATGTGTCAATTAGAGAGTTAGGACTGGCAGTTTCAAAATTGTCCCAAAGCAAGAGATATTGCAGTCAGTCCTCATTTTACGTAATTTTTCTCAAATATATTATCAGCATTAAAATTATCTTAATCTCATTTTATCAACATTAAAATTATCTTAACAGTATTAAACTACGGTTAATTTTGCTTCTTAACCAACCGAAAAGCACGCTAACTATGCAAAAAAGGCAAAAATAATCCATTAACTGATTCAATTCTAAGAACATAAAAATATAACTATTTTAACTGATTCAATTCTGAAAACATACAAATATAACTTATTTTAGTTCGTTTTCAGAATTTTTGTCTTGAAATAACTTAATAAGAAAATAACATTTTATACTAAAATTAACTGCTTATTCGGAAAATATTAGCTTAGCTTAAATATTAGATCTTCATAAAAGAACCGGTTATTTAGCTGCCAAAGCTTCCAAAAGCGATTTCATAAAATATATTGTTACTTAGCTCGGTTACTTATGGTACTTGAAATATAGGGTTACGGTTATGGAGAATGGTATCTTGTCAAAAGTCTACATAGCTGAAGATGCCATATTAAGTCTACGTGAAAATTTTTGTTTCAGTTCTTATCAGCAAATTTTGGCTCTCTTATAATCACACCCTGTTGCTCGTTTGGTTGAACTTTCTTACAACATTATATGCAGGGACTGCTGAAACTTGACTACTTCAAAAATAATTCATCGATATAATAAATATGATTGTACTCACCCCATTCCAGAAACTGACAAAATACCGCTTGATGTGACGACTGCTTAAACCGTGAAGAACAAAACTCCCATAATCAACTAATAGTAAAATTTCTGGCCACACCGAAGAGGGAGCTAGAGCTCTTTTATTTCTTCTACCCATGTTGGCTCTTGGACGTGTTCTTGCTGCTTCCCAATTGTAAGTACCTTGAACTGAATCTAGAGGTACTGATTTGAATATTGAAAAGTATTAAAATTTACCAAGTAGAATCAATTTTAAAAAGCATTTTGAATAACAAGCATTTAAAAGCATTTTGAACATTTTGAATATTGGTATTAGAGGTCATAAATCTAAAGGTATATTATTAAAAAATATTTTTCTGCTTAAAAACGTTCTGGTTTGTTTGAAAAAGACAAAAGTTTCGCATAATTTTGAAATGCATTATTAAGTGTCAAAAATAACTATCAAAATTAAACTATGTGTGATACAAAATTATTTGTAATGGTATACAAGCAAAAAATGCATTTACAATCAGACAATTTCATTGTAGCGCACGCACAAATAATGTACTTAAAGCAGACAAACAAATAACATGCAAAAAGGTACTCGGCTTCAAGTCAATTGAAGCTGATCTTCCAATTTTGACTGGTTTTCCGAAATTCTGTCCCATTGTGCGTAGGAGCAATAGAATATTAAAAAAGAAAAAAAATATTTTATTTAATTGAATGACTCGAGAACAACTTTGTAACATAAACCCCTAATAATCATACTAAAATTAATAAACAGCTCGTCTAAAAATCATTACAAAAAAAAAAAAAAAAATAGAAGTGAAAATTCGTAACGTGGAAATGAAAATAGGAAGGGGTAGAAATTGATTTTTAGTGAAATCATATTGCTTCTTTAAGACAAACTTTATTAACACTGCCTACAATTCACAATTGATCGCAACTTTTAATTATCATTTTCGAGTGGAGAAATATCCAAATCTATAACATTTACAATGGGATTATGATAACTAAAGTAAGATACGAAGTGTTTGAGTTCCATTTTTTCAATATTTCTTGCAAAAACTGCATCAATGATAGTTCCCCCCGTTGGATCAATCCTACCATTTATCATTTCCAATTCAAAAGCTTTCTTTAAGGAAGGTTAATAATGTTTCAGGTAACGAGAAATTCACATTGAAATCTCCTGCAAGGATCACAGTCCGCTCGTTGCCATGGTAGCGTTAAACGTTTAACGCAACCTTGTTGGAAGTCGCATTAGAAGTTTCACTTCAATGAAAACTTTATCACAACTTACAAAAATCACTGTGTGAATCATTTGAAGCTGTTGGCCCTCTATAAACAACGTGAGCACCTCCTCTGGAATTGGGAAGATTTCTTCGGGAAGATGGAGAAGATCTTAGAGTCGATCCCGCAATAGTGTTATTCCTACTCCGTTCGTAGCTTTCATCTTCATCTAAAAACATCTCATCATCAACAAAACCATCCTCGGGCACTAGGATAGCTGTTGGCACAGGTTTAACAACAAGATCATTGCCAATAGTACCTTCCTAAAATTATAAAGTTTAAGTGTATTTAGTAAATTTCTCGATCAAAATTACAAGAAAATAATAATTTAATATGAAACTTTAGTTTTACATTGAATTGAATTATCTTTGGATAAACAATTGCGTTCAAAAGTCATTAGATCATGCTCAATTGAAATGAAGTAACATATTCAAAAACTCAAATTAACCTTTAAGGGTCCAAACTTACAACCACACTCCTACCTAATCTAAAGGGAACATATTTTTTGAAATACTGCTACTATTTTTCATATTTTAAAGATCAATCATCAAAATCTCTCGAAGAAAAGGTATCTTTATTCTTAGAAACTGCTTTTCTGAGTCTGATTTCACTGTAAAAATCCCGAATAAAATGACGGTAAAAAGTACAAGTACTTTTTTCTATAAAATCCATTTTTTCCGTATAATTTCACAGAACAAAAAAACTATGGTGTATCGTAATTTTTACACTAATACTTTCTGTGAAATCACCTAATCACTTTAAATAAATGAATATTAATGTAAAAATTACGGTTAAAATTTTTAAGGTGAAAATGGATTTTACAATAAAACGGAGTTAACGAATGCTGCACTCAGAGGGCCAGTATCTTTTATCGTAATTTAATCCAGAACTTCTCTCAGTGTAACTAATTAGCATTTTTAAGGTAATTTTAAGATCCTACTATTATAGTACGATAATTAAATAAAAACTTTTTAAATACTTCCACTTTTTTATTATTTTACCCACTGCACATGTGCGAAATTCAAACGGTGAATCTAAGAGTTTGTTTTAAACTCTACCTGTTTCTCCGGTTACGTCACTTGGTAATGTCAATGTTTATTGTAATTATTTATTAAACATGTTTTCTTTCCCTTATTCAGAACAAAGTAGTCTGATATTTCATATTATATGTTATTCACAGTCTTCTGTATTTTTCCCATGCTTAACTTAACAGCAGGGATGCTAGTAAAAATAGCACATTAAAAATTATAATGTCAGATATTTATATTTACAAAAATATGTACTTTTTTTTGCACATAAAATATTGCATATATTAAAATTTTATGGATGTATGCGGGAAAGCGTGACATTATAACAGCCCACAGCAATGGTGGGTTGTTTTTATTGTCTGGAATGTTGAACACAATGTGTATAGTTCACTTGATAAAACATTAAAATTCGCCTACTCAAAAATGTCCCGTATATATAGGCAGATTTTTTTCCAATAAATTCATATTAGCTTCTTAAAATTGCTGTAAATGTCAATATTTGTTTTATCAACTTCGGCGTTCAACGTATGATCATCTTTACGATTTTATATTAATTAACATAAGTTTTAAAAAGTTTTGAAGAAAAAAGTTTCATTAGTCGTTGACCCCGAACTCAGTTCAAGGAAGCATTTAGATTATCAGTTTATTTATGAAATTCAAAAATAAATCTCAGATATCCAGGAAAGTTTAGTTTTTATTTTCCGAAGTAACTTAACAATTAATCGTACGAAACTCTTAAAAATCAAATAAAGTCACGAAATTGTTGGTTTAATGAGATTCTATTATTTTTCAAAGGAAGTCATGAAGGAATACACCAAATCATAAAATTTTAATGCATTTGTTTTATATAAAGTAAAATCCAATAAAGTTTTAAGTTTAAAATAAAAATAATAAAATACTTTAAATATATTCCTTAGACTATTTTTCGATTGATAGAAAAATATGATAAATTTTTCATTGTGTGTCAACAAAAATTCCTATGAAAGATTGATTGCTTGGATTTTGTCGTGTTAGAAATTTAGTGATTTGTTAAAGCTTATAAATAACCTCACATTATGTTCAGAGTTATAGAAAAATATTATAAATTTAACAATATATATCAGCAAAATTTCACTTGAAATATTACTTATTCAGTATTTGTCTATTTAGAAATTTAGTGAGTTGTTGAAGTGTTAATATATTAAAACCAGATGAACAATATTAGTTTTCATCATTTTATACGGATATCACCCTGAAAATCTCTGAATTTCTCTGGTAATAAAGTTATTTGACTGTAACTTACAAATAATATAGATTCCGTACTAATGAAACAGGAAAAAAAGTTCCTGGGTATTCATTAAAAATTATTGTCACGCACAGAGAACAAACAATCAAAGACACATAGCCAGCATATCATTTTTGTAATGTAAAAAAATCATTTCAAAATGTTCCAAAAATATTTTTGCTTCTTCTCTAAAAAGAAAAAATGTTCCTTTTCTGCTTTTCAAATACGTTTTAATTGTTTTAATGCTCTGTAATGCGAAATATTATTCTGTAATCTACTTATTAGACCAGGGATTGGCAAACTACGGCCCGCGGGCCAACTGTAGCCCGCCGGAAGGTTTTATCCGGCCAACGGATAGAATTTCAGCTTACCGATCCGTGGCAAATATAAACAATATGCATCAAGTTTCCAGTCGACTTTGTTTAAAGCTATTTCTGTTCCTTCTTTTTTAGCAAACTACTGATAACCTTTTCACTTTCTCTATTTTTGTTCTACAAAACATAAATTGATGGAAATAGTTAGCACAGGCAGCTTCAATTTAGTAAAATGTTGAAAGCAGAAGTTCTTTATAGAATAGCCGTAGATTGGCTCCAACTAGCGTTTGTCTTTCTCGAGGAGCAGACTTATGGAATCTGATATAGGTGAATTGTACTTCACATGTTGCAGACTGCTCATTTTAAGCTCCAACGTGCGGACAATCTAACAATCATCTGAAGCAGTTGTGTCTAAATATGCCAAAGTTTGAGTTTTACAAATCATTACCGAAAGCTAGTTTCCAAAATCTAATATTTCATGCCCAGAAAATCAGTGCTTATATATGTGATTATCTTATATATGTGAACAAGAGTTTTCAACTATGAACCTTAGAAAAAATAATTTCAGAAGTAGACTAACAGACAAGCACTTAGCCTCATTCCTTAAAATAAGCACATCTCGCTTCGAACCTCACTATAAGGAACTTTTAGAAATGAAATCGCAATTTCATTCATCTCACTAAATATTTAAATTAAAACTTGTATATCGCTTCTTTTTTTCTTTTCTTTTTTTAATTTTGAAGTTTTTTACTTGGCCCACCAAACATTTTATTCTCGATTTTTCGTCCTCGATCAAAAAAGTTTGCCCATCCCTGTATTGGACTAAAAATGAATTTATAACGTTATAATAATATTGTGGGAAAAGCCACATGTAAATTTGAAACCTCTTCACAAAAAGCTCATCATCTACTTATAAATTGACAACTTCATATCATATTCTCAAACCATGACGAAGCGTTCTATCTAAATTTGAATCCCGATTATTTAAATTAATAACACGATTCGAAACACTAGATTTCCTACAGCACAAAAGCGGAATTTCTGTGTCCATCATTGCAAGTTTTTAATTTATATTTTGAGTCAAGTATTAGCGAATCACAAAATGTTTTATTTGAAGCTACAATAAAGTATTTAAAACACAAAAGTTCTTGTGCCATTCAGCATTTCATGATTTCTAAGATAACTTTATAATAACAAATTTTGAATGAATATAAAACTAATTTTGTTTTATATTCAGTCTCTTATCAAATCATATTTTCTTCATCAAAACTAAATTCAGCAAGTTTTGATATCATTATTATAATAACTAATAAATAACCTTAGACTAGGTTTCAAATTTGTAGAAAATATGACATATTTATTAATATATGTCAACTAAAATTCTTATAAGATATTGCTTGTTTGGCCTTTCTCTATTTAGAAATTTTATGCGAAAATCCGGCACAATATACTATAAAAATTTATTAAATTCTACGTGATTTTTTGTGATTTTGATTCATTATTTTAGAATCAGAGCTTGTATATAAATCCTCCAATATCCAGCCCAAAATATAAAAAAAATAATTTATAAGGTTTTTTAATGCAAATTAAAAAGCTATTATTTATTGAATAATAGTTAACCTTTGCTTATTATGGATAGGACATACAGGACTAAGAGCCAAAAAAATGGTTCAAATACATCTGTGTTAAAGTGTTTTCGATATTTTTTGCACTACATTATATGAGTGAGATTTAATTTAATGTATTCACGAAGAAAAGCCATCGTAGTTCTTAGTGACGAAGTAAAAACTTCTAATTAAAGATTATTAATTCAAAGGATTCGAATTACGCTTTCTAGCTAATCTTAAAGATAAACGTGCAAATGAAATTAAAAATATCTTAAATTGACTTTTATTTCCATGATTTCAAATTCCGATTAAATAACAGGAATTTAACAATTTTAATATAAGAGTATTAGTGTTGCTAAAGTATAAATTTAATTACTCTATTTTAATTCGTTAAATGAGGTAAGCATATACAATACCATCTGTAGTTTTCCGTCGTTTCCATGGCGAATAGTTACTGCAGCCATTTGATCTAAATCGTGATAAGTAGTACCAGGATCATCATCCTAATAGAAATAAAAGGGAAAAAATTTTACTTATTTTAAACACTGAGAAAACACTTATCTTACTTATAACGCTGAGAAAAAACTTATCTTACTTATCACATTGAGAAAGATGTCTGGTCAAAACTACCAGAATATCATAAAATTTACCATGTTTCTAGCTCTATGGGAACACCAAAAAGCTCGGTAATTTTTACTGAAGTGCTTTCGTAATGATTTTGGTAAAATCAGCAATAAAATATTGTTTTACAATATATGATTAAATTTGGTAAATGTGATAAAATTTGATCAATCTATTATGATACATTAAAGAAGGACATAAAACCCATTTATTTGGTTAAATTTATTTTGCAACTTTGTATTTTTTTACTAAATGTATGGTAATAAGAACTATGATTATAAAAACCAGAATTACCAGTAAACCGTTACAATTCAAAGCTAACAATAAACAACTTTATCGCTTAAGAGTTTTATTTTTTTCTTCTGCTTCATTATTTGTGTCAAAAACACAGAGAAAAGTATTATTTATAAATCTATTAAATTACCATTCCACTTTTCAATTTGTCTATTTATCGTAATTAAAAGAATTTCATTTTTAGTTTAAAGAATTTCTTTTCAAAATTGAAAAAAAAAAGTTCCTAATCAGTCTCTAGATAATAATTTATCAAGAAACAAGAAGTTGTTTATCAAGAACTGTATTAAAAAGAAACTCGAAAATCATCATAAAAATGAAAGGTAACGAAAAGAATTCCCTCAAGTTGAGATGCAATATAGAAAACAGAGTTGCTTAGGAACAATAACTGTAAACTTAAGAACAATAACAATAAACTTTAAAAAAATATTAAAAAAAATATATATATTTAAAAGTCGGAAAATAAAATAGTTAATAGAGAGAATCTCTTCATGAGCTCACACAATTATATCCGCAAAAAAGAGTGCTTTCTAATATTGTATCAATACAATAGTGTGAGGAGCACTCTAAAAGATTGAAACGAAAATAGAATAAAATATAGAACAAAGCACAAAATGAAATCTATAAAGTGAGTAGCGAATTCAAATGAACTTACTCGTACCGGAATCTTTCAAGAATGATTTAAAATATTTTCGATTTAAGATTACTAAATTTCAAAATGTGTAAACGAAAGCGCAACTAGAGTTAGAAACGTAAATAGATGCCACGTTCCTACTACAGTATTGAAGCGCGTTTGATTTGTTAGTTACCAAGGATTGGCCCGAAAATGGATGTGCCCAAAGTAATAGTATTATGCTGGATAATAAAATTAAGTTTATAATTAATAAGGTTGATATTTATTATACAATTTTAATGATTTCAGAAATTTAACATTTATTTCAAAAAAAAAATATTTATGATTAATTTTCTTAAATTTCTTCGTTTTTTTTCTCTTTTTTCATCCTATCTTTTTTGTTCTTCTTGTGTTATGTATGTTTATATATATATATATATTACTGAATTATTTTCTTTTTTTATGCAGAAATATTTATTCTAATGAAAACTTGGCTTCTATAAAATAAAATTATGAACTTTGATAATAAATTATTGGCTGATAGTAGTTTGCAGTAGATAACTTTTATAAAAATATTCTACCTTTTCTTGCAAAAAAAATTCTATAATTTAATTTAATTAAATTGTAGTGTAACTACCATTACAATAATATAATCCCAATTCACTGGCCACTTCACCAACTTCGATGCCTTTTCGATGGAGGATGCACACTGAACAGTTGACCTGCTGTTCGTGATTGTTGTTGTCCTCGCACTGTTGCTACTCAATCTCGATCACACACCACTGGAGGTTTTACACACTCGACTGCTAATATCAACACAAGAGAGACTACGAACACAGCAGTGAACTTAATATAACTCTCACAACATGCACTTAAAAATCCGGTAAACTTAATACAGCTCTCTGGAATCATTTAGTAATATCCATTCATCGTATTTTATCCTACATGAAATTCTGTTGGGAGGCAATATAGTATAACTACCACTACAATAATACAATCCTAATTGACTAGTATATAAGACGTGATAATTGAATTCTTTCTTGAAGTCCATTTTGATGGATGGAGGTTGATATGGTCGATAATTCTCTCACCCCAAATTAATAGATTATGTTTTTAATTTAATCTTTCAAAGTCTTAATAATGCTTTTGTTTCCAAAATACTTTTATTCAGTAAGATTAATGTAATCAAAATCCTATCAATCTTACAAACGTTAATAAGAATAATGTTACCAATACCTTATTACTCTACCAATTTTCTAAATAAAAATACCAATATTTCTATTGTTTATGCTACTTTTTTAAAACTAACAGCTAATATTATTCACTCAGAATTCCATCCATTAATTTTTCACAGATAACAATACATTGCGCAATCACGCATGTTTTTGAACATTTTTTTTTTCATGAACAATTATTTTTTCATCACTACGATAACACGACGATAATTTGTTTCTTTTTATACGGTGCATGAAAATTAATTTTGCTATGACTTACATTAGGCTCGTTTTGGTTCATGGATTTCAACAAATTGAAGATATAATTAATTGTCTGTTTTTCTCACATTTTTCGATTACAAAAACGAATATCAGAAACAAAACAAATCAGATAACCCTGAGGGAATGAAGAAAAAACTTGATTTCTTTTATCAACCATCACGAGTGTTGCTAAATGGTAGTATTTACATAATCAGTTATGGAATTATTTAACAAGGTATTAAATCAAATTTATGTTTTATCGTTTATCAAATCGTACTTAAAATAATAGACATATTTTTTTAACACGAAAATAGAAAAACGAATTCATCATCTCTGAATTAGCTGGAATTTCCCGAACAATGAAAATCTTGTAGCTTCTTAAAGGTTGCTTATTTTGAATTCTTAGAGTTGGATTTCAAAATATTAAATAACTGACTGAATGAAACGATTGATTAAGGCACCAATACTACTTTTTACAGTACGCTCTCGATATATCGAACCTCGATATATCGATATCTTGGTATGTCAATAAAATATTTTCCCCTTGGCATTATATATCCACCTAATGTTAATTTGAATTCATATGTCGAAGAGTTCCTTCTCAAAACCTTGTTATGTCGAATTTTTTTCGAAGCAAAAATTAAATTCGTTCGGAAAAATCACAAAGCAAGTTCATTGTAAAACAAATTCTTTTCTATTTAATGGATAATTTTTTTTGTCTTACTTTTAAAAATAAAGCTAAAATTGTTGTATTTTGACTTATGGTTAACTATCATTACATGCATATTTAATAGTAGTTACTTTTATGCTTCATCACTCTACATTTTAGAGTAGTATTTTCGAACATATTTTCTATTTTTTGGAACATATTTAGTTCTTAACATGTTATCGCGAAAGCTCGCAATCTCGAAATTTTTTTAGCATTCCTTCAACTTTGAGATAGGGAGAGTATATACTGCATATTTAAGAAACGCAGCTTCCTCCATGACTTAAGAGCGGAACATGATTAAGGCAGGTACAGTGTCACTTAAATTGTTGCCCTTTTTAAGAGATGTTACCCAACTATAATCGAAAAAAATGAAACCTAAACTAGTAAAATGTTGCTTAAACTAGTCCTTAACTAGTTAACTTAAACTAGTTTTTTTATATGTTGGTCCACGAAAAACTTTCTGATGTCCACAAAGGAACAGTTAAGGAATGAGGGAATTCGTTTCGGTAATGCAATGAAATTTCATGTTTTCCCATTGATGTGAAGTTGTAAATAAAATATTAGAGAAAATATTTTTACCTTTCTTGTTATTATTAAGTAAATTTAATTTATAACTATCGTAATCTTATTTTTCTTCTGCATATTTGATTATCCTGTTTAAAAATGTTCTTTTTTTCAATATGTTTGTTTGAAAACTTGCAAACTTGAATATCTTTTTCATCAGTACACAGAGAAAAACCATCTTTTAAAATTACAGCACTGTATAGTAATGGCATTTCTAGTAAAAAAAACATAATTTTTGTTAATAAAATCAAAATATACGGTATTTAAACCATCGATGTGATTCCTTTTATATTGCAACGGTTTACCGGAAATTCAAGTTTTCAAAATTATAGTTGTTATTACCACACATTTAGTAAAAATTACATATCTGAGTAGTCAATTTAACCAAACAAATCTGTTTTATACCATGCTCTAAGAATTAGATCTTGATAAAATTACCAAATTTTATCACATTTACTAAACTTTATGTTAATTTTACCAAAATCATTATGTTAATTTTACCGAAGTCATTAAATATGTTAATTTTACCAAAATCATTACCAAAGCATTCGGTAAAAATTGCCAAGCATTTTTGTGTTACCATCGAGCTAAAAACACAGCGAATCTCACCATATTTTGGTAGTTTTAACCATACTTTTTTTCTCAGTGTACAACTCTTAAAATTTGCCAACATGAGCCAATTTTATTTTGAAGGGGGGCATTTAAGAGCCAGCTCTAATCAGTTCGAAAACTTTCTCTCTCCTTAAAAATTAGATTAGTGGCAGACGGGATGAAATATTTTCTGCTTGGTAATCAGTAGAGAATGAAAAATTGAAGACAGTGGGTCTAGAATACCCTCTATGTCAACTGAGGGGACCAAAATGACTAGGGGAATATAGCGCTAGACTCTAGTTCAAATCCTGGCTGATTTGAATACTGCTAATGGCTCGCACCAGCAACAATGCTGACGTAAAAATGTCCATAGTGATAGACAGATCATGGGTTAGAATCCCCTAGACATCAGACTAACTATAAGAGGTTTTCGCACTTTACATCTCCGTGTAACGCAAATAAGTATTAATTGCATCAAAAGGTCCTCCACGGTTGGTTTGTCCCAGTAACCAGGGCTGGGAGTTTCCTAGTCTTGGTTTGGGTTCAAATTTACAAAACTACGGAGAACACAGATAACGGTTAGAACACGGCAAGAACATAGATAGCGGTAAACTCAAAATGGAACCGCTGTTCCACGCTGCCTGTAAAATAAAAATAATAAAATGTTAGCTGTTACTTTGCAATAGATAAATGAAACTTTCTTTTTAAATGGCATTAACAAATTAGAATTTGTTACATAAATTGATTTTGCTGAAAACTCTTATATGTAATCAGAGTAAGTAAGCAAAAATTAACTTATAATCTTTCCGTCTTTGAAATAAATATTTAAATTACTTTTAAAAAAAACGCTTCACTTACTTCCGGGGGCATCTCTTTGTACTGGATTCCATTGTTCGTACTTTCTGCCAAATACATTTTCATAGATCTAAGACGAGAATCAAAATCATCGTTTCTTTGTAAATTTAAATGCATATCACGACCAAATGCTGATAAATGCACTCGCCGTACTTGACTGTTAGCTGTACTGCGTTTAGATACAGCACGAACATGCACCACTTCGTATTGAGGAACTGAAAAAGCAAAACGTAATTACGAATCATATATAATTTGATTAGTTAATTACTACACAAACAAAACACTGAGACCAACATAGTACACCGGTACACACTTCACCATGCTACACTACTAAAAAAATCCCATTTATGTTTAAAAAATATTTTTAGTTTTCAAGAAACATTTATTTCATAATGCTTACAACGTCATTTTCTTAATTATGATATTTTGTAAAAAAATAATAAAGCATTTTTGGGATATTTCATTGGATTCTTTAAATTTTTTGTGATATGTCATAAGGAAAAAAAACTGTACAAATTTTAAATATTATTAATATTAAAATTAAAAATTTACATGAGCTCTGAATAGATTATAATAATGTCGTTAAATTTCTTAGATCAGAAATTTAATCTTCGTGAATGTGTAAAATAACATAAAGAGTAAGTTGTAAATATATGCAATGTATATATTTGCAGCATATCCATTCATAGTAAAGTTTGTTGTGAGCGACAAAGTTCAATGATTATTCTGAACACAATATTATCAGAGTAGCTCTATAACTCATAAATTTGATGTCTAATAAATAGATGTCACTAAAATACATGTGCGTCTTAGAAGTGAAGAGATTTGCAATGTTTTTTAGATGTTTCAGTAAAGGGGGTAGGTTTTAGTAATAGTTTGTAATATAATGGGTAATTCCACGTCTGCGAAAGTAAACTAAGGGATTTGTGAGATTTTTGAAAAAGTTTTATACTCTGCAAATATTGCAAACATGTATCATACATTTTTATATTCATGGGTGTTTTGCGGATTGGAGAATTTTATTTATAAGTATTAATTCATTTGCTTTTAACTTTACTTTAGCTTTGACACTGAACTACATACCAACGGATATAGCATCAATAGGAGGAAAAGGGGGAATTTACCCAGTCGTTAGAGTAAATCTCTTTAAACACTTCTGCTTGAAGCCCACACCCGTAAAAACTCTCACCATGAAATACTTAAATATAAGAGTACCCAAAATTTATGAAAAGGTCAAATATCAAATCTAAAAATGCGAAGAAAAAAAAATATTTTCAAAAGATGCATTCAATGATTTCAAAGATCATTTATCTCCTCATGAGCTCGAAGGTAATTTCAAAAACCTAAATATTAACTCCTATTTTTTTAAATCCAGAATTGTATTTTCCAGAAAAATGTACCCCAATTTAAAGTACAGCTTTTGAATTTTGGTTCACAAGTGGCACTGAAATCGCTAAGATGGCTAGAAAATTATTTACAATAGAAATATCTCGATGTCAGATCAAATGAATAAAAAAAAGAGTTGTTTAATATGAATGAAAACCTGCTTAATAACAGAGTCACCCCCCCCCTAAAACTACTCTTTAACCCTCGGAATTGCCCCAGTATCAAGAGATCAAGATGGAGATCGGACTTAGTATCATTGAAAAGATATTTTAAAAATATTTCATTTGTTTATTTTTACATTTTTGACGCAATGTGCACATGTCTCGCTATTTTATCATATCCATACATTTCATTTCTGAACCCCTTATATAAATAACATAAAGAGGCAATTTTTAAATAAAATTGAAAACTTATTGATTGATATTTATAAAGCTCCCATCATCGATGACGCTAGACTTATAAACTCTCTCTGATTCTGTGCACCAACAGAATTCATTCAACACAATGAAAACTTTATTAATAACTATAAACACGTCAACCCGCCCAAACCATCTAAGTTACCACACACCCTTTCGAACGCTTAGGCTATTTTCACCAGCTGACCTTAAAGACAAAAGGAGCGAACTTGTTGAACACTCCGATTCTAACTTTAAGCTACTGAGTTCATAAAGTGACATTCATCTTCAATTACAGGTGGGTGTTAGATGCTCAGCCTTGACACCTTAAGTGGCACCCATCATTCTGCTCGATTGGGACTTCCTTATTTCTTTGAGGCGAATTATGCTTCTTCCAAGGATAGCAGACATTAAAAGAAATCTAAACCGTTACGTAGTGATGTAATTTAATGCCAGATTTCTTATGATTTAAGTGGAAATACGCAAGGAACAATTTGCCGAGTGCTGTTTAATAAGCAATTCGATTAAATGATGTCATGTGACTCGACTGAGAAAAAAAAGACGTATGAATAGATGTTTTGTTTACAAAAACTAATTTGTGCCCTTAGGATCAAGCTGCATTGTCTTACACAAGGAGAAAAAATTCTGGTAAATCTATCGTAATGTATGATAATGACATTTCTGGGGAAAAAAGTTTAATTTTGGTAATAAAATAGAGGGTTTTAACCATTCATTAAGTAATTTTTCCGATCCTATGGTAACGGATTTCAGTAAGAAACTTCCTATAAATAAAGCTTCATGACTTTTTATTATATGCACTATATTAAAATTCGGTGCACGTAAAAAACCATATTGTTTAAATCTATTTGACTCCAAGTTGATTAAATAATAGACGAGCGAAAAATTCTGCTAAAAAATAAACCATTATTCTGGTAATAAAACCAAAACATGTGGTATATAAACCATTCATATGGTAACGATTTCCGTTCATACGGTAACTGGTTTTAAAGTTATAGTTCGTATTATCACACGTTTAGTACAAAATATCAAACTGAAGATACAAAACGCTTTGAATTTTCTGTTTACCCATCTTTAATATGGTCAGTATTCATCACGTAGAATTTCTTGAACTGAGTTATAATTTTTTTAAAGTCTGTATATTGACATTCACCCAATATTAAGTTTTACGCCGACCTAATAAATGTGAGAAGATGAAAGATGTTAGTCATAATATCAAAAAAAGTGAATAGATACTAATCTGCAAACTGTCTATTAAAATGAAATATTTATTATGTTTTTACACTTAATGCATTATTCTTATGTGAATTTTTCTATGTGAATTAATATATACTTTTTTATGATACACGTTTTCTCGCCGAAGCTAGTAGCGTAGAGACGTTTGAAAGCATGTTAGCTGAGCCCAATCCTTGTTTCTTTTGATTTACCTATCGTTAGTATGACCAGTCGTCATCGCGTAGACGTTGCCACAAGATGGCAGATAATTAGAAGACTCGAAGTGGGTAAATCACAGACTGCCTTTTGTAGGGTTTCGAGAAATGTGGTCTCCATAATGTGGTGTGGAAGGAGTTCACAGAGACTGGAACAATAATCCACCAACCTGGTCAAGTCCGTAAAAAGGAAACAATGAGGGCTCAAGGCTGTTATGTGAGGTTTTTAGCCAAAAGCAATAGGTCCGCGACATCAACATAACTGCCTCGCAGCCTGTAAATTGCAAAAGGCACATCTATTTCACAGGTAACTGTCTCCCAGAGACTTAGTGCAGACGGACTGTATGCCAGATGCCCTGTAATCTGCATCCTTTTGACTCTGACCTATAGAAAGGACCGTCTAGCATGGAACACCTGCCTTAGACAAAGGATTATTGGGGGTGGGTTCTCTTCAGTGATGAGTCACGATTCAGTCTGGAGAGGAAACCCGATAGTCGATATCGGCCCTCTAACATTATCGAAAAGGACCACTATGATAGAGATGGTCAGATGGTTTGGGCAGGCATCATGGCAAAAGAGCATACCGATCTTCATGTGTTCGATAGATGTACTCGGACAGGTCAGAGGCACAGGGACAAGATCCTGCCATCCTATGTGAGACTTTTCCATGCGAAGCATATGAACCTGATTTCATCGTTATGGACGATAGTACCAGTCTATTCAAGGCTCAGTTGGTAGATGAATATCTCCAATAGGAGGACAATCAGCGATTGGAGTGGCCTGAGATGTCTCCTGACCTCAATCCATCGAACTGTATGGGACGCCCCTCAACACTGAATTGGAACTCGAAGACCAGCCCCAACGGAAATCGATTAGCTCAAAAGTGGCTTGGTGCCAGAGTGAATGTGATTGCCACAGGTATTGATAAGAATCCTGGTAAACAGGATGAAACGCCGATGCGACAGTTGTGTAGCTGACAGTGTGTCAGATAGCTGCTATGATGAACTAGTATCTAATATCCTTATTATAAGGTACAGGTTGTGTCCATTTTTTGTTTTCCCGTATATTGATCTTATATCGGATGTTAATCTGGCCAGTTTTGGCTTCATTTGCTGTGCAGATATAAAAAATATTAGAAAAAATAAAAAAATAATTTGTCTCCTCAATTGTTTTCACCAGTACATTATTATTCAACAAGACATATGTAGTACATTATTATTCAACTAGACATAAGGTTGACAGATAAGTCCCCTCGACTATTATATGTACCTAGCTACAACGAACTAAATGACTTCATAAGGTGGTCATGCCTTAATAAGCGTGGATAAAATAGAATCAACGATCATTAAGTGAGAATCAACGATTTATCTCATAATTAACAGTATGAATATTATCTTTTTCATGGTTACTAAGCAGTGTAGGTTGAGCATATTTAAATAGCTAATAATTTCTTCTATTTTTATTTAACCATTTTTTCCGAGAAATTTCTAACAGTATAAATATGAAATGTCTTTTGAGGGTGTGTTACTTTTTCGAGAAATATTTTTTGCGAAAAATCTAACGCAACAGACAAAAGACAATTTTTTGCAAATTACAAAGCAAATCTTAAAAATAATTTCTAAATTACTGAAATAAAAAATATTCACTTTTTTTAAAAAATAACTTTGATTTCCTTTTGTAATTTCTTGCCATCTAATATTATTGATTTTCTACTATTGCTGGTCAATGATTTTGTATTTTTTTAAATAATTCTGATGATTGAAGGTAATTCATATAAAGTCACTTTAAAAGTACAAGTAAAAAAAAAGTAAGGGAAAGTTTTAAGCTTTAGCTATGATCACAAAATAAGACTGTCAGGCAGAAATACAGAAGTCACAATAAATACATATTCCACTCACTCATAGCGATCACTTATTAAATTTATTAAAAAATATGCTAATGACTTTATATATTTTTCGACATTTTTTCTAAATAAAAGGTTTTAAAAAAAATCATAATTTATGAATGTATCAGTAGTTCTCTGGTGTTAAAAAAGGAACAATGCAAGAATTGCTTTGTGTTGGTCAATTATCAGTATTTTTCATTATAAAAAAATATTCCTATTGAATTTCCACACATAGTAAAAATTGCATGATATCAACAGGATTATAATAATAAGTGCTTATACCAGTGAATTGAAAAATTTAAAAAAAATTATATAGTTTTTTTTTAAATTTCTTTTTGTTTAAATATTTAATTATTAATTTTTATAACACTTTTTATTAAAAGCATAAAAATAATTTGAAGTTAAATATTTTAGTTTCAAAAAAATTTATTAAGCGATACATTAAAATGCTACACTCCAATATATATGAAGCTTACAATAACTGACTACTTTTTGATGAAGCTGCACTGTTATTTTAACTTTGGGGAAAACAAACCACCCACCATCTAATTACTCTGCAGTAATTTCGCTAATGTCCTTGTAGAATAGTAGAGTCAACTACAAAAACATTGTTTGTTAATCCTAAAATTTATAAAAGTAATCAAATTTCTAAAAAACTGGACAACAATAGAGTGCTTTATCAGATGCAACTGCAGGTAGCCCTTGACCCCGACGCATATGTTTCAACTTTCACATATTCTTTGGGTGGTTTCTTCCGAATTCACGTCCTTGGTTTGCCAACGCTCAAGAAGAACTGGCACCTTTTACGCAGCTCTATAGGGGTGGGATTGATGTTTTGATTTAAAGATGAGCCGTCATTAAAATTTTTTTCAATCTCTCAGAAACAGACGGTCTCCGTCACGAGTTAAGCACTTGGCGTTTTTGTCAGTGAGTCATGCCGTTTAGGTATTAAAGTAAACATAAATATAACGCCTTGTCTAAAAGCACGCAACTGCAGGAACTAAATAGGTAGGAGGTAAAATCATCACAATTTGTATAGAAATTATAACAAGCTCTTCGCTAAACAAAACTATTTCCTGGTTATAGTACTTAGTTGAGTGGATATGATTAATAAATTTCGTGTTATAATTGTGACCGAAAACCAAGAAGGAAAAGTACTTCTTCATTGTTTCTTTAAAATGATAACCTTTTATTTTTAATATTTTTAATTAAAAACACATTTAATTTTTTTAACGAAGACAGCTATAAAGATTAGCGTTCAAGTGAAAAGTTAGAAGACAAAATCCGAATTAGAATCTATAATTTTAAATGAATCTGAAATTTCGGATTTAAAATCTTCAAAAAAGTAAAGCTCATGTCTAAATTACGGTAAAAAATTTTTAAAAATAATAAACTAAGTCAAATTGTAATCTATGTTAACAGCATCTTTATTGTCAAATCATTGGTGCTTCGGGGGGGGGGGAATGTGGTCAAAACTGATGGAATATGATAAAGTTTACCGTATTTCTGACTCTATGGCAACATCAAAAAGTTCGGTAATCTTTACCGGAGAGCTTTGTTAATGGTTTTGATAAAGCTAATAATAAAATATAATTTTATAATAAGTGATAAAATTTAGTGAATGCGATAAAACTGGTAATTTTATCATAATATCTTAGGGCATGGCATGAAAACCATTTATTCGGTTGCCTTTATTTTTCAGTTTTGCATTTCTTACTAAATGTGTAGTAATAAGAGTTATAATTTTGAAAACCAGAATTTCTGTTTAACCGTTACCACATAAACAGAATGAATGGTTTAAATGCCGTTTATTTTGGATTTATCAATCAGATATGATTTCTTTTATCAGAAATCTTGTTGCATTGCCATTTTGATAATTTTACCAGGATTTTTTTCCTCTTTGTGTAGTTCTTCTAAAACTTTTCAAAATGCCTTCCAATTCAAACTCAGCGCTTTTCAAGTTTCATTAGCGCATCTTGTTCATACTCGTTTCTTTTTCTTTTCTTTTCTTCCCTTTTTTTTGTTTGTGGTTTTTTTGGAAACAAAAAGACCTGCCCAAAAAATAGCTATTTCTAGAGATTATTAATTTTTCGAGATACTTGTCCAGGTTATTACCATTTCAAACGCTTAATTAACTCTGTAAAATCAGAAAGTTTTGGATGTTGTCATATCCGTGTCACCTAAAGCCTTTCCAAATTCCGTTAGACAGAAATTTTTGCTCTAGATTAACACGCATTGATTGTACACCAATCTTTCTCTTCAATGAGAGGTAATGGAATATTACACCTTTACAAAACAATCATATTTTATTATTAATATTAATAAGCAATTTTTGAAAATTTCCATGAATTGTGTTTACAGAGAAAAATATTTTGGTAAAATTACCGAACGTTATTAATAACATTTCTGGTAAGAAAAATTTTTTTTTGTGGTAGGTAAAACCGAAATATGCGCAATTTAAACGCATTGGGTAATTTTTCTGTAGCGGTTTACCGGAAGTTCAGGTTCTCAAAATTATAGCTCTTATTAACACAAAAAATACAAAACGGAAATTTAAATTTAACTGAAAAAATGGCTTTTATGGCATGTTCTAAAGTATCATGATAGAATTATTAAATTTTAATACACTTACAAAATTTTATTTCGAATTTTAAAATTATATAGTTAATTTAATCAATACCTTTACCAAAGCGCCTCGGTAAAATAAACCAAGCTTTTAGAGGGTACCCTAGAGCCAGAAACACAGTAAATGTTACCGTATTCTGGTATTTTCGGCAATATTGTAACAATGCATACTCTTTGTGGTATTTCTGCGTGGAATATCTTTCTGTTAAATAGTTTTCAATCGTCCAATTATTCTAATTAGCTCACCATAATATTTAGAAGTTTTCCCTGATATATTAATTAAAAAATTAGGGTTTTCAATTTTTGATGTAACTGAAAATATTATGAGTTACAGCCAAGTTTTTTGTATACTTAATGTCCATATTTTATTGCATTTTCAGCGGGTTTTTTTTTTTTTTTTTTTTTTTTTTTGAAGTTAGCATTTTAGAAAACTACATTTATGCTTTTAAGGTGCCATATTTTTCTATTTATTATTATTTTTAACTTATTTAATATTTTTTGAAGATACAGTAGAACATTTAGATAAAAATATTTTAAATTTAAGAAAGTTATTTTCTTTTAAACATTGTAAAATACAACAAATCGTTTCAAAATTCATCCAAAAAAAGAAAAGAAAACTTGCCTAAGTTGAAGAAAACATTCAGAATTCAAGTTAGACTTTATGATAGCAGAAGAAACAAAAATCAAATCCTTTCTTCCATACTTATGGATATGAAAGTACTGTTTTTTATGTGAAAGGCAATTAAGTTCATTATTTAATTATAAAACAATAAAAAAGTCCAAAAATGCCCAAAATTTTGTATCTATTATTTTTAAATGCAAAATTAGAGGCATCATTAAGAGGGCTTTTTATCATTAAAAACGATTAAGAACTTCGAAAAATGTACTATGACAATGTAAATGAAGATTTTAGATTTAAAAAAAATCTAAAACTCATTGTATCCGCATACTTTATTGTTCACTTTTATTTAAAACAATACCAACTTGCTCAATCAACCTCAAAGCGTCAAAATTCGTTTACAAGTTAAACATTCTACTCTCCTTCGACTAACATACTTACATAACCTTCAAAAGAATTTTATTCAGTCACAAATTTTTCAGAACAAAATAATAATTGTTTTTATAAACATTTTCACTCATTTTTTTAATCAGAAAAACAATTTAGCATTATGCAACAAATTGCCATGTCGTGAGATATTTACAGATAAGGAAATAAAATTTTTTGTTAACTGAAAGGTGGTTATTATGTTCAAATTCATTTATTTCTCTGCAAGTCTTTTATATGTAAAAGTTATGTGTTCTTAAAATAAAAACATATTATATTTGAACAAAGTGTGTTCAAGGTTAAGTTTTATTATCACGCTTTTGATATAAAATTACAATACTGATAGAACTATAAAAATTGTTCTGAAATATATTGCTAGTTTAATACTCGATTCGGCTCAAATAGAGCGGGGAGCACTTGTGCAATTAAAATGGAATAGACCCTTATATTATTCTCCTCTGAAATAATTTATGCCAAAAAGTGTTCCTTTTTTAAACTTAAATCCAGTTCAAAAACCCTTATTCTTCCTAATTAGATGAAAAAAACTTAATTAAATAAACATTACTTTAAAAATTACGGAATGTAAAAATGGATTTCATGAATGTGCCTATGTGCCGTTTCTTTAAGCCGTTCGGAATTTTTTACAGTGTGACAACAAACATTTACGTGTATTCGCCACTCTTAAATGACCCTGTCAACCACCCTGTTATCCAATAAAATGTCGAATGCTTTTTACATTTCGTATATTCTGCTTCATGTGCCGTCTTTTTATTTCGTTGTGTGAATTTATTATATGTAGCTTTTATGGTTGCTGTGCTATATCACATAGTTAGTTTCGTTTTGGTTTGGACCTTAAGACTATAGAGTGTATTTCGTTGTGTAGCAAGTTTTTAGCTTGCATGGCTTTTTGGGGCTGGATATATAATACCACAGTTGCCATTATGGATTATGTGATCCTAGGTAACAAAAATATTTCATGTATGTTCGTTTTAATGTAAATAATAATAATAAAATGCTTATGCTTATCAAAAAAATTTTAAATTATATTATAATTAGAAGTTTTTATTCCATGAAATTTTAATAAAGCATATTTCAACAAAAGCTTGTATAATGTCTAAATATTGAATAACATCTAAAATACAACTCATATCCAAGCTGTCTTCTTCAGTTTCTATACTCTCAGAAATGAAACTTACTTTTGACGATTCAGCAATCCTTGAGCTGTATTTCGATAACTTTGAGGATCATTTCGTCACAAAAACACAGTGATTTATGTCGAAACGCGAACTCTCAAATGTAAGACAATGTTTTATCATCTCGATACATCATCGCAGTGCATTGTGGGAGATTGTTAACAAGATTGACGAAACCAAGATGATGACTAGACGATCGAAAATAAAGGGACGAAATGTGCCTAAGCGCTTTTATGGTATTCAATGAGTTGGCCTCGTGTCAGGAAGATCCCGGGTTTGGATCCCGCTTCCGGAATGGTTGTAATTTATTTCTTTGTTCTATGTGTCCTACCAGTGTTATTGGGCGGTATGGATCCATCTATATGATACCCACGATAAAGTGATTATAAGAAAAGTTAGATGCATTAGTCCCTAAGAGTCCCTTTTAGTGATTTGTTTGAAAAAAATAGAATGACGAAGTATGTCTTTAATTTTAGCGAAATTTGTTTCCTCGTAGATGTCAGATATTTCGTCAGTATGACGAAATTTTCACTCTGATTATAGTACTAGGAAACAGTTTCATTAGAAAAGGTCTTTAAAGAATGTCTTTCACTAGAAAAAGTGTTTTATTTTTCTTAAATTTGTTTTCTCGAAGAAATAACAATATTTTGTCACTTCACCGAAATTTTGCAGTCGGAGTATAAACGGTTTCGTCAAAAATTGTGTTGAGTTTTGTAATGCTTGAGTATTCGTTTTTACAGCGTAAAAGCCCTATTAGATCTTTCAGAGTTTAAATTTAAAATTTATGTACCAGGTTTTTAAAATAAAAAAATATCACAACAAAAAAATAAAGGATATAACTATCACTTAAAGAGGAAAATGTGTAATATCTGGACATATTTTTAATTCAAAAACTTACCTTGATCATAGGATTCAACATGAAACGTTTGCCTTAAGAGAACTGGATCCATACGTTTGTGAAGCTAGAAGAAAAAACATAAAGCATAAATTGTTAAATCATGTTTAAATCGACGAGCAACAATTGGTTAAAAACATTAAATAATGCATAATAATATAAAATGATAATAAATAATTGTAATAATAATAAATGATACATAATAATATATACTAAATAACGTATACTAAAGAATATATAATCAATAATTAATGAATTTTACACATTGTTCTAAAAGTAAAATAACCTCTTGTCTACGCATATATATAATGAATACGGAAATAGAACAACAAAAATCGCAATCAATTTTTTTACTGACTGTAATATAGAAATTTATGAAAATTCAAACACAGACATTTTTTTGGCAACAATAAGCACCAGAACAATTCCTTCTTTAAGAAAACAATACGTCTTAGTTTTATGAAGAAAATTCATTACTGGGACAAAATTTACGAAATTAATAAAAGTGTGGAAGATGCTCATTCTAAACTGCAACGTATTGGGGACATCAACTTTGTATGTCAACGCACACTGTGCAAAAAAATAGTAAAAAACTGACAAACATGAATAACTTTTGATCTAATGATTGGATCTTCACGATCTAAAACTCAATTTTAATGGCACGAGGGGATGACCTCATATATCCTAATTAATAAGCGCAGACGATATTTTGAGTTACAAAATCAGTCACAAATGTACTTTGTAATTTCTCTCAATAAGCATAACTCTTTTTTTTACTGTTTCGGATTTCTGACGCTCAAAATATAGGGGTAGTTGCAATCTGGGAAATATGGTCTCGAGAGTTTGATCAGAGGAGAGTTCCAAAGTTTGGACCCCTTAAAGTTAATTTTACTTTTTGCGTATTTCGCTATATTTCGAGAACTTTTTAAGCAAATTGAAATCTATATTTGCCCACAAATATGAAATTTGTTTAGGCAAGATAATTCCATGCAAAAAATAGTTTCGAGTAAATATTTATTATTTTTCATTATATTATTTAAAAATGGTCGAAAAACTGTTGAATTGTAAGGTATGAAATTTTTTTTTATCAATTTAAGGAATATAACTTCATGGCAAAATTCAAAATTTGAGACAAATCGGCCGAATAGTTCCTGAAAAATCAAATTTTAAATATCTGACTTTTTTGAAATTCAATTGTGGCTACCCCCTATAATTCGGGGGTCAGAAATCTGAATCCCACGAAAAAAAGGTATGTTTATTCAGAGAAAGTTCATTTTCCTAACTTAAAATATCGTCTGAACTTATTAAGTAGCATATTTGAGATCACCCTCTCGAGACATCAAGATTGAGTTAAAAAAACATGAAGATCCCGTCATTATATCAAAAGTTATTCAGTTTAATCCATTTTTTTTTCGTTTTTTTTTCTTTGGTGCACTATACACCAAAATATGTAGGGAAGACAACGGCTTGAAAAATTTCGAAATTTTAATTTAATCTACCAAGCATGTTTGTCTACAAAAAACATGCCCCAAACATCGATTTTAATTGATTATTAATGAAAATATATAAAAAGATTATTAATGCGTTGAAAAAATAACATTAACAACAACATATCAATATCAACACTTTTATTTTAAGTCAGCAAAAATGTCTAGTTCAAAATGATATTATAGACTTTTACATTAATTATTTTAAATAAAAATTTCCTCATCTTTACTAAGAGAATAAGAAATGAGCTTGCTTTATTTAATAGCTTCTTATTTTAGGTAACTAACCGTTTACCTACGGCGCATGATAGCAACTGATATTCTGGGTTGTTGAAAAAAGGGTTAAAATAAATAATAAGCAAAGAGTTAAAATAAATAATATTTCAATCTTTTCCATTACTGTAGATTTTTTTCCTGCCTTTGTCGAAGTTTTTTTCCTCTCTCCAAAATCTCGGCTATTTTATTCGAAATTTGAGGAACATTATTTAATCGGAATTTTACGGTATTAATGATTGATTATTTACGTGCCCAGACAGGCATGTAAAGAAAACAATACATGCCTTTATTCTAATGCATGCCACGACTGTCGAGGAAGACTCAAGGCAGTTGTTGCCTAGAGTCTTCCTCGATAAATTGTCTCTGATAAAGTAGTCTCAAACATTCTCCATTGGATTGAGGTCTGGTGATATATCTGGCCAATCCATTCGATAAATATCTTTTCAGACGAATTTAAAAAAAAAGAAAAAAACGTCATGCAAATTTGGATTTTGGTTGTAAACAATATAGCTATTATATACAAAATTTTAACCTCCTTTTGAAAGTTTAAATAATTGATTGAGGTTGGCTGGAAGTAGTGGCCAGACGCGGATTATACGGGTAAGGGTTTTACTAACCTATGTACGTATCCGCGTCTGGAAAAAAGAAAGAAAGTTATTATATACAATATAGTTTAAACATATGGGGTAAATAAAACTGAAAAAGACAATGTAAACATTGTTTTAAGTTTAATTTAGTTTTCACCAAAAATTTTAAGATCTGGTCATACCATAGTCATTTAATTATAAACGCCATTTGTTCAACTAAATTATTTAAAAAAGAAACAGACTTTTTCCGGGTTTTATTGTTTTGAGAAACTTGTTTGGATTTTCATAATGCCATGAGAATTCGAAATGACTGTAAATGATTGTCGCAAGCACTGTAGGCAGTCATCACGATTATACAATCTGCAGGGGGTCTTCTGGAATTTTTTCACTTATTTCGAACAAATTGTTTTCTAGCACACTGTAAATATTTTACATATAAACACTACAAAAAATGTAAGTATATTGTTCAGTTTCATTGCTAAAAATTCCCAGATACTTATTTATTTTTAATTATTATTTTTCTTTTTTTGAATTTTTATCTATTTACGAGTCCTTATTAAAACCATTGACTAATATGTATTTAAAAATCACCAAATTTATAGTTGTAAAGATGTTACAAAAAATTAGTCAAACTTACCGGCTTAGTACGATGAATTTTCTTGTTATGATCAAAACTACTTGTCATCTGAAGAATAACCCATAGCCAGTACACTATTTGAAATCTCATTATTTCCATGATTAATCTATTTTAAAGAGTTATGAATGGTGGATCTTTGGATGGAATGTCGTTGTCATATGTATCTAAAAAAAAAGATTTCACAGTCAATAAAAAATGTCCAATTATTCTGGAACTACACTGCAAACAATTCTGGATCAAATTACAGTAAAAGTATTGGAATTAAATTTCATGGTACTTTTTATCGTAAAATTCACTTTAACCAGAATATGTTACGAAACAAAAAATCTGATATACCATTATTTTTACAGTAATAATAACAGTAAAATCACTATATCATTTTAATTAAATAAATATTATTGTAAAAGAGAGTTTTATAGTAAAATGGATTTTACGGATGATGCCGGTACTTGATATCGTAATTTGATCCGGAAATTTGACAGTGTATAATGCGAAAATGAACCAGTGAATAAAGCATATAAAATAATATTAATCACAGATAAATTTTACTTTGAAATCTTTTGTAAATATTTGTTACAAATACAGTGAACTCTCACTTATGCGCCGACATTAAAGACTAACAGAAAAAAGAGCAAAAAGTAAAAGAGACACATGAGTAAAAAAATTATTCAAAATTCTAAAACACAACATAGATTGCAATGTTAACATGAATGCAAATGTTTCAGAAGAATAAATGCTAATATTTATAATTATTTAGTATTTATTATAACTACGCAAAGAAAAATATTTCCTCACAAATTACAAGTTTATTATTGACGAGAAATTTATAAAAAAGATATTTCTTTTTCAAATTCATACGAATAAGAAATGGAAGTTTGTGTAGCTGTATTAAACAGCAAATAATTTAAACTTCCAAAGCTTTCGAATGATTTGGAGAAATTTTTTCATCATCTTCATCATTACCATCATCTACGTCATTATCAGCGATTTGATTAGCGATGTTTCTTTTTTTCTAAAAAAAAAAATATGATTCCTTTTTTTAATTTAAAGAAGAAGAAAAATTTGCTACTCTAAGAAAAATGTCCGCACATAATTGAAATATTGGTTTTTAGAGTGACTCATAAGTGAATAATAATTATCATTTTTCTATATACATAATGAGCTGAAACATGTGAAAATCATCTTAGAAATGAAAAATTCACATAAAAGTGGTGGTGCATAAGAGAGGTCACTGCTTAAAATATTTCTCTTTTTAATCAATGCGATGATTATATGCATTTCTACGCAACACAACAAAAAAAAATATTTTAACGAATTTCAACGAAATAGTTTATATTTTAAAGTAAACGGAGCTTATACAAGATATACAATACTTTTAATGAAATAATGAAATACAATTTTTTGAAAAATAAAAATTTTAATTTTTTTTTCTATTTTTAAATTTTTTAAATTAAATTGTTGCATTTTGCAATGCATAAATATTATAAATACACTTACTATTATTATAATTTAATAATAAAAAGTAACAAAAATTTTGAATGGAATTCTTATTGACCAAGCGATTTTGTAAATATGTGTAAAAAGGTTTTGAGTCGCTCCAACAATTTCAGAGATATGGCAAAGTAAGCAAAAAAAAAACATTTATCTAATATAATTTTTTGACCGATATCTTCTGCCTACATTTTCGATATTGTAATTAACTTCACCCCCCTCTTCATATTGAGGATCCGTAATTTAAAATATTATTTAACCTAATTAACTAGCGTATTTGAAGTCTAAGCCACGAACCATTAGTTTTGTCTCTTAGTAAACGTTAATCCGATCATGAGATTAACGTTATTTAAGGTAATCCGTTTCTCGTTTTAAGTACTTCAATGATTTTTCCTCATCTAATCTCATTAATTTTCCGTTAATTTTTTACTGACACCAGTTAGGACTTTAATTTATTTCCTTGCTGAAACATTTTTGTTATTATTTTTTTTTTAAATTCCAGCATTCACTTTCACTTTTAAGATCATTCAATTTATTTTATCGTTGGTCTGACCTCTTAACATTCATACATCGTTTTAATATAACTTAAATTCATAAATAGTAAGTTTGTTGCGCATTCTCAGCAAATTCAGTATAAATTTTTTTAAAAAAACCCTTCATCCATAATCTTTAGCAATTTTTTTTAAACTGTGAAAAGTTATTGAATTGAATCATGTTTAAAGTTGATACAAAGTATCTAGTAATTATGTTCTAAAAAAAAAAGATTAATTTGCCCGATAATACACATTTAAAAAAGTATAGTCAAAAGTGATAGAATATGGTAACATTTACCGAATTTTTAGCTTTCTGGGAAAAAAAACGGTAATTTTTATCGAAACAATTTGGTAATGATTTCTATAAAATGATTTCTATATTGCTTTAAAATTTTGTAAATGTGGTTATTTTATCAAGATACCCTAAAACTTGGCATAAAATCCATTTATTTGTTTAAATTTACTTTTCAGTTTTGTATTTTTACTGAAAGTAATAAGAACTACAATTTTAAAAATCTAAATTTCCAAAAAACCGTGTGAACCATATGAACGGCAAAATTACAAATGTGTGGTTTAAGTACAGTATATTTTAATTGTATTACAAGAATTATAGTTTCTTTTTTACCAGAAATATCTTTATAATGAAGTATGGTAATTTTAATAGAATTTATATGATATTAAGTTTCTTAATAAAAAACGATAAAATATTTATTTAAAATAGATTTTTTTTTTAAATTTTGAGTGAGTGTGGCAAGAAATTATTGGTAAAAACTATAATTTTTATATAAATGAAAATATAGTATGAATCTGATGATAAATAAACAGATGATAAATAAACAGATGATAAATAATCTATTTATATATTCATTTTTAATTTTCTAACAGAATTGTTGAAATTTGTTTTTATTTTATCATGTGTACTTAATCGTTCAAAAAAGAAAAATCTAATTCAATAAAAATGATCCGAATTATATACTTAATTACATTTTTTTATGTCTTTGTATATCAATTGAACAATTGTGTATGAATTTTATTGTGTACAAACCGTATTGGATACTTGCTTTCTAAGTTGTAGAAGTATACAGATTTAAAATTTGCATCAAAATTATTTTAACACAATTTCATAACAAAGAAACATAAATATACTTCAGTCAAAGCTAAATATAACAATTTATATTAATTGTTGATGAAATATCCAATCAGATCCACCCAAATTATTATTTTATTTAAAGGTGAAGAGTGCCACTCATTTAAATAAAAAGAATTGCTATGGGGTGTGACATCCGCTTGCCGAGGCCAACAATTATTCCTTTTTCCTTATTTTCCTGCCATCCGTTTTTTTTTTAATTAAATCAATATTTTATATATTGCAGTCTCTATGACCTCAATGATATTCCTTTTTAATATGCTGAACAAGACTGCATATGCGAGGATTTTAATTTCTTTCCAACGACCTTTCAAGAATTAACAATAAAAAGAAACTGTTCACGTAATATTATTATGCGATGACATTTCAGTAGTTTAACACCGAGCAAATAATATGTAATTTCTTAAAATAAATTAAAAATAAATTAATATGTAATATCTTACCTTTTCATTAAAGCTTACTTAATCATCATCAAGTTGAAAAATTACTGTTATTTAATTTCATTATCATTGCATTATTTAAACTTAATTTAATTAAACGTCGTGTGCAAGTGAAATTAGCATAAATGCAATTATTCATTTTTAATAATTTATCAAAGCTTTTATGGAGTTTTCATGAGGTCTTTAAATATTTTAATTTATGCACTCAGTCGCTTAAATTATGAGCTTAAAAGTTTATAAATTATAATTTAAAACATTTTGTAACTAATTGAAATTTTATTTTTTTAAATGAAATTAGAGATGATATAATGTTTAAGCTGATAAGGATGTATTCCTTTCTAAGGGTAATTTTTTTATTACTTTGAATGTGTACAGTGAATTTAAATTAGTGGATTAAAATAAAACTTCGTAGCCTAAAAATAATTAATATACATTAGTTTTCAATTTTTTTTCCTTCAAATTTCTTTAAAAAATAATAAAATACAAAATATTGCTGTAAAATCTATATACAGCTAAGTTAAATTCAATATAAATGTAATAATTGTTTAACTAGTTATCGCAATGTTTTGCGCTCTCAATAATAAAATTAATTCTTTAATTAATAAAAAGGAAGTTTTTCCAGCATGACTAAAATGATTTCTTTAATAAAATTAAATTTGCTAGCGATCTTGTATTTAAGCGAATTTAGTAACACTACCCTAGTATGGTTATTTTACTCTTTTAATGGAATTAATTTGCAAAATCTATAATAAAATTTACATTAATGTCAGAAAACTCTTAAGCTCTGAAATTGTTTATAAAAATTTAAACAGTGACTCACCATATATCTTAAAATCCTAAAGAAAGACAGTATTGTTTAAATTTTTAAATGAGATTAATCAAAATTTAAAATTTATATTATAATTTTGATGTAGAAATGTACAATCCAAAGCAGTGTACTTATATTTAGTAAGCGATTTTCTTAAATCTTTTAAACTATATTACCTGAATTTATTATTAAAAATCAATGAGAATTTTAATAATTAAAAATCAGTCAGAGATTAGAAAATTTGATAAGAAATTAGAGCGCCAGGAAAAAAAATACATAAAAGGGGCACCAGTGTCCCAGCTGCGTTAAAGGGTTAAAAAGCTGTAATTATTCTCAAACGTAAATTTATTTTTAAGTAAGAAAATAATGATAACCTTATGACTAAAGATGATATAATGATAACCTTATGACTAAAGAAAATGTCATATAAATTAATATCTAAGAATTCATTCATAATATTCAGTGCATAATAATACATTATGATTTGAATAACAGAATAAGCAAACATGATGCCTCAATAACAAAAAAATAATTGAAACTGAAGTTTCATTAGATTCAGAAATGTCGTTTACTTTAAGAAATTATCTTCCACTGATGAAACTATCTAACTTTTTTCGTGACTCGCACAAATTAAGCTCGATATCCCAGTCTCAAAATGTTGAGTTAACCTGCGTCATTATAATTTTAATTTTTAATCTATTTCTAAATTTCTTCAAATCCAACGTTTGTATTTCAGAAACATTTTAATCTAACAAAATGTATTTTGAGAAATTTGCTTGTATTGTAATATACAAAATTAATATCTAAGCATTCATTCATAATATTCAGTTCATAATACACTATTCATTTATGCATTGAATAACAGAATAAACAAACATGGTGCCTCACTTACAAAAAAATAATTGAAACTGAAGTTTCATTAGATTCAGTTGTAAAACAAATGTCGTTTTCATTAAGAAATTATCTTCCACTGATGGAACTATCTAACTTTTTTCGTGACTCACACAACTTAAGCTCGATATCCCAGTTTCAAAATGTTGAGTTAACCTGCGTCATTATAATTTTAATTTTTAATCTAATTCTAAATTTCTTCAAATCCAACGTTTGTATTTCAGAAACATTTTAATCTAACAAAATATGTTTTCAGAAATTTGCTTGTGTTGTAATACACAAGATTAATATCTAAGCATTCATTCATAATATTCAGTGCATAATACACTATTCATTTATGCATTGAATAACAGAATAAACAAACATGGTGCCTCAATTACAAAAAAATAATTGAAACTGAAGTTTCACTAGATTCAGTTGTAAAAGAAATGTCGTTTACTTTAAGAAATTATCTTCCACTGATGAAACTATCTAACTTTTTTCGTGACTCGCACAAATTAAGCTCGATATCCCAGTCTCAAAATGTTGAGTTAACCTGCGTCATTATAATTTTAATTTTTAATCTATTTCTAAATTTCTTCAAATCCAACGTTTGTATTTCAGAAACATTTTAATCTAACAAAATGTATTTTGAGAAATTTGCTTGTATTGTAATATACAAAATTAATATCTAAGCATTCATTCATAATATTCAGTTCATAATACACTATTCATTTATGCATTGAATAACAGAATAAACAAACATGGTGCCTCACTTACAAAAAAATAATTGAAACTGAAGTTTCATTAGATTCAGTTGTAAAACAAATGTCGTTTTCATTAAGAAATTATCTTCCACTGATGGAACTATCTAACTTTTTTCGTGACTCACACAACTTAAGCTCGATATCACAGTTTCAAAATGTTGAGTTAACCTGCGTCATTATAATTTCAATTTTTAATCTAATTCTAAATTTCATCAAATCCAACGTTTGTATTTCAGAAACATTTTAATCAAACAAAATCTATTTTGAGAAATTTGCTTGCGTTGTAATATACGAAATATAATTGTATGGTGGTAAAGGTTGAATTGTACAATTCAATGACAAAATTCAAATGATTCTGACATATTGCAAATGATTCAAAACGTTAAAAATATAATGCTTCGCTTATATTTTTGCAATTTTACGGTTAGTCATTAGTCCTCCTACATCGCACGGTGGAGAAGAAAAAGGAGAAAATGAAAAGAACGCCGCCAAAAAGTTTCACAGTTTTCCAAAACATATAATACTTCAAAGAACAAGCAAAAGATGGCGCTGAGCAAGTTTCGGTGACTTATTTATTATCCCTCCTTTTTGAAATTTATCTAGAATCGTGTGTTGTTTAGAAGTTATACCACGAGTCTATCTCAATTCTAATTAAAATAAATATACATCATAAAAAACATCAATTTTTCATGAATTAAAAAAAAATATTTGTTATTAAAATATTTGTCCTTAAGGTTGTTTATTTTTGTATGCATAAATTCACCATTTTTATGTTGATCGAAATACATTATTTAAGATTCTAATGTAAAAATATAGATTTTAAATTAATATTTTCTGTAACTATTTAGTTACAGAATAAAAATTGTTTCAATTGAAAGAAGAAAAAAAATTAAAAATAAAAATTGTTTAAATTTAGTTACCTTTTTCTACTAACTAATTTTAAGATGCAGTTAATGTATTTAATGGGTAACAAAACACTTCAAACTGCTCGCGTGTTTTTGCATAGTTATTCATTCATTAGAAGTGTTAATTATTTTAAAATCAATATAAATTAACTAGTGGGCTGCGCCCCCTGCTCGCTAACGCTCGCCAACCCCCGAAAATTGCTACGCAATGTTATATGGTTTGCTCCGCAAACCAACCTCGTTTCGCTCGCTACTAACTTAGGTACATTGCAAATGCACAAAATTCTAAGAATTCAAAACAATCATTCAAATCCATATAACAACTTTTTTTCTAAAAAAAATTACATCTTTTTAGTAAGTACTGAGTCCTTAAAATAAATTTGAATTCAAATAAAGGACATGTAATTCGTTAAATCTATTAGAAATGTGCTATAGTATGAAATCTTAAGATAAAATTTCTAAAACTGATATCTCTTTAAAAAGATTAAAATTTCGGCTATAATTAAGTCTATTAAAAATTTAAATAAGTGAATTGCAATGGAAAAACCTGCATAAACAAATAAATTCTAGTAAAACAAATAAATTCGTGATATAAATCAAAAATTGTCAAATAAATTCGTAATACATAAATTCGTGAAAAAAAAACGCTTTCGACAAAAAACCGAAATAGAGATCTATCGACAAAGACTTCTGCCTAGCTTATGCTCTCCCTGGTTATTTCAGTTTCCGTTTTTAAAAGCGCTATATGTTGAGCCATCTTAGCTAGATTTGGCATGTGACATTTTTAGCGGTAATCATTGGTCTATTTTCTAGCGTTGCCATTCGGGGAGTTGTAATGAGGCTTTTTTTTATCGCCGTGTAAGAGAAATATATATAGAGATTATATTAAATTAATAAATCTGTTAGAAAATATGTAATTTAGATATCTCCATTAGCTTATTTTCTCCATTATTATAATTTTTCTTTTGCCATGTACTCTCTGACACAACTTTGTAAGAACTTTGTTTGCTGGAAAAACAAGGGATAGGCTTTCTGTTATTTTGAAGCTTTGTTTCAAAATTGCTTTGAATTAAAACGAAATTGAAAAAAAGAAACTGCTTGAAATATCAGAAAAGCATGAGAAAATCTTAATTATCAGAAAAGAATCTAACGTTTAAAACGGAATTTGATTTGATGTATAACGACTTCAATATGTTTAAATTTACTATTAGCATCAATCAACATTTTGCATTTTCATGGTAAAAGAAATCTGAGTTGGCCCTTGATTACAGTGATCGATTACGACTGCAATTGATTACAGATAATTACAGCTATGTAATCAATTACTTGTAATCACGATTACAAGAAACTAAAATTTTTGATTACATCAGAGTAGAGCGAAAATGTAATCTATCACATTTTTCAATTACAGTAATCAATTACTTGTAATCATGATTACAAATTTTGATTACAACTGTAATCGTGATTGCAATACTCGATTGGAGTAATCAATTACTTGTAATCATAATTACCCGTAATCGTTTTTGTTCTGATTACTTGTAATCGCAATTATTTGGAATCATGATTACAGTTGTAATCAAAATTTTGATTGCAGCTGTAATCAAGATTATAAATAATTGATTACTGTAATCAATATTGTAATCATGATTACAGCTGTAATCGAAATTTTTAAAAAGTTGTAATCACGATTACATGTAATTGATTGCTGTAATCGACTTTATAATCATGATTACCTCTTTAATCAAAACTGTAATCATGATTACAAGTAATTGATTACTGTAATTGTTTATTGTAATCACGGTTACAGCTGTAATCAAAATTATGTTACCTTGTAATCATGATTACAAGTAATTGATTACCGTAATCGATTACATTTTTGGCCAACACTGAAAGAAATAATGTATATGTTACTGTGAATGACTTAATTTGGTGGTTGTTGACTTCCAACCGTGAATGTTGACAATCACATAGCTGTTTTGGCAAATATCCGAAATATACACCAGGTCTAGTTAACTTCCCGGAATGCCCTACATTAATGTTTTTTAAGGTTCAGTGCCACTGTCCGATATGCATTTAACCCCGGTACCCCGAACACTAATATTTCTCCTAATCTATCTTTAGCAGATATTCAAATATCGTTTAAATATAATAATATCAATGATTAAATTAGTATCAAATCGGATGTAACAAATATTTCGGACATTCACCAAAGATGAAATTCACATCTGAAAGTCGACATTTTCTTGATTTTGACCATTTACGGTAACATATATAAATGCAATTATTATTTATTAATTGAAATCAAATACTATATATCATTTATAAATGCAAGACTTCATTACAGTTTAGCTTCATATGTTCGCCCTTATCTTTGTATATGCAAATGGTTACATATAAACATTTTTATACCGATTTTACGTTTCTATGCTATTTAAAGTAAGCCTATAAAATAATCTAATAGCCCAAATATTATTAGCTTTTTATTAGAGCAAATGCAACAATTTTTCAATTGAACATTACTATTTATGATGAAGGAAAATCCGTTCGGAAATTCAAACTTTTAGTTGCCTTCACCTTGGATAAACTGTCGGAGATAATTGAATATAAAAACGAATAAAATATAAAAGACTAATTTGTCACGCTCCGGCAATAATCACAACCGGAGCAAAACGGAGAAAGTAGGTTTCGAGAGAGTTAAAAAAAAAATGGCCGAATCCTTGGACCAAGCCCTACCGTCACGATCCTAGCGTGACTCAACCGTGACTGGCGAAAAGAAACTGTTTCTAGCTCTTATAATGGCATTTACGGTAAAGTGTTATTGTGTTCTTTGAACTTTGTAGTTTCAATTACCGAAACAAATTTCATGGAGCTTAGAAAGAATGCCTCTTTCGCTTTCGTTACAACTCAAGTTTAGTAATGTCGAAAACAGATAAAATATCGATATCATTGTTTATCATTTAAGTAATCGATATGTTTCGTGTTCTTTGAACTTTGTAGTTTCAATTACCGAAACAAATTTCATGGAGCTTAAAAAAAATGCCTTTTTCGCTTTCGTTACAACTCAAGCTTAGCATTGTCGAAAATAGATAAAATATCGATATCATTGTTTATCATTTAGGTAATCCATATGTTTTGCGTTCTTTGAATTTTAAAGTTTCAATTACCAAAACAAATTTCATGGAGCTTAAGAAGAATGCCTCTTTCGCTTTCGTTACAACTCAAGTTTAGTAATGTCGAAAGTAGATAAAATATCGATATTATTGTTTATCATTTAGGTAATCGATATGTTTTGCGTTCGGAAATTTTGCAGTTTCAATTACCGAAACAAATTTCATGGAGCTTAAAAAGAATGCCTTTTTCGCTTTCGTTACAACTCAAGTTTTGCCAAAAATAGATAAAATATCGATAATCATTGTTTATCATTTTGTAATTGATATGTTTTGTATTCTTTGAAATTTGTAGTTTCAATTACCGAAACAAAGTTCAAGGAGCTTAGAAAGAATGCCTCTTTCGCTTTCGTTACAACTTAAGTTTAGTATTGTCGAAAATAGATAAAATATCGATATCATTGTTTATCATTTAAGTAATCGATATGTTGGTTCCCAATTTTTTTCGGCTGCGGAACCATAAAAAATCAACCTCTTTAAACTGAACCCCGACTTTATAAATAAGGTTTATAAAGGTAATAGTTAACGTTATTACTTATAAAAGATATATTTGAAATATTTAATTAGAAAAATGAAGATTTCTCTTCGTTTTATCATTAATAATCTTAAATTAAGAATCTTCGTTAATATGCGTGAATTCTTATTCAAACACACGAGGAAAAATTACCGTACTGTAACAGTAAAAAAAATTTCAGTAAAAAAATTACTGGTTAATGAAACCAAAATATACAGTATTTAAACCACTCATTTGGTAATTTTTCCTTCCATATGGTGATACTTTTTCGGAAATTGTAGTTTCTTAAAATTATAGTTCTTATTCCAACACATTTAGTAAAAAATACAAAATTGAAAAGTAAATAAATGGTTTTTATGTCATGCTCTTAGGTACCATGATAAAATTACCAAATGTTTCTAAATTTAATCATAAAACCATGTTTTATCGTTAATAAAAAAAAACATTATCGAAGCGTTTCGGTAAAAATTATCTAGATATTTTGTATTTCCATGCAGCCAGAAACACGGTACATTTTACCGTGTTCCAGTAGTATTTACCATACTTTTTTTTCTCAGGGCATACAAGTAAATTTCTCGTTTACAGAGTAGCAAAAAATACTGATTTTTCTCAGTGCATTTCTCTAAAGGGAGTAACTATGTAACTATGTATCGTTTTTTACTTCACAAGTAAGTAGCTACCAAATCAGAGTGGTAGGTTGAATCTGCGCCTAGTACAGCTCTAGTCATGATCCGATTTTTTGCTCCAAAAGTCTGATCTATTTGCCTTTACTCCGAATAACGAGTAGATTGCATTAGATTTTGAATAGCAAATTACATCAGTCAGAAATCAAAATCAGTCAAATAGTTTCAAACAATTGTAATTTCAAGTAATTCGTATTCATAAATGTGCATTTTTCAAGTAGTAATCGATGGTATTCGTTAAAACTTCGCCTTCAAGATTTTCATTTTCATAAATATCAAAATATGAAAACATAATTCAGAGATGTTTTAAATTTTTACTATTCCTAAAATACCTTAATCGTGTGTAAAGTTAGTTAGAAATAAATCGTATGTATATTTTAAACCATCATAATTTTCAATGAGTTATAAAAAATATATGAAAATGTGTGTTTAATTTTTTGATGTAAAATTAAAAATTTTAAAATTTTGTAAAAGTTTGTGTATAAATCTTATGTGAACAAAGAACAATTCAAAAACTGCGCAATTGAATGTTCAATTTAAAACTTTTACGGGCATTACTTAATTAAATATTAAAAAACATTATTAAATATATACAATTTTTGTAAGGAATTATCGTTTATAATTGTGGGCAAAATGTTTTGTTCCTTTTCAACGGTTTCAGAAGCGAGAAAAAATGCGATGAAACTGAAAATTAAATAACTTTCGATCATTAGTTATTGAGACAATATTATTTTAAGAGTCAATAAGCCAAATACGCTAAAAAAACTCCTGTTTTTTTATTCTTTTTTTTATTTATTTCGTAACTTGAAACATCGTTTAAGCTACCTAGTTAGCTAATTAGGATTAATCCTTAGAATCATTAAGATTGAATCGCAGTTTATGACGATCAGATTATTAGTTCAAAACATAAAGTGCTCCGATTTTTCCTTTTCAGTTTTTTGTACTTATATTTATTCTTCTGTCCTTTTTTAAAAAAAAAACACACATTCGGTGGTTTTATTGTAACAGCATAAAAATTTTAATATCATAATATCAAGACATTTAGTTTGCATTTCCTGAAGATATAATTTTTATTACTCTAAAAACAGTTTTTTAAAAACAGAGATTAATCACCAACAACAGAGATTAATAAAAACAGTCGTTAATCTCTAGTTTCGTCATTACTTCAAATTTAAAATGAATTTATTTGTAACTTGAAAATGAATTTAAGGAATTTCATTTTCAATGAAATTACTGAATTAAATTGTAAAGGAATTTATTTGAACTTGAAACATCAGCTACCCAACTTAGTTTGCGCAATTCAGGTTATCTCTTAGAATCATTCAGGTTTAAGAATATGTGACAATCAAATCATTAATTCAAAAGTTATTAAAATGCTCTGTTTCTTTATTTAATACTTGAGGTTTTAAAATAAATACATGCAGTTAGCGGATATATTGCGACAGTATCAGAAATGTTAGCATTACAAATTCAAGACATTTATGTTTCCTAAAAATGTAATTTTCACTACTGTAAAAAAATTTTTTTACCTAATTAAATTCTAATTTCATCATTATTTTAAAATTAGGTTGCAAATGAATTTATTTTAAAATATTTGGTTAATATTATAAGTTCTAACATTTTCAGAGAAAAAATAATTTGTTGTTGAGGAAGCATTATTTTTTATACCTATACCATCTTATTATTAACAATTAATAAAATCAAACTTTTACAAGGTTTCGAAGGTTTCTTAACGAATTCTCTTTTATGCCGCTAGATTGATATAAAATACTGGTTGAAAAGTTGTCGACCTTGCTCTCATTTCTAATTATTCCTTAATTTACGAGGGAAAGTCCACGGTGGATGCTTACGGTAATTTTCAAACCTGTAGTATATACTTGCAGACGATAAAATTCAAGCTTAATTTTGATTAATAATCACCAGTTCTAATTGTTTTTAGTATTTACGAGCAATGCATTGCAATCTAATTTGTTGCTTTTGATATTTTTTATTTTCGTTTCATTTATCTGTAAGATATCAGAGCAATGAGCTGAGGAAAGGATTTTCTTGTGGATGCGTCTCAAAATTTCATCGATAAAAATATTCAATTAAACTTTAATTTTCTATGATTGTTAATTGTTATGAATCAGCACCAATTCTCAATCTGAATGCTTAAAAAAAATCTTTAGTCTTAAAAAAATCTTCAGAACCTGAAAAATAACTAAAGCACCTATTCTCATTATTTTTATTTAATTGATCCATTATCGAACATAAACTAAAGAAACTAATTGCTTGAAGGACATTTTTCATTTTTCCTGCAGACGATAAAATCCAAGCTATATTTTGATTAATAACTCACCAGTTAAAATTGTTTTTAGTATTTACGAGCGTAATTTGTTGCTTTTAAGATTTTATATTTTCGTTTCAATTATCTGTAAACTATTAAAATAATGAACTAGGAAAGTGTTTTCTTGCAACCTTTGCGGATACGTTTCAAAATTTGATAGATAAAAATATTGAATTAAACTTTAATTTACTATGATTGCTTATTGCTATGAATTAGTATGGAAAAAAATAACTAAAGCACATATTCTCAATACTTTTATTTAATAGATCTATTACCGAACCTAAACTGAAGATACTAATTGCTTGAAGGACATTTTTCATTATTCTTGCAGACGATAAAATCCAAACTTAATTTTGATTGATAACTCAAAAGTTCTAGTTGTTTTCATTTACGAGATGCATCGTAATCTAATTTATTGCTTTCAATATTTTAGACTTTTGTTTCAATTATCTGTAATATTTTTATTTAACAGATCTATTCCCACAATGCATTGCAGATACTGATTACTCGAAGGACATTTTTCAAGGAGACTAGAAATTTTACTGAAAGTAGCTGCTTAGTTTTCCAAACTGAATATTTGCATATTGTTTCGTGATAATTGCTTTGAGACTTTTTCAATATAATGTTAGGTTAGCTCTAAATTTATATTTTCATCCACGAAGAATATGGTAGTAGAAATTACAACTTACTTTACGACAGTTTTCAACCCATAACGCGTCTACTTGCATATTAATAAATTTGAAAAGGCATTTCGAAGTAAAGTATGGCACGCATATTTCAAAAAGAAACGCATTCTTCAAATGTAGAATTTTGGAAAAGAATGAAATATGTCAAGACAATTGATTGAAGTCAAGAAAATTTTGGAGGAATAAAATTTTGCATTTCGGTACTTTTTTAATTATTCAAAATATGCAAAATAACTTTAAAATACTTTATTTATAAATCATCAATGCAAAATTTTTCTATACTGTGAAAGATTTTACTCCCTTAACAACTTTAAAATGAGCGTTTATTTTCACTTTTAGAATTAATGTGCAGACATTTGCTTTATTTTATATGACACATATACTATAAAAACACGCTAAGCGTTTATTATTACCGTATATTCTGAAAACCTGAATCAGCTCAGTTATACGCCAACAATATTTTTTTTCTTGAAAATATCTCAAAATTCGAAGCACGTAAATAAGCCAAAATTGAATGACTAAGGGAGAAATACGCTCAATTTTACCCTAAATAATGTATTCGACATGGCTAAATTTTTTTTGCTCCTAATATCATCAACAATTCGCGATCGCAACGAACTATAGGGGGCGTTGTTGTATGAGACGCATACCTGCGATTTCTACATGAACCGTCATTCAGTTCACTCTAGAGACGTCGTTAATGTAGCATGTAGCATTGCAACGTTCCTTCTTTATTGTGACTAATTAAATTTAAAAAAGAAAAATGCTTGATATTCTTTCTTATGCAAACGAAAACAAAATGGTATCTCTTTTTATTAGAGAAGGAATATCCAAAACACATCGGAAAAATATTTGTACATTAACAGAAAAAAATATGCATATTCTTATAAGAGTTAAAACCTACTGCCCGAGAAATAGTATTACTAAATTTAATGATATAACATGAAAGGCCCATTTAAACTTTACATTCTATAGTTTTAAGAATCATATTACTTCAAAAATTAAAATGAACAAAAAGTATACATAAGCCTCATAATTTTATGAAATTCAATTTTGTAAACAAAGTTTTTAGACAACAATTTTTATCAAAAAATTTCAAGTTTCAATAAAAATCATTATTTAGAAACTAAGAAATGTAAAATAAAAAATGCTGACGAAACAAAAGCAAATGAACAATTCTTTTTTGTCGCCATTTTTAGTGCTACAAAAATTCGTCTTTGGGATTTGCCAAAAAACAAAACAAGATGCAATTGTATTTTTTTAGGAGGGAAATATTTTACCGAAAAAACGAAAATGTACCAATTCCCACAACATAAAACTTTATCTTGGTAAACGTACGTTTTGGAAATGTTATTTCATTTGGAATCTTATTTATCAGAGTTCATATGGCGATATGATTGTTTTGAATCTATGCTAAACTCTATATCGGCTCATTTTCCACCGAAATCCGATTGACTATTTTGATTTTAAATAAAGTGTTTTATTTTATAAATTGTCGCAAAAATTTTAAGTGTAGATTAGCGGCACTTAAAAACCGCCAAATCTGTAGCGGCGGTGGCGTTAATAAGTAAGTACCGAATCTTTATTCCATACTTTTCTGAATCATAATATTACTTCAAACATTGGAATATACAAGAAGTATACATAAACACATAATGTTATACCATTTAATTTTTCAAAAAAAGTATTTCGAGAACAATTTTTATCAAAAAATTATAAACTAAAAAACGGAAAATAAAGAATTCTTAGGATAAAAAAACGATTTCAAGAATTCTTTACATTGAAATAAAAACTTTCATATTGTTTCTTTTTTTATTATTCTTATAGCTCTTAATCAGACGTAAAAAACCATTCTGTAGAGAACCATCATCAAATGAAAAAAAAATATTTACACTCAAATTTTTTATTGTAAAAATCATTGCACTTACCTGATTTATAATTCCCGGAGAATTCCAAAATGATAAGTTCCTTGTTTGAAAACTTTATTCTCAAATAATAGATACATAGTTTATCCCTTCATTACTTTTAGATAACATACTACACAGCAAAATTTTATAATAGATATGAAATTGAATATGTAGCTAAAAACAGAATAGCTGAATTCTAGTTGAACTTATTCTTTCAAAACTAAAAAATACTTACCAAGAAAGCGATCAAAATTAATTAAGAATCAGCACAAATGGCACTATTTCAAGTAACTTGGATAATTTTTTATTGTTGTTTTCCGAATTATATGGATACAGAAATATATACTATTCTATAACGAAGAAGAATATGCTATAACTATTACAATTCTGTATGTTCTGATTTCATATTTATTCACTGGAATGACGAAAGCAATGTTGACTTCACTTTAATTCGTAATGAATTGAAGACAGAAGAAATGCATTTTACCTTAATACACACATCTGTAACAGTATCCGAAATCGGAAGTCATCAGTTGCAAGTTTGTTGATAATAGAAGTTATAAATTATTGAAGAATTTTTCTTCAAATGTTTGGCGTGTTCTGTTCCTGAAAGATTTACTAATATTCTGGAGATTTTTTTCAAGTTCTTCGGCCTTTTCCTTAGGGAAATTTTGTTTCTTATTTGCTGCTAAAAAATGGTGTCTGATTCAGTCAATGATTTCGATGGAACTAAATGAAAACGTGATAAATTAATGTCCGATATTTACAGGCTCCTGCTAGACGGCGTACTCGAGCGTTGCGATCGCGAATATCAAGTCTTAAAAGAAGTTTGTCCTAAAATGAAGTGTTATATAATGAGTTAAACGATATTACCCTACAAGGGATTTAAGAAAAATCATCACAATAGAATATTCATTAGTCATATGTCTTTATTTGTTTTCTTATATCACGTGCTTATATTTATTTTCTTGAGATGCAAGTAATTTCACTGTTCACTCACAGAATAATCGGTGCAACGTTAAATCATACTATCGATAATTTGTCATTGTGCTTAAGAATTTTGTACAATAGTTAGACGTTGTGGCTCCATAACACGGAGAAAAATTTTTGGTAAAATTACCATACTTTATGGCAGTGACATTTCTTGAAAATAGAGCCATAATTCTGATTAATATCACCAAAATATACTGAATTTATCATTCCGTTCATAAGGTTAAGGTTTACCAGGAATTCTGGTCTTCAAAGTTATAGTTTTTATTATCACACATCTAATAAAAAATAAAAAACCAGAAAATAAATTGATCCGAATAAACTCGTTTTAAGACATGCTCTAAGATTTCATGAAAAAATTACCAAATTTTTCCACATTTACTAAATTTTATCACACATTATAAAACCCTATTTTATTGTTAATTTTACCAAAATCATTACCAAAGCGCTTTAGTAAAAAATTACCGAATTCTTTGGTGTTCTTGCAGATCCAGATATTATATTCTGGTACTTGATTATACTTTTTTTTTCTCAATGCGTTTAAGTATGGCATGGGATAATGTTCAAGAATGTCCTAACGTGGTGGTTAAGAGGATAGAGCGTTAACCGTCCAATGAGTTGAACCAGGTTCGAATCCCAGCCATGGCTGGTCGATACGAATTCCCCACCCAGCTCGCACCGACCACCGTATTGACGTAAAATATTCACAATAGTAGAGAGATCATGGGTTAGAGTCCATTTGCCGTCTTTTTCCTCTCCATATATCACCAATGAAGGTTAGTTCCATCAAAAAGTCTTCCACTATGGTAAATTTCTCCAAATACTTGATCCAGCAGTTCCCTTGTCTTCTGGATTGAGTTCAAAATTACAAGGCTACGAAGTTAAACGTTAGTAGTCATGAACCCAAAAATGGGTTTGGTTATAAAAAAGTAAGGTTAAGAATGATTGTTTTGCTGAATAATGTTGTTTAACTAGCACTGTATTAAGGTTGCAGAAGACTTTGACGGTATTATGTTTGCTAAAAAAAGTTTACCATTATAACAAAGTAATTAATTAATGCTTCTTGGCAACTATATATAAAACAAAATTACCATTACCTTAAATATACTAAAATGTTTCTCGTAAATATTTGTTCAGATTCTTAAAAGCATTTTACAATTTTTAATTAATTAATTTAAAGATCACTGTTCCATTTTATTCAAACAACTTCTCTTTATTCTACTAATTCGTTATTTTTAAATCCCAGCAAACACATAAGTATTTCCCTTGTTCATTTCTGGAATTTGAAAACAATGCCACATTAATATACTAACGAATGCAAGCATTATTCTCCATATTACCGTTGAGGCTATCCAAGCAATACTAATTCGTGACTTTTTCCAAAACTAAAAGCAACCATTAATACAAATAATTGAATTACACAATAACTACAGAGTGTATCTGACCTACTTTTCAACTGTTGTAGTGCAAGGTCACGAAAACTCTATAATCTCATTAAAGCTTTCGTTTCAATTTACAGTCAATTGGAGATTTTTGATAAAAAGAACTTCTTGAAAATTGTCAGTGTCTTCATCTAATTGTTCCTGAAGAAAAGATTCTCTCAAAAAAGTATTTAAAAAAAATTGACCCATACCCAAGGGGATGAAGAAAGTTCTTATTCCTCTTTGTGTTTAACTACTGATGCTTAGTGATCGAATTTTTTTTTATGCCTAAAGGTTAAGATTTAGAGTCAGAGGTGAAATGATTTCGAACTTTTGAAGAATGCTGTATGTTTCCGTGTATTGATGGATGAATTAGATAAGAAATAATGCCCCGTCATTGCTATAGTGAAAACTTTTTGATGAAAATTCTTTTAAGTTAAAGAAATTTGATGTCTGTTATGTTACCTCAATAAAAATTTCAAATTTAATTCTTCCCATAAGTAGATATTAGGAATGCAAATTTAATTCTTCCCATAAGTAGATATTAGGAATGCATTATTAAAATGAAAACCTTTAATAAATAACTTAATATTGTTTTGATTATTACCGAAAATTAATAGTCTGATAAAAAAAACCATCAGCAAAGATTATCAACTGCTATTTTCGATAAAGATTGAATTTGCACGGTATAATGCAAAGCAACTTATTTTAATATGAGGCTTAATTTCAAATATAATATAAATAGAAGTAGTAACCATATTTAACAACACAGGATTGACCAGAAGAGTCTGCAATTCTTATGTCTTAGCTATATTTCCTAAGTTGTGCTAGTAACTATTCTTAAATTTATAGGTGTAGAATGCTACACTACAGGTGTAGACATGTGCTATAGATGTAGGCGAAATTTTTCGCTCCAATTTCCGTGATTTCAGCCGTTTAGCAGTTTTTGTTTTAAATTTTATTTAAAAGCATGGTAAAACTACTAGAATATGGTAAAATTTACCGTGTTTTTGGTACTATGGGAACACCAAAAAGCTCGATAATTATCTTCAAAGCGCTTTGGTAATGGTTTTGAAATAATTGAATGTGAAATAATTTTGAAATAATTGTTAATTGAATGTAAAATTAACAATAAAATATTGTTTTAGAACATGTGATGAAATTTGAAAAATGTGTAAATTTGTTAATTTTATCATGATATCTTAGAGCATAACACAAAAACCATTTATTCGGTGAAATTCGTTTTAAAGTTATGTATTTTTTACTAAATAAGTGGTAATAAGCACTGTAATTTTAAAATCCAGAATTTCCGGTAAATCGTTTCCATTTGAACGGAGAAATTACCAAATGAATGATTTAACTAGCATATATTTTGTCTTTAATTTTGCAAAAAATTTCATTATTCTACAGCGTGGTAGTTTTACCATAATTTGTTTCTCCGTGTAGGTTTTAGCAGTGTTTTCGAACAAGTTTTTTTCTTCGATTGGAATAAAAAAAAAAAAAAAAAAAAAAAAAAAACGAAATTGCAATAGAATTTTAAAAAGTTACGCGAAACTTATGTACGATTGATATGAACAATAAATTATCATCATTCATTTTAATTCAAATATTTCATGAAGAAGCATTATTCCCCAGTATTTGTTTCATAATGAGATAACGAGTATGATTGCACTTTTTGACAGAAAAAATTACCTCCTCATCCATTAATAACATAAACAGATGATGAGTAGAATTAGAAGCGGAAGTGACCTTGTCCTCTTTTTGACAAGGTCATTCAACCTCAATGAACACCACCCATTTGCTTATATGAATAAATTGAGGAAAAGATCAGATCCAAATGATTTATGCATGCACAAGATTTTAATTCATTTTTTACTTATGAAGTGAAGTGAAAAAAAAAGAAACATTTTCTTTCACTAATGAGGAGTTCGATGCAAATGAGATGCGCTGACCGTACGCTAAATTGTTCAAAATGTATTTAAAATATGCAGTTTCTTAATTATTTTTAAGACGAACACAACTAATAGGAAACAAGGACATTGTAAAATTTTATTTAACTATCAAATGCTCCAAGGAAGTTTGAACAAATACAAATGGGCTAGTACAAACATACAGTTCAATTTGAATAGATAATTGTGGTGCTTTCTAATTCTTTATTATGTTGCAAGTTTGCACGTTAATAGAATCCAAAATTCCAATATTATTGTTTGATGAGGAACCAATTTTCATGAGACTACAACTAGACCAGTTATCCTCAAACTACAAATTCGAAATTTCTTGGAAATTTAGAGTAAACATCTGAAACTCGTCAAGCTCAGAATGAAAAACTAAAAATTACTGTTATTATGGAGACTTACATAAAATTCAGTGTACATGTAATTTTGTAACTGCCGTGCGTGTAATTTTATAACTTATTGTATCTGCTTCCTAGCCAGAAATTCAATTACTATCTAAAATTTATTTTCTTTTAAATATTACTGGAGATAGTTAAACATAAAAAGTTATAAATTTTGTTTTAAGTTTTATTGTTTCGATTTTATCTCTTTTCTAACATTTGATGATAGAAAGATAATTTGATGAAATCAATCTTCCGCGTGTATGTTGAATTAATGTAAATAGATTACTTTAAACCGAGCTTTGAGATGGACAAAAAATGCATTTAAAGCTGCAAGAAGATTAATAAAGCAATTAAATCGTTTTCTTTTTTTAGGAAAAAAAAAACATATTTCACAGATGCTCTAAATGTTTTATAATTTCTCTTAATACCATTGTGATCAAAGCTGCCTTTTTAAATTTATTTCCGTCTTAATCCCTGTAATCTAAAAGCATAGTTACGCTTATTTATACATCATTTACGAACGATAAACTTGCTTTCAATTATTTGTTAAAAAGTATTTGCTATATACTCAGTGTTAGAAAATTATGAAAGACCAGTTTGATATTCAGTTAGTTAGTTAATAATGAAATGTATAAATAAAATTTGCATTGCTCCGGTAATTAAACAATATGTCCTAACAAACCTCATACAATAAACAAAACAACCCCCAAACAGGATTTCCTCATTTAATACACAAATGCTTCAATATATGATTCAATAGATTCAATACCTGTTTAAACTTGACTAACAAAAACATTGGCGAGCTGAATTGCACTTTTTAGCATAATAAGTGCTATTGTTTGATGCGTTGTATGTAAGAAAGATGTTAAAAAATGAAGATTTTGTGATAGCCTTCATATTCAAATTTACTTGAAAACAATACGTTAATCGAAATCCATGTTGAGTTGATTATTCTGACGCAAGGTTAGTACCAACCCTTATTAATGTATGCCAAAGGAACTCGTCTTCGTAAGCTATTTTTCTGAAAGTAATTTGGTTTTCCAAGTTAGCTTACCACAAGGTTTTTTGAAAAGTCATTTACATACTAAATTCTCAACTAACTTTATAACTTCCAACAAAGATTAATTTTTTTAATTGTTTTTTAAGGAAAAAGCTCTCTTTCAAATGCAAAGAAAAACTACGAAAAAAATTGTATAGCATGAATCTCAGAAAAAAAATTATTTTACCATATGTATCTTTAGTATTTTTTAAGTATAAGTCATTTCCTGTATTGTCATAAAGTAATTTTCTGGGAGGAAAAAAGCTTTTGTTGCATTTATACAAACGCTTGATTTTCCTTAATTTAGGTGTTAAGATTTCAAATCTGCAATCTGTACGCGGATAGGGTATCTACCCCTATTATGACATATTCAGAAGCATGGGAAGTAACAATTCACAATAGAGAAGCTCCCCGAGTGGCGTATGCCGATATTTCCGGGGATGGGATGGGTTTCTATGCAATTTTAATCCTGATGATGTGCCCTAACTCTTCTAGAAGTTTGCTGCAATAATTATGTGACCCTCTGTTATACACAACGCTTTTAAAATTGTACATTTCGTCAAAAAATAGACCAAAAATGTCGTTTTTTAAAAACCAACTGAAGATTGGAATCGGTTAGATTGCAGATTTGAAAGTTGTTTGATTGTAGATTCGACGTGAAAATATCCAAGAGCCGCTACAAAATTTCATTCAACAGAAAGAATACAAAAAATTTGTTGCTCATTGTAATTATTAAATTTTGTGAATGGTTCGTAGACATTTTATTTTGTTATTTATTTAAATTTATCTCAAAGTTGTCCTTAAAATCATGGAGTTATTTTCTACAGATTTTAATTAAGAATGGTGTTGTTTATTTTATAGGTCCAAAATGTCACTCCAGAGATAAATTCAGAGATTGTAAAAAAGCGGTTTGACTCCTTATACGTCAAGGAAAATGCAGAGTAAGTAAATTTTAAGTTCAGTTTTAAGAATATTTCAGTTTTTTTTAATTACCTAATGAGGAAATTTATTGTTTATATTCAACATATATTGATTTTATTTATTATATACTACAAAGACATCCGCAGATGGGTTTTAGTCGAGTTTTATGTGTAATATTCCTTACAAAGTATGTTAAATTTAATATTTGAAACCGAAATAACTAGTTGTTTTAATTATATCTTATTAGGATTATTATTAAAATTAATTGCATTTATCTAATCATTAATGTAAATATTTAGAAAAAATTGTCAGTTAAACACACAGTAGATTAGGAATTTTTGCCCAGTATTATCTGCAGCGAATCACCATTGGCGTGAGGGCGTATGAGACTTAAATGGATCTGTTTCGCGATTCGGAACTTTTGAAGCCGACTCCATATTTCCGCAATTTTTGAGAAATTTATCGTTTGACGGTTAACGGTTATAAATTGTTTAACGGTTGATTTTTTTATTGATTCAATTTATGATTTTCACGTGATTCAATATTTTGAACATTTTGTTTCAAAAAATTAAATTACAATAAAATGTAAAAATCTAAAACGGAAATAAATACAATTAAGTTTTTTTTTTTTAAATTTAGGAAACATTTCAACTGAATGTTGTTTGATCGTTCTACTTTAAATGCACCTATCAATTTCTACGATCCTAAGTGCATATTTTAAATGAATTTTAATTTTGATGGACAAAAAATATAACAAAAAATATTGTCGGTACAGCGTTGGAAAATGGTTTGTATTAAAATGAAAATTTTGTTTTTAAAACACTTGAATTCAAAACAAAATCGTTTATTTACAACAAAATGAGATGAAAAGAATACCTCCATTCTTCTAAAGTGAAACCGATTAAACTCTTCAGTTGTTTGTTTTCGAATGGCATCGTTAGAACAGTTTGGAGCGGACAAAAAAAAGTTCCGTATCGGAACTGATCCGATATTTAATTACCGACACAAACGGATTAAGTTGTTTCTCTAGATAATTTTTTCTTTCTAACTTACGATTTCTAAGTTAATAAAAGTATATCATTGAGATGTCGTGTTTACATTTATCTAATCATTATGACATATCTAATCATTATTACATATCTAATCATTATTACATATCTAATCATTATTACATCATCTTATGACATAATTACATCATCTTATGACATAATTGCATCGTGTTCAAAAAGAATTATGTGGATATTATTTTGCATATGGTTCCAATGTGAACCATATATACAAAAAAAATATTAATAGATTTTCCATTCAAAATATTGATAGTATCTACCGATATAAATTTGAAACATAAATTCTTCACTGATTTTTCACTTTTTGCCAATTTCTTTGTTGAATATTGGCTTCTCATCGCATCTTAAAATTCAAATAAATAAATAAACTTCATAAAACATAATTAAGCAAAAACGTAAATAACAATAAAGGTTTAATGATACTATGGCATATCAGAGTACACCATAAAAAAATTTGGATTAAATTACTGTAAAAAAATACTGTCATCCTGAGTTCAACATCCGTAAAATCGATTTTACCGTAAAATCTATTTTTGCCGTAAAATTTTATACCGTAAATTTTATAGTAATACTTATTTAATTACAGTTATTCAGTAATTTTGCAGTAAATATTACTATATATATCAGAATTTTAGTTCTATGAAATTTTGCAGTAAAAATGGATTTTATAGTTAAAAGTACTGGCACCCTGAGGGCCAGTACTTATTACCGTAAATTAATTAGGAGTTTTCTACAGTGTGGCTGTTATAGTTGAAATATCTTAGCATCTCTTTAAATAATATACATCAAATTTATAAATTCTGAAATTTATTGATTATTTGGTAATTTATTTTAATCATATTTTATTTGTAACTTACAAAAATAGCATATCTTTTTCCAAATGATTAAGACAAGATACCTTATCTTAATCATTCTTAATATAATATGTCTCTGAATATCGATATCTTGTCATCGATAAAGAGACACCACCGCAAGAAAGAGGAAATTTCACATTCATTTCCTCCAAAGTAACCTTCATAAGTGTATATTTACATTCACCTTTTTAATTCACCAACAACCGCCCACGTTGCCTTCAGAACGCGTCAAAACACACATCTTGTGCAAACTTGAAGTAGACTCGGCGCAGAATGTGTTATCATTTGGCATTGAAAATGAGCTATACTAGCATCCATCTTTCTCAAACAACGAATCTGCTAAAAATTCTTACTAATTTCAGTCCCCCATCATTTTAAATAATATATAAATCAAACATTTTTTTCCCTTTAAATATTTCATAGAGTTACGTTGATTATTATGGATTATGCTCTCATTTGAAATAAAAAATATGGACGGCACTGAATTATTCATATCATGTCTCAAATTATGCAAACATAAATAAAACATGCATCAAGACGTATTTAAATACTCATAAATTTAAATAGAAATTGTGGCGTGATATTTTGAGAGAGTCGTTACTTTACGATGACCAAAAATAACAAGATTTTATAATAACTAATCTAACTAGTTTTAGAAAGGCAGTTAGCGTATCGGTAAGTACAATGGAAAAAAAATCCGGACAAAGTACGGCGTAAAGTACCGGCACGTAGGGTGCATCATCCATAAAATCTATTTTACCGTAAATTATTTTACCGTAGTCTTACAGAATTATTTATTAATTAAAGTGATTCAGTATTTTACTGAAATTGTTACTGTAAAAGTTATTGTATGTCAGACATTTTGTTCCATAACATGTTCGGGTAAAAATGGATTTTAATGAAAAAAGTAACAGTACTTTTTACAGTGATTTGAACCGGAATATGTTACAGTGTAGACATTCTTTTTTTATTTAATGCTATTAACAAAGCGTTTTATGCAACTAAAGACAATTGACCTTCATAGTTTTTCTTAATATTTCGAAGAATTAAGTTCTCTCCTACGTTGTGGTAGCATTAGAATTAAAATTCAAAGTATAACAATTTTAAAAAAAATTATTCTGTCACAAATTTGAATGTTATTTGAAATATTAAGAGAAGATTTTTAATCGTTTCTTTGTAAATGTCTAAAAAAAGTTCTAAGATTTTTCTTTTATGTATCAGTGTTTTTTCTCAATTTATTAATTTATTTTAATTTCTGAAATATATATAAATTAAACGCTAAATTTTGATTTTGATATTAAATGTAACGACCTTCGAGAAACTTAAATTTTTAGAAACACTTCAAAAACGGTCTATTTTAAAAGTAAAACCGTCCTTTATCTCCATATATCAAAATCATAAGCGATGTTTCGAATTTTTCTCAATGATTTCTCACTAAATTATCAATATATTTATTAAATAATATTTTCATTGTAATTTATTTAAGTAAATCTAATTAAAATAAATTTAGAGGGTGCCCTGTTAGAGTTTTCATTCCAAAATTACGGTAAAATAACAGTCAGCAGTCTGTCCATACAATTAACCGTAAAGTTTATGGTAAAGGAAAATTGCGGTTTGGAAACCGTTTACAACTAGTATGGTTAAAAAACCATGATTGCAAAACTATACTGTCTTATAAGCATTTACAACTAGCCTAGTTTCAAAACCGTGATAAAGAAATTTAACTGGATATTGGAACTAAACTTTACGCCGTCTATGCGTGAGTAAGAGTGTCATATTTTAATAGTCCAGGGTCACAAATTGTAGAGTCCAGAACACTGGAAACTCTTTGCGTGTTGAAGGGAATGAATGAATTTTTGTATTGTAACGCTGGAACTTGATCCTCCATTCTGTCCGTCATAAGATTGACAGATTGGCTATAATATATGCTCAGTTGCAGGGAACTAAGTGGCCTCATTAGGTAAGACTAGTTGGGGCAATACAATTTTGATTGTTTAACCGTATCAGGTGAAAGCAGTTAATAAACTATTTTTCCCACAGTTAACAGTTTTATAACCATCCTATTTATGATTATTTGAATATGGTAAAATATCAATAAAATAAATTGTTACTAAACCATTTTTCGAGAAATTTCTAACAATGTAACAAAAGGTAAAAGATTAAAGGGTGTTAAACATTTATTCTAACTAAAAGATATAGCTCTCAAAAAACAAAATTATTTTAATACAATGCATTAAAAATTTTAATTCTTTTCCTTTTTTGCAGCAGTGAGCATTTTTAACAGAATTAATGAAAGAAAGTTTTTTTTTATACTATCTATAATCTATGGTATAACGCTCAATGTAATTGTAATTCATACTTAGAGAATAATTAATTCAAATGAAAGAGATTTGAAGCAATATAAGCCACATTTTTAACTTGTTTAATAGAGCAAATGATGAAAATACCACGATTTTGTTTGGCAATGAAATGTTTCTGTGCATCGAGTTATTATTCAGCAAAAATTTTAGAAACATGTAAAATACTTTTCTGGCGACAAAGCTGAGAAAGAATTAGATGTGAGAACGTGAACTTCAGAAACAAAATCGCTAATAACTATAATTCCCAAACCTTTCAAATTCTCCGTCTTATGTGAAATCTTTCAAATTTTTGAATTCAGCACTTAAACTATAATAATAGGAGAAAAAGGTTTTAGTAAAATAACTTTACTGTATAGTATTGATATTTCCGTTAAAAAAAATCATAATTCTGGATAATAAAACCGCATTTTGCGGTACATTAACCATACGTTTGGTAATTTTTTTTGTTCATATAGTAACGGTTTACCAAAAATTCTGGTTTCTTGAATAGTAGTTCTTATTACCACATATTTAGTGATGAATTGAATTTTATCACATATTATAAAATCAAATTTTTTTGTTCATTTTGCAAAATCTTGCTTTACCAAAACCAAGCTTTTGGGGGTTTCCACAGAGTCAGAAACACTGTCAATATTACCATATTGCGGTAGTTTTGACCATGCTTTTTTTTCTCTATTCATCTTAACTGCGAGCACTCTCAGTAATAATCCCGTTTTTGACAATTCTGAGATTCTTGAGCTATATTAGTTATTTTTGACAATCTCGTAGTTCTCGACAAATACAATAATTTAGACTTGACATAAAATGGCACACAAAACAATGTTTCAAACAATTTTTGATTAAAAAAAACACACTTAAAGAACAATTTTTAATGCGATGATTGGTTTACACATCAAATTGAAATCATTTATGAATGCCAAACATTCGTTTTAAATTGATGCTAATTGTCATTCATCCATCTTATTAAAGATGAAAGTGAAAAGAAGATGATATGCTTGAGGCATAAAAGAGACTTCGGTTGAGGTCATTTACATTCATAAAGCGCATTTCCTTTTTCACTTAGTGATTTCATATTCACCTCTAATTTACTCCTCAATTCGAATCTTGAATTGTGGTTTATGCCTTCGAAAGCTGTCATTTTTTGAAGGGTTGAGGTCACCTGTGGTAAATACAGGCATTTTAATTAAAAACCGTGAATATAATGTCAGCACCTTTTGTTCATTTAATGTGTTTTTGTCTAGGTTAAATATTTAACCGTTTTAACAATCAATGAGAAAAACTCAAAACAAGAAATAAATATTCGGATAATTGTTCTGTGTATGGCTTTAGCAATTTTAGAGATCTTCAAAATAATTAAGTTTTATTCGTATGGGATCATTTGTTTTTGTTATATTTCAGTTTGTTTGGATGTTTTTTTGGCCGAAAAACGTGTAGAAGTAATTTTTTACTTCCATGTAAAAGTGATGCATACAATCATTTAGTAAATATTTAATGTGTTTATCCCACTTTAGTAAAGTACTGTAAACATTAAAAAACAATAAGATTTCTTAAGAAAGTTTTTACAGTTTTTGCCAAAATCTTATAAATGTACTAACATGCATGGAGGTTGTAATAAACAAAAATTATTGCAACTTCTTTTTATGAACGTGAATAAAAAAATCTGAATAATTTTCATAATTAGTTAAAGAAATTTTAATAACTATTATTATAAACTAATTAGGCTTTTGTTCTTTTAATTGTTAAGCAATTAAACATCCTTCTAGTACATAAAATAATAAGCAAATTTTTTAAAAGTTGTAAAAAAAAACATCGCTTCATAAAATCTATACAACATTGTGTAATTAAGAATTTTGTAATTATTAAACGACTTGTTTTTAGCTTCTTAATACACAGTGCAACAAAGTTTTTTTATAGTCAGTAACTTCTTTATAGTTTTTTTTCAATTATTATTATGTTTGGGAAAATAATTAAGAATGAATAAATAATGAAGTAATTTATTATTTAATTTAAATAGGCTTTATGGATGAGAGTACTTTTTTAAAAAAAATATGTGTTTTTGGTTTAATAAAAGTTTAATAAAAAGGACAATTTAGTGGAAACTAAAGGAAAATAATATTTTAATAAATCAAATTATTTTAATATAATATGATTCGACAACTTTACAATACAAATTTTAACGAAAGGTAAATATTTGAAGAGTTGCTTAAACAACTTTATAAAAAAAATTATTAATTTTAATAATTAAAACTATCATGACTATATTTAAAGCTTTTATTATTTTACAGAACCGGAATGGACAGAATTGCATTATTTATGAAACTAATTTAACAATGGAAACTACTTAAAATTTATGTCAGTAATTTTGACACTTTTCGAGATGCAGGGTTACATTTTTTAGCACTTCTGGGTTCACTCAACTTTATCCCCGATTAAACTTTTGTTGTTTGGATAAGCAGAAAAAATTTAAGCAAAAAATAAACAATTAGAATTAATATTTGAAAAAAAAGGAATAACAAAGAAATATTTTTAAATTATATTTTTCTCTTGACAGAGCTCATTTCTGCACAACGAGGAGCCAATTGTCTCCTATTGTTACTTTCAGAACACTTCCGGACACAAATATTTATTTTTTATACCTGGCAGAGTGACGGTAACTGGAAAAACACCCATATGCATATTTAATAACGTATTTAATATGTTACATGTTCGGTAATACTTTAGTGCGATGAAATCATTCATAATCATGCTATGCACAGTAGATAATTGAAATAAAGAATTATTAATGAAAGTTTCTTATTGTAATTAATTATTCTTCATTTTTATCATTATTGCTATGGTTTTCTATTTTTCTATTAATGCTGTGCTATGTTAATTTACCCCGATACAAATTTATTGGCATATTTAATAACAAATGCAACATTTTACATATTCAGTAATACTATATTGCAGTTGAAATTATACATAATCGTGTTGTGCAGAGATAATTGGAATAAAGAATTGTGAATGAAAATCGCTTATTCTAATTAATTATCCCTTATTCTTATCATTATTGCATTATCTTTCTATTTTTCTATTAGTGATATGCTATGTTTTTTACCCAGATGCAAATTTAATAGCATATTTAATAACATATATATTATGTTAAATATTCAGTAATACTATAGTACGGTGAAATTATTCATTATATTGAGCAGAGTAGATAATTGGAATGAAGAATGATGAATAAAAATTGCTTCTAGCAATTAAATATTCTTTATTCTTGTCATCAACGGTATATATTTCGCTATTTTGTTATTAATGCTATGCTGCGTTTTTTACCGCAATGCATATTTAATAACTTATTTAATATGTTAGAAGTTCAATAATACTTTAGTGCAAAATATTCAAAATCGTATCATGCAAAGTAGATAATTGAAATAAAGAATGATTAATTAAAATGGCTTATAGCAATTACTCATTCTTAATTGTTATATTTAATGCTATGTTTTGTTTTATCTTTGTTTTGCGCGTTATAAACTTCCTTATTATTTTCACACATTTCTTTCATCGTTGCCAACAAAACGAACTTTTAATGTATCATGAAATGTCTATGATTATGTTACGTTTGAAAATACAACAGAAAATCTCAGTTTTGAGTCTACTTTTTTACACATACTTTTTCATGTGATCTACTTATTTTAAAAACAGATTCAGATGCCATATTGAAATTTGAAAGTTTTAATAATTATAATCATGATTGTATTATTAATATTTGAAGTAGAGATTAAAAATCGTGCATAAAATTTAAAATTAAAAAAGGGAAGAGTTGCAAACGATTAAAAAAGAACAGAAAAAAATATAAAAAGGGCAGAATTACAAATGATTATATTATAGGAATTTGTTTACACAAAGTTTGCTACTTTTTTACAAAAAATTATTTTGTAGTTAATTTATAAATAACTTTCAACTTGATTTTTTTTCATTAAAGTTAATTTAAAAATGCACTAAGAAAATATCTTTGCACCAAATGAGAAACCATTTAGAACTTTAGTTCACTCACCTTCAGTAACAGCATGGTGCCTCACGAACACTAAAAATTATTTTTTCCCTTCGTGAGAAATCTTTCCTCTTTATTCCACAATCCTTTTGTTTTTCAGGATTAAGACTTGTTAGGACTTGAACGAAAACTGAGACGAGGAGAAAAACCATTGCGGAAAATCATATCATGAAGCAAATCCTTTAGTCGATGTTCAGTTCAAAGTAGCTTTCTTGGATAGTTTACAAACAATGAGGTTGAGGTCAATATTTGGTAACTAAGTTTATCTCAATAGGAAAGTTATTCTCCGTCGTGCATGAAACGCGTCTTAACAAGTTTTATAATCAGACGGAAATAAAATTCTATTCTAGAATCGATTGTTTTATGATAAGTCAAGGAATATTTATTCGTGTTCTATGCTATTTATGGACATTTTTCGGCTTTATGACATAACGTATTTATAATTTGTTTCATATTTCATAGAAAAGTTCTCATTTGGTTGTTTTATGTTAAAGAACATTCAATCATTTATTATGAGCTGAATCGTTTTCTTAATTTTTATTTATAACACCACTTCTTTGTTCTAGTGTTAGTGTTCATTTTCTTAGAACCATTCTCATTTTTTAGGGTTTCTTACTTGTAGAATATCTTTTTAGAGTTACTCTTTCTGTAATATCTTCAATTTTCGAATCGCTTTTTTAATCTAATCTAATGTCACTTTAGCAGTTATAAGAAATACTCCAATACTTTCATAATAAACACTTCATTCAAAAGCTATTATTTTCATTCAAAATTCATTTATTTTTAAAATCAGTTTGATATTAAAGAATCACTTTTATAATCTAGAATATTTTTGCATGCCTTAGCATCCTTTCTTCATTCATAAATCTTTTCTTCATTCTAGAATTTGTTCTTCAATTTTGAAAATCTTTTCTGAAATCACTTCAGTTTTCATGATTTTTCCTTTTTTTTAAAAAAGGAAAATAATTAAACATTTCTGTACATCAATCTAAGTTTAATGGAGTGAAACTTGAATTTATCATTGGAGTGTTCATCAATAAGTATTTCTTTTAGAATAATCTTGAGAATTTTCCTTAAACTATTTCTGCTAAATAATAACTAGAAGAACTATATCTTTAAATTGGAAAACATTATTGAAAAAAATTAAAATGCAATACTTTTTTTCCAAATTCTGAAACATATACGTAAGACTTCAAAATGTAATTAATTTCACAAAGATTTGAAAACACTTCATAGTGCAATCGAAAATTTCAATGTATTTGAAGACAGCAGTTCAGTTTCATTTAACAACTTTTCACTTAATTAAAAATTCTTCTAATATCTTAAAAATCAACACGAATCAAATAAACAACATTGCCAAATCTGTTGCCAATTCAGAACCACTTACTTGACATACTATCATAAATATTCAATCCTACGTACATCCATCCACAAATTCAGAAGCATCTCGAATGCACAAGAGGATAAGAAAGATGAAAGAGAGTCCCAAAGAACAGAAGGAGCATTACGGACTAATACCCGCTCTGTCCAAAGGGATTATGAGTAACCAGAAGACTGTGTCGCAGGGTGGGGAACCGGTTCAAAGCAAAAGGAAAAGCTAACGGAGCTGAACCAAAAAGTAGGTAATGATAGGGGAAGGGCCAAGTGATAAAAGTCTCGATTCGAAAAGTTTTCACTCTCATTTCTGGCGAGACGGTATGGTTCAATATTAAAAGATCACCTATGACTTTTGACACGACGAAAACCGGAAACTTTCTGATGGAATTTTTCGCTTGGATTAAATTCAAATAATCAATGGGTGTTGTCCGAAATAAGTGCAATTAAATGTGATATTAACTCAATAATTTGTGTGTTTTCAATTAGGTAGAATGTGTGTTTATTACATTCCTAGTTTACTTCTTTATTCGATTTTTTTTTAAATCAAATTCGTTCTACATCGATAAATCTCTTATAATCGTCTAAGAAAAAGGTGTTTTTTATTGAGAAAATACTAAATGCTATTCTCTAATACTAAAGATATACTAATGTATTATCTTTCTTTCTTTATTTTGATTTTGGAAGCATATTAAATTAAACATTATTTTTAACTTTTTTTTTACTTGCAAGTATATAAATTTCAAAAATAAAACTGCATTTTAAATATTTAAAGTGAAAAAGCATTAAAAGCAAGTTTTATTATTATAATAAACGGAAAATTATGAAATGGTGTAAATGTATTGAATTAATACCCTAAAGACAAGTTATTTTTTTAGAAAGCCTAATATTTCAGAGATGATTAAAAAGTTAACAAAAGAAGATGTAGATTTAGCAATTAATGACATTAAATTGTCTAGTCTTAAATGTTAATAAGATAATTTTCGTAATCCCTTATATTAATAAAACTACCAAAAAATTTTCAACGCAATTTTAACTGGCATCCTCAGAGCAAAACAATTCCAATTTATGTTCCAAAAATAATTTTTTAAATCTCAGTGATTACTGTCAGTGCATTTTGTATCAGGTGGCAAGTTTTATAGTATTTTGTGAACTTTTCAGCACTGAAATTTTGCTTTACAAGAATTTTAATTTTTCTTTCGCTTTTTTCATGAAGTAAACTATAAGCACTCTGACGCTTATACGTAGTGAAATTATGTATTATTATGGCAGTTTGTCAGTATTGTTTTTAATATTTATTTCTCGCGGAAAAAAATTATTATTTTAAATCTAACCATCTTTTAAAAAGAAAACGATTTTAAACATAACCATTTAGAGAAAAAAACACACAAAACAAAACGCAATCATCATAATGGATTAGTATTTTAAACAAAATCTAAACATTTTGCGAAAGGTTTTGCAATATACACTGAGAAAAAAATATGATCAAAACTACTGAATATGGTAACATTTACCGCATTTCTGGCTCTATGGGAACCTCAAAAAGCTCGATAATTTTTACCAAAGTGCATTGGTAAGGATTTTGGTAAAATTAAACATAAAATATGGCGTTTCATAATATGTGCTAAAATTTGGAATGTGTGTTAAAATTTGGTAATTCTATCATACCTTAGAACATAGCACAAAATCCATTTGTTTGGCTAAATTTACATTTTAGTTTCGTATTTTTTTTCTAAATGTATGGTAATAAGAGCTATAATTTTGTAAACCAGTATTTCCGGTAAACCATTGCCATATGAACCGAAAATATTACCAAATAAATGGTTTAAATACCACATATTTTGATTTTATTAACCAAAACTATGGATTTTTACTTTTATCACCATTCAGTACGGTAATTTCACCAAAAATTTTTTCTCCGTGTATACTTTTAAATTTTGAAAAAAAAAACATTCAGAAAGATAGTGGAAAAAATATATTTAATTGTAGTATCATTTATGTTTGAATTACGTTCTAGTTCATAAACATACCACAAGACTTTTAAGAAGTAAGAACCATTTAGGAGAAATTAACAATAATATTTTTCCAAGTAGTAACAATTAAACAATCTAAAACGTTTTAAGATATATTCAAGTTTTGAAACTCTTTAAACTGCATTGTGGCTATCTTATTGCAGTCTATTCATTGTAAAGAAAATTTGAGAAATTAACATTTGACGTTGTCTTGTATAGTACGTTTATGTTAAAGCCTGATGAGTAGAAACAACTTCTGGCAATTTAATGATGCAAAATTTTAAAACTCTGGTAGCCTTTATTCCTCTTGCTGTATCAAATGAAATAGATGCGGAAATATTTATGATTCTAAATAAGCTTCAGGCTATATTTAACCTTATGAGGAGAAGATTATACTGATGTCTGCCGAGTTATTGACCCCAAGAAATAATTTTTTCCCCTTCACTTTCTTTCAACTATTGACCGAATGACTATCGGATAACTTGAAGGTCCAGTAGTTCAGTGAAATAGCCTCCTCTGTGTTGACGAAACAACAAAACCGTTCAGCATAAATGGGTAAAGAGGTTTTCAACTTCACAATCACTGATTTCTTCATGTTTCCTGTCAATTAGAATTACTGATTCTTTTTTTAAAAAAAAGACTTATTTTGAATGAGGGGAATTTTACAATTCATGAATTATTTGATACACAGTGAAACAATAAAACCCAGCAGCAATAAATATTAAAAAGTTTTTTTTTCTCTACCATGGAATTAGGGTAGGAATGAAATATGTTTCTTTGTATCGAAATTCTGAAATCTAACTTCTGGGAATTTTTTGCTGAATTGAATTTTAAACAGAAAGAAAATTTATATTTATTTATTTTGCATTTTTAATAGAATAAAATTCGTTTGCTCCAAATGCAGTCGATATAAAAAAATAGTAATAAAATACCAGATATGTTAATTTGTTTTAGAGTAACTAGTCGAAATATTCTTTATGGCATTTAACTGCACTTTTTAACAAGCTTGACTTTTGTTTTTGAAATTTTTTGCTTTTAGGCTTAAATCATAATGTATTGTACCGCTGGAGAAAAAAAATCTATATTTCATAGGGAATCATAAAAATAGTTTAGATGAATTTTACAATTACTGTGTATCACTCAATCATAAATTTTAAAATTTATGAATTATTTGATGTACAGCGAAACAATAAGACACGAATGCAATAAATTTTGTTATTGCAACAGTTTTTTTTCCTCGATGGAACCAGTATAGGAATAAGAGATTTTTCCAAATTATAAATCTAACTAAGTATTTTCGTCGAATAGAATTATAAACAGAAAAATTATATCTTTTTTCTTTTAGACTTCTAACTAATAAGATAAAATTTGCAAATCACAAATGTTAAATGTTTTAGAAGAACTGGTCGAATTATTTTTTATGCGTGTTTCAATGCATTATTATGTTGTCTTCATCAACTAGTCAAATTTGTTGTTTTTAGACTTAGAACATGTTTTTAGGCTTCGAACTGCATTGTACTTCTAGAAAAGAAATTACATAGCGAACCATAAAAATAACTTAGATCACGAATTTCACAATTACAGTTTATCAGTTAATCATGAATTTTAGAATTCATGATGTATTTGATTCTTAGTCCACTGTTAGAAATTTCTCGGTGAAAAGGGCAGTACCAATTTATTTAAATACTATTTTACCATATTTAACCAAAACAGTCAAATAATCATAAAGAAATGATATTCAAACTTTGAGAAAAACATTTATGGATTGCTTTTACCTAATACGGTTTAACTACCAGAATTCTATTCGCGACAACTAGGTTCACCTTATGAAGCAGTTTTTCTCCGTGAAGATGGGTACATACTCTTGTTGAGAGCGCTAATTGTTTAATCTCACGACCGGCTGAACATAGGTTCGAATCCCAGCGTTGATACTACAATATTTCTTTCAGTTCTTCAATATATAAAGAGTTTGTAGTGTCTTGCACTCTTCAATCAGTGATCCCTAGATTATTATAATACGGAAATATCATTTACGTATAAATAGAAAAGCATCTACAGAACTCCATTGCCAGTTTAAGTTTTATTTTTATGATTTAGAAACTATGCTAGATGTAAATGGTTACACAACCGTATAGCTTTGTATTCACGGTTTTTTAACAGTAGAAGTTGTAAACAGTTTCAAAACGGCAAAGGTAAAGAAATGTTCCGAACCATAAACTTCGTGGTTAATCGAATAGTCACACTGCTGACAGTTATATTACCGTTATTTCAGAATGAAAATTCTAACTGTGTAAAACATCAAAATTCAGCTGCAATAAATATTAAAATAGTTTTTTTCTCGATTGAATCAGGATAAGGATGAAATATGTTTCTTTGTATTGAAAGTCTGATATCTAACTTCTAAGTATTTCTTGCCAAATAGAATTTTGAGCAAAAAAATATATTATTTATTTATTTCATATTTCTAACTAATAGGATAAAATTTGTACGGACAAAATGCAGACGACTTTTTAAAAAAAGTGAAACGTCAAGAGTGTTATATTTTTGGCACTAGTCGAATTATTTTTTTGCGCGTTTAACTGCACTTTTATGATTTCTTTAAGTATTTGTATTTAAATCAAATTCTATTCCCAAATTCCTATAAGACTCAACAATTGGGTATAATATGAAAAAAACACAACTACTTCGATTTAGTAGGAACAACATATGACGCAATGCTAAACGAATGGAATTTAGTTGTTGTTTATTTAGTTATTGTTATTAGTAGTTGTTGTTATTTGTTTCAGTTGTTGTTGTTTATTTAGTTGCATTTAGTTTCAATAACTTTTCTTTGTAATGCAATAAAATCTGGCGAGCAGCTATTTAAACGATCGAACACTTCGTTTGTTTATTTGTGGCTTGAAGTTAGGCTCGCAGAAAATGCCGTTCATGGGTTAAATTTAGTAGGAACAACACAACCTGTGACGTAGGCTATAGTATACCCAATTCTAAAAAGTTTTAGCTATATAAACAAATTAAAATACCACACTCTTAGTTCCCATGACAACTTGAATTTGTAGAAATTAAAAAACAGCTAACAGTCCTAACGTATGAACGGGTACTTTATTATATTTTGAAGTATTATAAATATTTTATTCTTACATTTATAAATAATTTTAGTCAAGCATTATCAGAAAAGCTCTTTGAAAAAAAATTTAGCAGCAAATCTTTCATTAATTATCGTGCCAGAAATCAAAACTTCATAAGTAGATATTTCAAAAAATTTGCATTAGCTAGTGATAAATATATTCCCAAAGTGCTATAATCATTCTTAATTTACAATATTATAAATAACTAATGAAATTAAGCATTTTTAAGTTTATAATCAATTAATATTCAAATTCTATGAATACAAAATTTTAATTATATTATACTTGCTTAAAAATAATTTAATTATGAATAGACAATCTTTCATTATTTATTCGTTACTTAAAATAGAACACGGTAACTATAAGTCTTAATAGGTTGACATTAAGTATTGACCAATATATTCATCAATTGCTAAGTCTTTTTTAATGATTATAAATAGTTTATGCCCTTAAACACTTCGAAATTTAATTGAGCTTAGTGGATAGATTGTTTAAAAAACAAAACTACTATAAAAGAAAGCTGCAGTAATTTTAACAAATTAAAAAATAATCAAGCTCTAAACGAATAATCTTTAATAACTCAGTCTTACATAAATTAAAGCCTGATATATAGTCTGATAACACGAAGAAAAATATTTTGATAGAATTACTGAGCTGCATATTAATGACATTTCTGGTTATAAAAAACCATAATTCTGGTTGATAAAACCAATATGTATAGTATTTGAACCATTCATTTGATAATCTCTCCGTTCATATGGTAACGGCTTTTCAGAAGCAGTGGTTTTCTAAATGATAGCTCTACCACACTATTAATAAAAAATTCAAAACTGAAACGCAAACTAAACCGAATAAATTGCTTTTTTGCCATGTTTTAAGTTATCATGATGAAGTTATTAAATTTTACCAAATATATTAAATTTTAACAAATATATTAAATTTTAACAAATATATTAAATTTTAAGAAATATATTAAATTTTAACAAATATATTAAATTTTATCGCAAAATAAGAAACTATATTTAATTGTTAATTCTACCAAAATCGATTCCATAAAAATTGGTGATCTTTTTAGTGTTCTCATAGAGTCAGAAATATGTCAAATTTAACAATAGCTTTGGCAATACTTTTTTTCTAAGTGAATTAATAATAACTTTATATTAACAATCAACACATTCCTGATATGCTATCAGCCTTATTCTTCCTGAGTTTAAGTAATTTATAACTTTTTTTCCACACTTAAAAGCTTACACACTTTTAATTATTAGAGTTGTTTAAAAAAATATATTATAATTTTTTACTAACAATAAAACAACTTAATAATTATTTATTTATGAACAGGTAATCTTTCGTAACGAAGTTGCGCTGAAATCGAAGTCTGGTAACGAAAATTCTTAAGGCCAATATTCTTTTTTTTCTTAATTGTAAGTAATTTAGACTATACACACTTAAAAGTAGGCGAAATTCCAATAGCTAAGTTCAATAAAAAAATTAAAGAACAGTAAATAATTAAATCATAAAAATTAATTTCTATTAAATTAGCTATGACGGAAATAAAAACTTGATAAATAAATAGTTTTACTATAATTTATGATAAATATATTCTAATACTATTAAATATTTTTCATGATAAGTAATTCATGATCGTTAGCATTTAAAAGTAAGATTCCTTAAAAACAAACTTGCAATAATTTTTAACCAATTAAATTATGAACAGTTAATCTCTCCGAACTTAGTCGTGCCTGAAATTGAAACCTGGCAACTAATATTCTTAACGAGCTAACAGGTACTCATTCATTAATGATGCGGAAACATCATCACAAACATCAATTTCCGAAACCATTAATGATCACTTTAAGTGAAGAGTACTTTCTCGCTTGCTTTAAAGATGATATCAAAAGTTTATTAAAAATCATTGAAGTGTGAAAATGTTCTTTCGTTCAATAACAAGACGCTCTTCTATTTCTTTTGCCTGGAGGTATCGATACAATAAACGTAGGAAGAGGAAGACTTTCTGTGTTAAATAATGAGCCTCTGGTTTAAAAGTGTTTGATGAAAAGTGTTGAATGGTTTGTTGATTGTTGCAGACGAGATCTTTTGTTAGAATAATTTTCAGGTTTTGTAGGAAATCACTGGAGTAATTGAAGTGAAATGAAGTAATTTAAAATATCTCTTTTGAGGCTGATTGTCTTTTTATCGTTTTCTTTTGTTGGGTTTTATGCATTTTTTTATTAATAAAATCTTAAAAAGATTTGCTGATACCAAGCTTAATTTAATAATTAAATTAAGCAAAAAATTAATTCCTATGAAATTATTTATCAAATATTATTTTTTTCTATTTTGTAAATAAATAAATAAACTTTCAATTAATCTAATAATAAATTTATCTTCTTATACACTGTCAGTGCATCTTAAACCATAAAGTGGAACGAACGCGCAACTGTCATAGCAAAAAGGTCGAGGATGTTAAGGACCCAAAATTTCATAATCTCGAAACCAATCGAATGATGATGCGTGGTGCGAAGCATTACGCACAATCCATTTTATGCGTGTTATGTTCCAGATCACCGTTATGGAATAATTATTTGATTATCCGTATTAGATCGTCCAAAAATTTAATCAAATGAGCATTTTGCTCTTAGAAAAAAATACACATTCTTGGAAGAAAACAAAAGTTAATTCACTTTTCTTTACGTGCACACCGCCACATTGCAAAAGACATTCAAGCACACTAGATAATTATTCCACCACAAAAAAATATTGTATTTATCCTCTGATCAAGAAAAAGTTGTTCATGCTTTAATTAACATTTTACGATTACCATATTTATGAAATAAACTTTTGTGCTAACAGTCAAAGATTTTAGACCATCTCGAACCACAATAAAGTAAAGCATTCCAGCTACAGCCCGTTGTGAGCCAGGGCCTTAGGGAGACTAAGACAGCACGACTTCATGACCAACGGCATGATTGGGGCAATGTGGCGAACATTTCAGAAAGGGCGTCTTTACTTCCCAGATAAGTCAGTGCCCATCGATCTGAAAATGGATGGGGTTCAAGCCACATCTGGGGATCGAACCCCAGCAGTCCTTCACAATGACAGTTTAGGGCCTTAAACAATGTGTTTATTACTGTTCATTGAACAATAATATAGTTTAAACATACTGCAGCCTTAATACAGTGTTAAGTTAAACCATGAAAATGAATTCTCCTTGAACGTGATTACGCGATAATATTTTTCAAAATGAACAGAAAAACATATCTTTTAAATCTTAGATCTCTAAATTAGTGGTCGCCAGTCGCCAACGAATGACCATTATGTAGAAAATGGTTATCAAAATACCAAACACAACTCGCCAAAAGTGGCAACCAAATAGAATAAAATATGCGTGATTCACGCCGATTCCATCGTAAATCCACGTGCTATTCGATCGCTTTTCCAGTATTTTTTTATACGAATTTCCATTTTTTTAAACCAGATGTTACGAATACGATAGATACGGCACGCGCATATTGAATCGTTCTTTTAAATAATAATTTTTTGATTGAATTGATTCACTATCAATTTACTAAATGTTATCACTCAATTTTGCGTAAGTTATTACTAAAAATCCTCACATAGTTTTAAAAATCTCGATATTTTTAATTTGGTAATTTAAGAAAAGCTCACATATATTAGAGTTTTTTTATTAAATTTGTTTAACATAATTATTTTTAATAATTAATGAGTTCCCTAGTCTCTAGTGATGAAAAATTAATGATGTTTAAATGAAGTGAAATTTGTTAAAATTTCATTACTTTAGTGATATCACCATAATTATTCAATAATTAAAATTTTTTTTACCGTTTCGTTGGCAAAGTTAAATTGGAGAAAATTGTTAGCTTTCTCTCCTTCTATTAATAACTAATCTTTCTAATATATTAAAATTAATGTATCATATTATTATACAATTATATATAAGATTTATTTTAGTATTTAAATATTTTGAATTCATCGCCATTTGTAGCATTTAAATGTTCTTTAATTATGTAGTTTTCTTAAATATACATATAAATTAATTACCAGTATGTTGTAAAACATGAACTTAATATATTTTTTAAAATTGCATAAATAAACTAATTTAAATCTAATAAATCAATTTTTTTCCTAAACAATTTATTAAATTAATAACTTTGGTGCTGTAGGTACAGTTATCTAAAAATGGCAACCATTTTTTTATGATTATGGTAAGCTACTATTTTTAATCACTTATTTAGAGCTCTGTTAAAGCCTTATTAGAAATGCAGCAAATTTGCTAGTTAGTATCATTCATGATACCGATATTACGGTTCTTTATTCTGAATTAAGCAGCAAGTCTAAATTTATTCAACCTTTATCTTATTTCAATTCCTTAGTCAAAATACATTTTTCCTCTGACTGGTGTAAAAACTATATATGATCGTTGAGCTCCGTAAACGTATGGAAATTATTTTCCCTGTCAACCAAATATAGTAAATTGACAGTGAAAGCGAAAAAGTGTCATTCACAATCCATTGAAATTTCAATTATGACCGCTGATGAGTGAAAACGAATTCTTCCTTTCGCGCTCTCAACTATGGATGAAACTTCCACGCTTTACAGAACACCGTTAAGAAAGGGAGAGGATGGTTTAAGGTCACCGAACTAAGACAATCATATTTTAGGCGGCATTTTTAATATTTCGCTTATTCTTTTTCCTCACTAATTGTCGCCATTTATCTAGCCAAGCATTCAATCTAATTTCTTTTTTTAAAAAACGAAAGCACTTAAAAAGTTGCTAATGAATAGTTATGAAAACCTTTTATGTATATACTTTCATTTTCTTTCTACCGTTAAAATAGCGGCGACAGGACTTAAACGAACGGCTTAACTTGAGCTTTTGGCTTGATCACCATAAGCTTTAATTAAAAAAAATAAATTGAGTGTTTAGAGTAACTGATGTGTGAGGTTTCATTTCCTTTGAATATTTTTCTTCAAATTTAGATGCTAATTATTTAAGTATTACTTACCAAATAAGAGGCTATTAATAAAAATTGATATCACTTTTTTTAATCTTCCAACTCAGTAAAAAGTTTTGCTGTATGTTGAGCAATAAAATCATGGGCATCAATATATTTTATTACCGTCGTTGAACAGCTGACAGAATTTTTCAGTTTACTACTCTCAATGTTCAATTCCATATCCTTTTAGTTTTGCACCCAATCCACAAGACAAGGGAACTCCTGGTTCAAGTATTGAGCGATATATGGAGAATATGGATAAACCTATAACCTGCATATATGGATATACCTATATATGGATAAACCTATCATCAATCTATGGATATGCCCATCGCCTGATAAAAGCAACTGAAAACGTTTTGTTGGGATAGCGCTCTGAACTTAACTTAGTTGCCATGCTGAGGATGAAGAATGAAGTAAAACCATACCATCGTTCAAGTTAACTGCAACCTTAATATGGGTCTTATTTGAACCCTACTATTACACGATATTATTTTTCAACTAAAACGGTTACATAGTTTCATTATGAAACAAAGTTTTCATCAGCAAATCTGCCAAAATCTGAGGAAAGTTGCACCGCAATATTAAGATAGTAACCGATAATATGGTTAAACCGATTTTTCTGAATAAGTAAAGCCCCTTACCCCTACGATATCATTTCAGAATTTCAAATTTTTAATTTTCTTTTTATTCTCGTCTTCTTCGCCTTTTCCGACTTAAACTGAATACCTTTAGCGGTTGCTAATCGCGTATTTTATTATATTTCTGTCTTTTTAAACCTGATTCCAAGGAATCAAGGTACATTTTGGCTCTGGCGATTTAAGATGCAGGAAGTCCAAATATGGCAGACAGGTTGCAGTAATGTATGAAATAGAGCTCGGTTTTACTAACACATTTGTATTCTCTTAAAGAGATTTATTTCTTGTGAAATAGAACGGCTGGAAAAAGCTTTTGGACTTTAAGTCTCTAGACCAAAAATTGATATTATTTTCCAAGTGAAAAAGTATTTTTCTTGGCAACTATGCTAACGATAACATTCTAACCTTTTTTGGCATTTTATGATGCATTTGCATTAAATTTTGAAATTTATTGCTGATGAAGCTTTGTACTTGAATTAACTTTGCAACACATTAACACTCAATACATTACAACATTAATAAATCAGTGTGTCCCATATAACTATAGGTATATTACGTAATAGTATATAAAGCATATACATAAGTGTTTTCTTTTTGTATCATAATTCGTAAACACAAAACTCAAACTTCATTTTGGCATTTATTTTTCAAAGATATCTTTATTAACATCACGTGGGACTACCCCACTGCAAAAATTTGAATCATAATATTGTGCAAATTAACTTTTCTCAATCTTTACTGCAAGGTACTTCAAAAGAGATCAGTTTAGCATTATGTCAAGTTTGCAAAAAATTAACAATACATTATGATTCGAAGTACAAATATGTTTAAACATGGAACCAACTTTTATGCGAGTCCACAGTAAAATCAATTGTATTAGGAGCTAGTATTAGACTACAAATAAAAGCACATTAGACTAAGTATTTTAAGACAAAAAATATAGTACTATGATAAAATAAAAAAATATTGGCGTTTTAGTTAACATTTTGTAATTAACTTACTAATTAAGTTAACTTTGTTCACAGTTGAAGATTTCGGACCGTCTCGAAATATAATAAAGTAAAGTAGCCCGGTGTGAGCCAGGGGGTAGTGAAGGCTGAACTCCACAATTTCTTAACTAACGGCATGATAGCGGCAATGAGGACAACGTTGAGCACGAGCCGCCTTCGTTGCATCCTAAATGATAAGTACATTATACCATAATTTATTTCGAATTTTTTGTTTCAGTGCAGATATGCTGCTCTAAACACAGTTGAATTCCCCAATTAAATGAATGTATTACATACCAAAAAAATCTATATTTCATTTTAAACTAACATTTTCTACTCTTTTTGGATCATAATTGAAGGAAGAAAATATTTCTAATATATGAAACGGAATATCGGCTTGACTTATGTTTTAACAAAATATTTATTAATTAATTGTTTCAAATAACCTAAAAACAAATTTATTTTAGAATATCTGAAACGCTCATGTGATATCAAGAGACACAGCCTTTTCTCAAATTGATAAGATTGTATGTAACTGTCCATAATTGTACGATTTATATTTCACCTTCACACTAGTAAAATTAAAGTTCAGTTAAAATGACTCGAAGATGAGTCAAAATTCTTTCTAAATTCAAGATGTTGAAACTTAGAAATTAAAAAAACGAAATGTTCTGTCAAGAGAACAAAGACTATGAGAAAGGTAAAAGGTTTTGACACAAATTTCTTGAAAAGCTGTTAAGTACATTTAAATGCAGATTTTAGCATTTAATAGATTTAATGCATGTACATTTAAATTATTCCCATGACAACTTTTTGAAAAAAACTGCCATTGATTCTTTAATGTAAGTTCTTTTTTGTTTGATATATGTAGTGAAAATATTTAAGAAAAAATGCATAACTAGTCAACTCCATTAAAAATCACTAAAATAGATTTTAAATTCAAAACTGGATTACTGAATAAAAATTTAAATAATAAAAAAAACTGAATTTTTAAATAGCAAAAAATTTCTGTCTGAAAAGTTATTTTGAAAAAAGAATCCCAAACCATCACCAAAACCCATTAGAGAAGCTTTATTGTGACATCAAATCAGATCAAAGTCATAAAGTTATACCTATACTGAGAAAAAAAAGTACGATCAAAGCAACCAGAATATGGTAAAATTTACCGTGTTTCTGGCCCTATGAAAACAACAGAAAGCTCGGTAATTTCTACCAAAGTGCTTTAGTGATAGTTTTGGTAAAATTAGTGTAAAATATAGTTTGATAATATGTGATAAAAATTAGAAAATTTTACAAAATGTAGTAATTTAATCATGATACCATAGAGCAGCGGTTCCTAAATTCTTTAGGCTGTGGAACCCTAAATAATCGAGCTTCTTTTGGCGGAACTCCCAGACTTAATGATTAAATTTTATCAGCATTTGTGAATATGTTAATTAACTAAAGGGAACTAATCATTTTAAAAATGTGTAATGATTTAGAACTTATTAATTATTTAGAAAATGTGTAATGATCTAATTTTTATTAATTATTTAGAAAATGTGTAATAATCTAGATTTTATTAATTATTTTGTTATTTTGAAAATGTGTAATGATCTAAATTTTATTAGTTATTTTGAAAAAATTTTGTGAATGAATGAAGAATGATGTTTTTTTTAAACTCATCGTTTTATTAATATTAGTCTTAAATGTCAGACAGTTGAATTCACAGGTGTAGCGGTATCAAGTCTAGCTCTTAATTTGATTTTAATGCATGCATAAATCGAAAATGAATGAACTGAAATATGGTTTACATTAAAGAAAAAAAGAAATAGAAAAAAAATTTGAGAATGGTTATCAAAGAAACACACTTCTCTGTTGTTGAATTTAGGTATTTTTATTCGATTCGAAATGATGATGGAATTTTTCATAAATGAATGTAATTTTTAACTCATTTATTATATTGTCATTAGAAAAAAAAAATTCTTTTAAGATTTCTTTCTTCACAAGCACTAAATAATTTCGTAAAAATTAATGGAAACGTTAAAAAAAATATTAGATTATTAATTGAATATAAATTTAGTTACAAGTTTCAAAAATAATTACTGATTCACAAACAAAATTACTAACACTCGGAAACTCTGTCACCCTTCCATGGAACCCTAGGGTTCCGAGGAACACCATTTGGTAACCACTACCTAAGAACATGGCATAAAAACCAGTTATTCGTTTGAATTTACAGTTCCGTTTTGTATTTTTGACCGAATGCGTGTAATAAAAACTATAATTTTGACAACCGAAATTATCGGTAAACCGCTGCCATAAGAAAAATTACCAAATGAATGATTTAAGTACCATATATTTTGGTTTTGCTATCCGGAATCATGGTATTTTTTACCATAAATGTCATTATCATACAGCACTGTAATTTTATCAGTATTTTTTCTCCGTGTTGTCGTTTCTTTTTAAAGTAATCAATCAATTGATGGTAACTTTATAAACGCTAGAAAATTTAAACAACTCATCCCATTTATCATAAAATGTCCATGTTTTCATCTTTTCGAATTTAAAGAGCATTCTAAAATTTAAATAATAAAAAAACTCCCGGTTCAATCTCTAAGGTACTAAGAAAATCCATGTTTGAAGAAGTATTCGAACAATAAGAAGGAGTATCGACCTAGTAAACGAGAACGATTCTCAATGGGAAGCAGCCAAACAGACACAATGACTTTATTGTCACTCCCTTCTGTGAAGAAACCATCTCGCTGTGATTCAGCACAATGCATAAATATAAATAAACTATTTATTAGAGTGCTATACTACACTTTAGACTATTTCGTCACATGATTTAACGCTCGATTCGCAAATTTTCATATCCATCTTGATTGCGTTCCATTGTTTGAAGAAGAGGCGTTTTGTTCTTGTCTCCTTCGAACAATGAATATTGCATTTTTCATATATTAAAGTATAAGTTTCACTTTTCTTAATAAATTATTTTATGAAATATTGTTAATAAGTTATTGGGCTGTGTTGTTAGAGCTGCTCAAAACATGCATACCTGGAGGAAAAATTTTTATTAAAGTTATCATGTTGTGTGGTAATAACATTTCTAAAAATAAAAAATAAATAAAAAAATTAAATAAAAAACATAATTCTGGTTAAATAAAACCAAAATACACGAGATTTAAAACATTCGTTTGGTAATTTTTCAGTTCATAGGCTAACGGTTTACCCTAAATTCCTTTTTACAAAAATATAGTTCTTTATTACCACACTTTTAGAAAAATAATACAGAACTGGAAAGTATATTTAACTGAATAAATGATTTTTATGCCATGCTCTAACTCTAATGTATCATGAAATTTTGTCACATTAACCAAATTTTATCACGCATTATATAACCATATTTCATTGTTCATTTTACCTGAATCATAACCTAAGTCCAACCGACGTTTTGGTGCTCCAATGTAGCCAGAAACATTGTAAATTTTATCATATCCTGGCAGTTTGGGCCATACTTTTTCCCGTTTAGTGCACCAATTTTACGGCTAACGAAAGTTCCATTCGTATTTCTGAAAACTTTACCTAACTCAAAGATATAAGATGGGACATAATAATTTCGATCGTGCTATTTTTTGGACGATCTAGTTGTATTTCAATAAACAATGTCTATTTTAACCAATTGCCCTTAAATGTATAGCCTGCCTAGAGAATAAACCCATTTTTTCATAAACAATGAATGAATATCTAGTTTCGAGGGATACATTCTTTTTCAATAAACAGTAAATGGAATATCTACTTTTATGGGTTGAATTTTTTTCAATAAACTATGAATGAAATACCGTAAACCGGTACGAGTCTACACATTTTTTCAGTTTGTAAACTTTCAAGTGGTCAAACTTTTGTAAATATTAAAGAAAAAAGACTTTTAATAGGTGTTTCGGAATCGCTATTTATCCCTCTTTAAAGCTGTGAAATTGATTTTAGAAAATATTAACAGTTATGCTGTTTCTGTATAATTTTATAGAACTGCTGACAAATCTTTCGTATGGGGCGAGTCTACCCATTCTACTAAAATGAATGTTAACATTGTAAATAATCAAATTTTACTATTAAATTGTTATTTTAGTTACTATATAGGATATTTATGAAGTAAAATTCATAACTTTATTATATAGACCATTTTTTTATTCATAAAATAACACAAATTGAGTATTTGATCGATTATCACATTTTGATCACAGTTTTGTTTTTATAATCATTAACATTATAAAATAAATTTTTTTCTGATTATTGTTGATAAAAAGAAATTAAAATTAATATAAATTTACAATTAAATAATTAATAAATAATAATAATTAAAGATTAGGGGCCATTCAAAAAGTACGTACACAAAAATGGAGAAATTTTAAACCCCTCCCCCCCCCTTCGTACATTACCGTACATAAGGTCGTACTCCCCCCCCCCCTTCGAGTACGTACATTTTATTAGTCTACCCCCCTTTTTGATAAAAACTAAAATAATTATGTTTTTAATAAAATTAAATATTTATTTAAAATAATTTATTCATTTAAATTATTTAAACAATAACACCCAACGAAGAAATACCACCAATCGGGGAAAGTTTGGTGCTTGCAATTTTTTATTTTGCGAGACAACTTATTTTGAGAACTGATTTACTCAATCTAACAAGTGGTCGCCGTGTGAAAAAAAAATAAAAGAACAAACATATGTATAATACGTGTGTAGGAAAAAGTCAAATTTAAATTTGGTGTATGGTTATAATGTACGTACTTTGAATAATACCTCCCCCCCTCCCCATCGTACAAAACCGTACAAAATAGTAAATCCCCTCCCCCCCTTTCGTGATGTACGTACTTTTTGAACGGCCCCTTATTAACAAAATCGAAATTCAAACATTGGGAATCGTGAAAAATCCTTTTTCCATTCTTTTGGGAGGTAATAATAATTTATAAATAATAATTTATTTAACTTGCATTAAATAAAAAAAAGTTAATTTTGTAATATAAAAATTGAAAAAATGGGTAAAATAAACATATTTTATATTTACATTTATATTTAACCTATATATTTTCTTATTAATGATAAATTTACCAATGCAGAATTAAAAAAATATACTCAAATTCATTTAAAATGACTTAATTTTAATATAAACAAAGTTCTAAATCATATTATTATGCTTTATTAAAACTAAATACGAATGGGTAGACTCGCCCCGCGAATTCTGACTTTTTGTTTACAACAGCAAAACTTACATTCTTTTTGTTTTGTTTTTTCATATGAAATTAATGTAATCTTAGTCTTAGATAAGTTTATCACTTGACCAAAGTGAAAATAGTAATAATAATAATATACTTACGGAGCACCAACTAAAAGTTTGCTGATTTTCAATACAAATCTCTCAAAAGACGTTTGAACAGGTCGGTTAAAAAGACACCAAATAAATAAAAACGGATCAAACTACTACAGCGCCATCTTCCTTAGAGTCTGAACTAAGTCCTCCGTTGGTAAAAAAAATTTTATTTGCAATTTAAAATAGTGAAAATTAAATAAAACTAAAATCTCACAAACATGAAAAATCTCATTCATTTTTCAGAAACATTTTCAAACTTTCAAGAATTCAAAGTTGGCCTCAGATAGGGTTTTTATATAGTGACAATTTAGTAGTCCTTTCACTAACAAAGTATGTATTTTTTTCAGTTTTTCCCGAGTTTTCTTCAAATTTGTAAAATCATTCAGTTTTCTTTTAATAGTTTTTCGGATAACAGAAAGTAGGCCATTGAGACTAGTCATACTATTTTTTTAGTTTATTTTCAATAAAAATGCTTAGTTAAAAAATGTAGTTTGTAGTTTAAGCTTTGGGTTAGAAACATTATATCTTACAGATAAAGTCGATAATTCACTACTGTGGATGCAAGAAAACTGTGGTTAACGCATAGCAAAAGCTAGTGAAAGGCCTCTCTGTTCTCCTGACTTAAAACTTGATTATTTTTTTGCAAAGAAATTATTTAAAAGATAACGATTTTATTGACCAATATAACCATAAAATGTTTTGGATTTTAACAAAAGCGCTGCGGAATGTTATTTGTTTCTACTATAACTATGAATTTGACACCACACTTTGAAGATATTGGCTCATAAACCGCAATGTTTTTGGCAGATTTCTACTAAGTTTCTACAAGATTTTGTATTTTATTTATTTATTTCTACTAATAAATTTAAAATACTTAAGAACACATCATTACTTTAAATAAAAAATTATTACTAAAAAGTCCAACTTTAAGTTTAAATTACAGCATTTTATAAGGCAGCACTATAAGAGCTAAAACTTAAAACAATAATAATGATTTAAACTGTTCGTGAAGCCAAACGCTTCACTTTTTCGATAGTTTATTATTTAAGTATTTCGTTTAATTAATTTTTCGATTGAATGAGTCTTTAATTGGAGAATTATTAAATCATAATTTTTTCAATATAATGAATATTTAATTAAAACATTATTAAATTATTGGCGTAAAACTTGAATTGATTGTTTTAATTATTAATTGAAATAAGTGAAATGGAATTATAAACCGATTTAGATCTTTTTTACAATACGTTTATTATGTAAGTTCAATATCAGTGATAAGGTTGTACTGAGATGTTTTAATAGATGTCAAACATACTAAGTAACTTTTTGTTGTTTTTCATCCAATTCACGAACAATGAAAGTGTTACTCTTAGATCTATAAAGGATTATTGACTTAAAAGATAGAAATTATATAAGTATGTGTAATTGTACAATTTCGTCAAACGTTATTTAACTCAAAAAATTACCTTGAAAATCGCTCTACTTATAGCCTGACAGCAACAAGGTCACAAAAATTTCAGGGTCATTTATCCAAATATAAATTTCTCTGACCTTGATGTGATGAAAAAAACAGATACTTTTTTAGAAATTATACAAGAAAGATATATATTTTCTAAGCTCCCATAAGTAATTATAATTAAGAAAATAAATTATACTAACTATCTGCCACAACCTTTCTGGCAATTTAATTATTGTTCTAATTATATTTTGATGAAGAATGATAGTATCCTTTTTGTCCTCTATATTATTGATAATATTTCCTTAATCTAACGACAGAACACCAATCTGCCTAACGATTTTCAAAATTTTTTTTTTCAGAAGCAGATTGATTTAAGCAGATTAGTGCACTAATTCTGTTGTTGCTCTTGTTTTTAAGAATTTTTTAATACTATCAAAAAGTGATCGTTCAAAATATTTTGAGAGCAAAATGTATTTTATATTTTGCAATAAGCAGTCCTAGTTTTACAGTAAACTAAGGGGGCTCCATTTTTTGAAAATCGAAACGTAAAATTATTTCTAGTTGCATTGTAAAAAATTTGGGATTAAATTACGGTAAAAAGTACCGGCACTTTGGAAGTATCATTCGTAAAATCTACTTTGCCCTAAAATCCATTTTTACCGTACAATTATGTACCGTTGTTTTTACAGTAATATTTATTTAATTAGAATGATTTTCTATTTATAATTTTACGGTATATTAGATTTTTGTTCCATAATATGTTCCAGTAAAATGGATTTGATAGTAAAAGTACAAAAACCCTAAGTGTCGGTACTTTTTATCGAAAAAAACTTACATGACAGTAATTTTTACAGTGTAGTAAATATTGGAAAGAACCATTTCCTTTTAGTACATTTAACTTTCAAATCTTCATAAATAAGTGGCTAAGCGCAACAAATTTTGATACCTGGTAGATACTCTTAAAACAATGCACCATTTCTTTCTTTAAAATTACACCTAACACGACAAAGAACTGTACCAGAACAAAATAATAACAAATAAGGAATAAAAAAGAAATAACGAAGATAAGCTGACCCACATTATTACAAAAGGTAGAAAAAAAATGCGTGAATTACAGCAGGCATCTCGAAACGAAATCCCATTGTTCTCTTCCACAGCTTTAGCGAACGATTTTTAAGTTCTAACTTTAATTCACTTCATTTCGTTACAAAAAAGCAGAAATAAAATAATTATGTAAAGAAAACGATAAAAATAATGGAGTCTATCTCGCTCCTAAATGCGAACCACGCCCATTGGAAATTATGATTATCCTCATGATGAGTTGACAACGCCCTGTTTTACCACACAACGGGATTATCACTTATCCTTAGTATCGTTTTTTACCTCAGAAATAATCTGAATGTTAGTTTCGAACAGTTTACGTTAGTTTAATGACAGCTCTTTCATTGAGATATTTCAATCTCAATGAAAGGGAAATAGATTTAGATTGAAATCGAAAGATTTAAGCTGACATACAGAATTATGTTTTTTATAGCATGTGGGAAATGTATTTATTTTTTTATTGCTTTCGTTTTTACTTTTTTAATTTCTCATTTCAATTTCGGAGAAATGATTTACTACTTCTTATTTGGCGGCTATAAAAAATATGTATTAAGGTATTCTGGCAAAATTAATTAAACAAGTTTTTCTTCCTTTCCGTCCCTGTAATTTTAATTAATATTTATGCATTTCCCTTATTCCATAAACCTTTTTCTATTAAATTACAGAATCGCAAATAATCGTAATCGCTATCTTATAAGCATAATCGTAAATGATAACTTTTATGTTTTAGCTTTTATTTATCATTGTCATAGTTAGTAAACTATTCGTTCATCATATTCATTATTTTTTAATCGTTCACGAAGCATTTAAATTTCTATGAGAGGGAAAAAGATTTTAAATGAAATCAAAAGTTCTTAAGCTAAGATTAAAATTTTTAAAGCTAAAGTAAGCCTTATAAATTCAACACTTAAACGATTATCATACGTCTGAAAAAATTCTGATATAACTACCATACCGTAAGGTAATAACATTTCTGGTTAAAAAAATAATAAAAGCGTAATTCTGGTTAATATACGGTATTTAAACTATTTAATTGGTAGTTTTTCCGTTCATATGTTTAACGGTTTACCGGAAGTTCTGGTTTTCAAAATTATAGTTCTCATCAACGCACATATAGTTAAAGATAAAAATACAAAACTGAAAAGTAAATTTAGCGGAATAAATGGTTTCTTTGCAATCCTCCACTGTATCATTATCAAATTTTAACAAATTTGTAAAATTTTATCTCATTTTATAAAAGCATATTTTACTTTTAATTTTACCAAATTAAGTACCAAAAGGATTCGGTGAAAATGACGAAGCTTTTAAGTGTTCCCAGAAAACCACAAATACTATAAATTTTACAGTGTTCTGGTAGTTTTGCCCCTACTTTCTTCTCAGTGTAAATCTATCTCTTATAACGTGTACTAAATGTTTTTTTATTGCCTTAAATTCCCAATGGATAAATTTTGAATTCTTAGACTTGTTTTACAATTTTTATTGTTTGTATTTTTATTAATTTAATTACATTTTTAAGCATATCTTCAAAAATAAATAACAAAGTACTTAAACATATTTTTTATTTTCCACAATTTCAAAAACACTGATTAATATCATTATTTAAGTTCCCAAACAAGTTTTTTTTCTGTAGGAAGCGTATGTGTCCGTTACATGATCTGCTGTAAATATATTCTCGGTGCGTAATTGGACACATTGCCAGCATTACAATAATAAAATAAATATTTCTTGTCTGGTTTGTTGCAGTTTATTTAAGGAAATAAATTAAAATAAATTTAATCTTAGATGTAATTTTTGAACTAAATTTGCATTGACATTTATGACTAAGATTTTCAGTTAAATCATTTTTCAATCAATTTCTTTTAAAATGCTCACGTTCTGTTAGCTCAATTAAATAACTGTAACTTGATAAGTTTGAAGAAAAAAATATGTCAAGTTATATCTTAATAAAAAAAATTTAATTTATTTACTCGTTATTATGTTACGCGTAGCAATCAGCTGCAAATGGAACTGCATCAGCAAGTGTAGCTGCATCTGAAAGTGCTCATTACAATCAGCTGCAGTCGATTTATTGGGACAAATACAATAATATAAGGCAACTGTTCATTATCTGAATTCGTTCCATAAAATTAAATATATAAAAATCACATTTTATTTGTATGATTATTGATTATGAATAATAAATGCTGACTGATTATGCATAAAAATTGTATTTGAATTATTTCTTATCATACTTTCACTAAGAATATTCGCATTCTTATATCATTATATTCCAAGTAACATAATTAAAAATTAAAAAATTTTGATGCTAAAAAGAACGTTCAAAGTTATATTTAGAGAACAACCAAATTTATTAGACATTAAATATAACAAATAATATAAATATGTTATAGAATTAGGCAAATATGAATAAAATAAAAATTTCTTCTGAGATCTTTTTAGGTAAAGCGATATGCAAAATAAAATGATGTTTTGTAAACTGGTTGTTGATGTAATATCACGAAGCCAATTTTCGCATATTTTCTAAAATTTCATTAAAATTGCTTATTTATTTAACTCTAAAATTGAAAGACCTGATTATATAAACTTTCTTTTTGTTTCTTCGTCCTAAATTTATTCGGAGTACTTCTTAGAGCTTCTAGTTTCGAGAATAACAAAGATCCCTTTCAAAAAATTCAATTTTAAAATATTTCATTGCGTAAACAACGGAACAGGATTTCTTTAAAGAAGTTTCTATTACAAATAAAGATTAAAATTAAATTCTTCATTTATTAATGCTCCTGGTCTACTTTCTTGTCATCTTTTTATTTGATTCAAGGATAAACAAGCAATATAAAAAAAAAATTTAAGCCAATTTCTAATTAGATCAACAAAGAGAGTTTTTATTTTAGTTACTTATATAAGAGAAATTTTTTTCTTTCATATAAAACTGAAATTAATTAATTAAATTTAATTAATTAAATTTAATTAATTAATTAATTAATATTTGAATAATTATAATGATGAATAACCTAATAATAATGAATAATTTTTCTATATTAATAATAATGAATTTCCTAATTAATAATAATGAATAATTTTTCTCGGATCATTATTTTTACTCCGGATCATAGTATAATACCGGATCATATTACACAGGATCATATTATCACCAGATCATATTACGGTGGAAAAAATATGATATACCGTAATTTTTATAGTAATAATTTCCGTAAAACCACTGAATCGCACTAACTAAAATATTACTTTAAAAATTACAATATAATATTTTACGGTAGTCTTACGGATGAGGTATCCAAATGTCGTAATTTTTGGAATTTTTTACTGTATAGTTGTAAATATTTGGAGTTAGTAACACTACTGCAATTGTATGTGCTCTTTAAACCACTCTATTCTCATGTAGGTTGGTAGCTAAACGACATTTCTGAACCCCTAAGTGTATATTATATATATATATATATATATATATATATATATATATATATATATATATATATATATATATATATATATATATATATATATATATATATATATATATATATATATATATATATATATATATATATATATATATATATATATATATATATATATATATATATATATATATATATATATATATATATATATATGTGTGTGTGTGAGTTTATGAATTAGAAATTTGTAGCCGGTGTTATTTATGCATGCAAGCAAAAGGAACACTTTAAAGATTTAACAAATTTTAGGAGATATGATTTAGAGATATGATTAAAATTTTAGGAGATATGATTTAAAAAAATACACCCAGGATGTGAAATGTAACATGTTTTCTTTTTTTTTTATTTATACTTCATAGCCGTCGTTGAACAGCCAACCAAATTTTCATTTTACGGCTACCAAAGTTCAATTTCGTAGCCTTGTAATTTTGTACCCAATCCAAAATACAAGGGAACTCCTGGAGTATCAGGAGAAATATACCTTCATGGAGTACTTATTGATGGAACTAACCCGCATTTCGCTATGCGGAAAGGAAAACCACGAAGACCTCCTCCGGTTAGCCTGACGGCAAGGAAACTCTAACCCATGATCCGCCTACCACTGAGGATATTCTATGTCAGCATTATAGTCGGGATGAGCCGGGTGAGGAAATCGAATAAACAAGCCTCCGCCGGGATTCGAATACGGTTCACCTCATTGAGAGGCGAGCGCTCTTTCCCCTGAGCCCCCACGGCACTAAATGTAATATATTTTAATTTCTATACGTACATTTTTATACGCAATTTCTATACGTACATTTTTATACGCAATTTCTATACGTACATTTTCTAAACGTCATTTCTATACGTATTGTTTGGAAAGACATTGTAAACATTCACCACTTTCAGAATAGCCATTCACTTACTTGTAATAAAAATTTAAATCAGAATCATGACAGCAATTCGAATATATTCTCAGTCTGATACAATAGCAGTCTGATACAATAGTCTCAATACCTTACGAATTGTTTTCAGACAGACTGGAAAAGTCTTTTTTCTTTTTTAATTATTAGAAAAACATAAGTAAAAGCTTTAAAAGAATCGAAAAACCAATGTAGAGAGCCAATATCAAATCAAAAATTTAAAGCAATTATTAAAGTTGTTTTCGAAATAAGATTATAACAAATTATTAAGGAGAGTTCAAATCTAGAGACTTTTAAAGTTTTTTGACCTGACCAAATTGAAGTTGTGATAAAATTTTCTAAAATTACAAAAACATTCCAAATGTCGAAACAAACATAATACCGTAAGAAAGATCTGATAAGGCATTCTAAATCTCATTATAATTCCCTCAAAAACTACCCATTCAAGTAAAATGTTGGCGATAGGGAAACACGAACCCAGCCAGAGTTAAACATCACGCTACCGCAAAAGAAATAATTGCTAAAAATTCATTGTAACTCCATGTTAAATTGCAAAGTAGAAAGCTTGATTTCAACAGATCTAGAAATTATTCCTGTGGAGTAGAATGCAAACGAGAAAAAGGGTGTAGGCTCTGAGTTACAATGGCATAATGAAAACGATCTTTTATTTCGACGAACAATACGGGGGCAGGGTGAGGGAGGGTACTTCTTCCCACGACCCGGTGACTTACTTTTACCCCATGGTCACTCACGACTTGCCTAAATGGTCTGAAGGTGGTACGACGGCGCACGCGAGCGCCCAGCTGCTCAATTGATATAAGTTGTTATCAAATAATTGGTGGAAATATCCAAAAAGTTTTCTCCCCAATTATTATTTTTGACTTTTTAATGGAATAAACACTGTTTATCATTATACCGAAGGTGATAACGAACGAGTTATACATGTATCAAATTATATTAAACCTAAATGTATCTTGCCATAGCTTAAACCAGTTAATTTTATTAAGATATTCTACTTGGTAATATTTAGTCTAAGACAAATTGAAATATATTTTATTTTATAACCGGTGAAGAACAGTTTTGAGTTTACGACTATCAGTGTTCAACTCCGTAGCTTTGTAATTTGGGCACAGCCCAGAAGACAAGGGGACTCCTGTATCAAGCATTGGGACAAAATAGTCTTCATGGAGGGTTTTTCGATGGAACAAACCAGCATTTGCGTTACTTGGTAAGGAAAACCACAAAACCTCCCAAGGTTAACCTGACAGCAAGGGTATTTTAACCCATGATCCGCTTGCCAATGAGAACGTTTTACGATGAGGATTTATTTTGTTTGCAAAGGTTTTTTCTGACTGATATGCAATAAAATAATACAAAATAACAAACATTTACTAAAAGTCATTTTTTGCACATTTATATCTTTGAAAAAACGGATTTTACAATTGAGTGCAAAAATATTTCAACTCGCTTAAAACGTTCTGGAGATATGGTACGATATGCAAAAAGGGGCCAAACTTAGAATCCCTCTCCTGATCAAACTATGGATACCATATTTCCCAATTTTCAGCAACTCCTTATATTTTGGGAGTCAGAAGTCCGAATTCGTGTAAAAACGGTATGTTTATTCGGCGAAAGTACGTTTTTTTTTGTGTCTGATTTCGTAATTTGAAATTGTGCATATTCAATTAGTATATTTGAGGTCACCCTTTCAAACCATTAAGATTGAGTTCTGGGACGTGAAGATCTGATCATTAAATCAAAAGTTATTCTGGGTGGTCAGTTTTTTTCGTTGACCACTGTATGTTTTGGAGATATTTAAGGTAAACGAACTCATGGATTTGAATTGATTCAGATCAGAGGGATAAGCATCGTCATTACATTAAACAGTATTATATTGGATAATTTAATTATACTGTTAGAATGATTTCCACATTTATGAAGGAAAATAAATCTCATAAATCAGAAAAATACTTTAGCATTCATTCACGAAATATCAATCCATGCTATTTTTGTATCAATGTTTTCTCAAGAAAAAGTTTGTTCCAGACGATTGTGAACTAAAATGTTAAGCATTTTGTACCCATGATGTTTTAAAGTGATCCTTTCTCGATTTCAATTCTATTTAAGAATAATTGCTTCATTTTTTTAAAAAAATAATTTATGTACACTTGACACAATACGGAAATTTAAAGTGATACTTTTATGTAGAAATTCATCGATGAGATAGATTCGATATGCTTTTGGAATAACGAATATACAAAGAATACTTTATAAAATATATTAAAATATATAGAATATATTGAAAATACTTTAGCATTCATTTACGAAGTATCAATTCAAACTACTTTTGTATCAATATTTTCTAACGAAAAAGTTTGTTCCAGTCGAATGGGAAGTAAAATGTTAAGCCTTTTTCACCCATGATGTTTTAGAGTGATTCTTTCCCCATTTCAACCCTATTTGAGAATAATTGTTTCATTTTTTAAGAAATAATTTATGTGCATTTGACACAATAAGGAAATTTAAAGTGAAACTTTTATGTTGAATTTCATTAATGAGACAGATTCGATACGCTTTTAAAATAAGGAATATACAAAGAATACTTTATGAAATATATAAAATTATATAGAATATATTAAAATACTTTAGCATTCATTTACGAAGTATCAATTCAAACTATTTTTGTATCAATATTTTCTAAGGAAAAAGTTTTTTCCAGACGATTGGGAAGTAAAATGTTAAGCCTTTTTTACCCATGATGATTTATAGTGATTCTTTCTCGATTTCAACCCTATTTCAGTATAATTTTTTCAGCTTGTAAAATCATTTATATACATTTGACACAATAAGGAAACTTAAGTGGAATTTTTATGTAGAATTTCAACGATGAGATAGATTCGATACGCTTTTAGAATATGGAATATAAAAAGTAAGACAACCTCATCCCATTCATCAAAGAACTAAAACAAACAAATTGTATTATTGTCTATAATTTGTAATTGAAAATATCTGCTTATGACCTCCCATGTCTCATCCTTTTCTTTAGATATGAGATTATCTTTGAAATAACCTTGAAATCTTTAAAGGTGAAATGATAAATGAGTATTAAGCTCTAACCTTGAAATTATCTCACATGTCAAAGGTATGTCTCTTTCCTACTTCTTTAAGAAATAAAAAAAAAATGTTTGTAGAACACGGTTAACGGAGAATTAAAGAAAACAAATTGATTGAATAGTCAAGCAAATTGAAATAATAAGTAGTAATTGTTTTTGAAAGTTTAAATAAAATAAGAGGAAATGGAATAACAAAATTTTAAAACTATCAAATTGAGTCATTAATTTGCTTAACTGTAACTTTAACACTTCTTTACACGAACAAATGTATTGTTTACAGTTGCTTAACTCATTGAAATCTAAATAAATTAATTCCGGTGGGAATGAGAAGTACCTTATTAACTTCGACACGCTATGACGCCTAAAATAAATAAAACGGTTGAGTTAAATTGTTTTGCATGTCAAAACAGCACATGACGTTTTATTTAAATTTTGTTATTCTACGGAACCATAATATAAAATTTTAGAACACATTCAAACATGTCACTTAGTTTATGTTCACTAAAAATGAGAGTTGCGTCATATTCTTAACTAATATATATATCTGCACTGAGAAAAAAAAATATGGTAAAATTTCGATTGGAATATGTTAAAATTTGCCGTGTTTCTGGATTTACGGAAACACCAAAAAGCTCATATATTGTACCAAAGCACATTGGTAGTGTTTTTGGTAAAAAGAACAATAAAATTTGGTTTTATAACATGCGATAAAAGTTAATTTGGTAAGCGTGGTAGTATTTGGTAATTTTAACATGATTCTTTAGAGCATGGCATAAAAATCATTTATTTGGTTAAATTTACTTTTCAGTTTTATATTTATCACTAAATGTGCAAAAATATAATTTTGAAAACCAGAATTTCTGATAAACTCATACCACATGAACGGAATTGCCAAAAAAACAATATAAAATATTTTAATTAAAAATTTATTTTGAATACTTAAGTGTATTCTAGTGCTTATCAGCTTAATAAAATTTATACAATGAGAAAAAGGTATGGTTGAAACTATCAGAATGTGGTATAATTTACCGTGTTTCTGGCTCTATGCGAACAGTAAAAAGTTATTTTTTTTAAAGTTTAAAGTTTTTAATTTTTATCGAAGCGCTTTGGTAAAGAGTTGTGTAAAATTAACAATAAAATATGACTTTTTCAACATATGCCAAATTTTGGAAATGTAGTAAAACTTGGTAATTTTAAGATGATGTCTTTGAGCATGGTATAAAAACCATTTATTTAGATAAATTTACTTTGCAATTTTGTAATTTTTAATAAATATGTAGTAATAAAAACTATAATATTGAAAACCAGAATTGTTACCATATGAACGGAAAAACTACCAATTGAATGATATAAGTACCGCATATTTTATTTTAATTAACCGGAATTATGGTTGTTTTTACCAGACATGTCATTACCGTGGAGTACAATAATTTTACCAGAAATTTTTTACCCGAGCACAAAATAACATTTATTAACTTTATAGCAATTTTTACTGTAAAATATACTTTATACACTTACTGTTGCTTGAAATATTCGAGGATGTTGCTAAGAAGGTGTTGGGGTGGTTTTACATCATATTTATTCTTAGCTTCAATTTTTCATGTTCTGCTGTAAATTTAACAAATATTATATTTTAGTGATTTGAATTCAATATACATTTAACCCAATACGGAGGAACAAAAAGTAAATTGATCGCACATACGATATAATTTTAATACTCACAGATAGAAATTTCGTTCTACAATTACGGTAAAACAACCAGCAGCAGTCTGTCCATTCAGTTAACAGAAAAGTTTACGATAAAGAAAATTTTTTATCTATACGGATTCAAAACCATTTACAACTGGTATGGTTAAAAACCCATGAATACAAAACTATGCAGTTTTTAACCATTTACAGCTAGCAGGGTTTCAAAACCATAAAAATTTAATTGGACACTTATACTAGGCCTTCCGTTAGGTAATGGGCATTGGAGTTATGTTGTGGTTAAGTTGTGTTTTGTCAAATAAACCGCGGAATGTGGTTTACTTAGAGATGTGGAATATCACACTTTGTGCGTTAAGCAGCTTTATAGTGCTGCCATCTATGAGTGAATGAGTGTATCGCACCCTTATAGTCCAGGGTTACTAATCGAGGAGTGCACACTGGAAACTCTTTTTGTGTTAAGGTGAATGGATGAAATATTGTGGCGTCAACGCTGGGTTTCGAACCCCTATTCTAGTCATGAGATCGACGGATAAGCCGTCCCTGCTAGAATATGTACACAGCTGCAAGGAATTAAGTGGCTTCATTAGGTGGGCCTGATTGATGCTATAAAATTCTGATTGCTTAACCGTATTAGGTGAAAGCAGTTAATAAGCAGTTTTTCTTGCAATTAACAGTTTGAATAACATCTCATTTATGGTTATTTGACTGTTTTGTTTGAATATGGTAAAATATTCTTAATAATATTACAAATAAATTATTATTTAACCATTTTTTTCTGAGAATTTTCCAACAGTAGTTAATAAAATATCTCAACCAAACCTTCAAATAAATATAAAAACATTACTACCTATAACATATTTGCAAATGTTTTGGAATATTTACTGAACGAGAATCTCCTGTACCTATCTACTTCACCTGCTATCAGCCAACTATTTTACTACATTTTATACTTTTATTTATGCTATTTAACTACTTTTTATTGTTTGTTTATGTTGGGGGGAGAGAAAAGGGGCTAGAAGCTTGAATATCACGAAAATATATGTTGAGTTACGGTGATTCAAGGGATAGAGGGTTCGCCTTCTAACGAATTGAACCAAGTTCGTATCCCAGGGGTGGCTGGTTGATACGAATTCTGTTCCCGGCTCGCATCGACCATAGTACTGATGAAAAATACCCTCAGTAGTAGACAGTTCATGGGTTAGAATCTTCTTTCTATTGGACTAATCTTGAGATATTTTCGTGGTTTTCTTTTCCCCGTAACGCAAATGTGGTTCAGTTCTTTCAAAAAGTCTTCTGCGAAGGCTAGTTTCTCAAAGAAAACTTAATCCCGAAGATCCCTAGTCTTCTGGTTTGGGTTTAAAATTACAAAACTACTGAGATAAACATTGATATTCGTAAGTTTAAAATGGAGTCCGCTGTTCAACGTCGATTATCAAAAAAATATGAAAATATGAATTTAAGATTGTGAAATAATTAAAGAAGCGAGTGGTTTTCATTGATATTTTCATTGGTTTCAGAATTTTTGGGTGAAAGTGCCCAAAAATCATTCCTTTGCTACAACTGTTCGTGGTTTAGAATTTTTTTTCTCTATATCCCTCCATAAGAAGTTAGTTAATATGAGTATTAACTGTTAATTTCTTCAAACAAAGTTCATGGTCATGAAATCATCGAAAAATCATAAATTGGGGGGGGGACTGTTTGTAGGAAACAGAGGGGGATGACAGAAAATTGGAATCATATTCGGATTTAGGATAAGAGGAGGTCATATAACATAAAAATATATAGTAATGGTTTCAGGGCTTTATTTTTCATGCATACCGTTAAAAATGGATACTAAAATTTGATAAAACTCTTCGTTATTGACAAAACTGTTTCCTGATGGTACTATTTACCGAGTAAAAATTTCGTCATCGTGACGAAATAACCGACATCACTTCTTCGAGGAAACGAATTTCGTCAAAATTAAAGTCACTCTAATTTCGTCATTCTATTTTTCTCTTTAAATACATAAATAAATAACTCGTAGGAACTAATGTATCAAACTTTTCTAATGATCACTTTATCATGGTCACCATATAGGTGGATCAACGTCACTTAATAAACCTAAGAACGACAGATAGAACAGAGAGATAAATTAACCATGCCCGAAGCGGGATTCCGATCCGTGATCATTCCGGTTCGAGTCCAACTCTTGACAGTTCGATTGTCTATTTTGTTCTAGTTTTGTCATTCTAGTTAAGTATCTCCCACAATACACTGTGATGACCGTTCAAGTTAAGGAAACATTTTCGTCATATATTTGAGAGTTAGAGTTTCGTCACAAATCATGTAAATTCGGGACGAAATGTTTCTCAAACTTAACGAAATATAGCTCAAGGATTGCTGAATCGTCAAAAATGAGAACTTTATTTCTGCCGTGCAATGTAAATTGTATGGGAAAAAAATTACTTCATTAATTATTTTTTACCATTCTTGAATGTTACACTTTCTGAAGAAGCACCCATACAATGTTTAACCTTAATGAAAATAGATTTAAAGTATCGAAAAGTATCTTTAACTTCAATTTAAACTAATAAAAATGTATGTAATATTTATTAATGTCTTTTAAGCGTTTGAACCTGCTAAACGAATTAAATATAGGGTTTATTTAAATAAATTTTGAATTATTAATTTTTAAATGATTTTTGCGATAGTTCAAGAAATAAAGTCATCCATTATTTAAAACTTAGCATTATTAAGTCTTCAAAATGTAATTAAACGATGAAATATCTTTGAATCATGAATCACTATTCAGAATAAAATTCTTATAAACCTTCGTTGATGGTTTCGGACCTAATTCTCACGGAAATGTGAAAAAAAAGAACTAAAAATGCGTTGATTTCCTCTTTCATAGCCGGGTATCTCGATATCTGGCCAAGGATAACAACGTTCAAGAAAATCGTTCTATTCTATGATGGCAATGCTATCGAAAACGATGTTTTCAATGTCATTTTCGAATAATCAAACGAGCAATGAGTTTTAAAAGATATTTATCTAAAAACGAGTAAGCATTATTCAATGTATAACGTCGACGTCTCTCTATTATCTAAGTTATAAATCAACAAAGTTATGATTATACACATGCTTCACATCTCAAAATATATGAAATGAAAGCAATTGGATTTAATACATATTTTTGTTTTCGGTTAGCTCATTCTTCTCAAAATCCATACAGAACTGACTTAGAATTACTAATGAAATTTGTATTTATTTAAAAATAAATTTTAAGTGCTTTACCAGAACTATACGCTAATTTTAAAATTGCAGGATATTGTGAGAAAAAAATCATTAATAACAATATGTTTCCTAGGAATATTATAAATGATATATTAGTTTGCTACTGATAGTTTGCAAGTCGCCCTCACAAAAACAGATATTTTTATGTCTCCAGTGTACTTTATATTTTTTATGACTTTACATTATATTATGACTTATATAAATTTCTATGACTTTAAAATTGGAAAGTGACCTTTAGAATGTTTATAACAACAAATTATAAGACTATTATTGTAAATTTTTATTTATTTTATGTAATTGTCATTAATATCAGTAAAATTATTAATAGCAGTATGCTTCCCAGGAATATTATAAACGATATATTAGTTTGCCACTGATAGTTTGCAAGTCATCCTCACAAACACAGTTACTTTTATGCTCCCAGTGTATTTTTATTTCTCTATGACTTTATATTATATTTTGACTTATATAAATTTCTATGACTTTAAAATTGGAAAGTGACCTTTAGAATGTTTATAACAACAAATTATAAGACTATTATTGTAAATTTTTATTTATTTTATGTAATTGTCATTAATATCAGTAAAATTATTAATAGCAGTATGCTTCCCAGGAATATTATAAACGATATATTAGTTTGCCACTGATAGTTTGCAAGTCATCCTCACAAACACAGTCATTTTTATGTCCTCAGTGTACTTTATATTTTTCTATGACTTTGACTTTATATTATGACTTATATAAATTTCTATGACTTTAAAAGTGGAAAGTGTCCTTTAGGATGTTTATAACAACAAATAATAAGACTATTATTGTAAATTGTTATTTATTTTATGTAATTGTCATTAATATCAGTAAAATTATTAATAGCAGTATGCTTCCCAGGAATATTATAAATGATATATTAGTTTGCCACTGATAGTTTGCAAGTCGCCCTCACAAAAACAGATATTTTTATGTCTCCAGTGTACTTTTTATTTTTCTATGACTTTATATTATATTTTGACTTATATAAATTTCTATGACTTTAAAATTGGAAAGTGACCTTTAGAATGTCTATAACAACAAATAATAAGACTATTATTGTAAATTGTTATTTATTTTATGTAATTGTCATTAATATCAGTAAAATTATTAATAGCAGTATGCTTCCCAGGAATATTATAAACGATATATTAGTTTGCCACTGATAGTTTGCAAGTCATCCTCACAAACACAGTTATTTTTATGCTCCCAGTGTACTTTTTATTTTTCTATGACTTTATATTATATTTTGACTTATATAAATTTCTATGACTTTAAAATTGGAAAGTGACCTTTAGAATGTTTATAACAACAAATAATAAGACTATTATTGTAAATTTTTATTTATTTTATGTAATTGTCATTAATATCAGTAAAATTAATAGCATTATAATGTTTATAACAACAAATAATAAGATTATTATTATAAATTTTTATTTATTTTATGTTATTAAAATTTACTAAGCTCCATTCCCTCATTCGCCCTCACGTTTGAATTAAAATAAGAAAAAAAATCGCGGCATCTCACTATCATATTTTAAACTGCCTTAAGTTAATCTAAGAAGCTTATCAATTCTAGTACAATGTTTATTATAAATATTTTTTTAAAACAATGTGTCACGAAAATAAAAATACTAATTTTTCAAATCAATAGTAAACGTCTATTCACTTCTTTTCGAGTTTTCCATTTTTTGTATAATACTACAAATTTTTTCTTGCTTAAAATCCATAATAATTTGGTAGAATTTTTATTTAATTTATGTTAATTATAGAAAGACTGGAATTTCAAATCGTGTCCTATATGACTTAAATTGTATCCCTTTTCATGCATCCAACTATTCATAATTTCATGATTCAATTTTTGTTCATTACACTGTAAAACATTCCGGATTACTGTAAAATCCACTTTTACCAGAACATGTTACGGAACAAAATATATGATATACAGTAATTTCTACAATAATAATAACCGTAAAATCTTTGAATCACTCTAATTAAATAAATACTACTGTAAAATTGCGGTAAAATATTTTATGATAAAAATGGATGTACCGATGATGCACCCCGAGTGCTATTACTTTACCGTAATTTGATCCAGAACTTTTTACAGCGTTTCTTCATCACTCATTTATCATATTCATCATTTATTTATCACATTCATTACTCGCTAAAGAGTTCTTGTTTATTCGTAATAATACATATTTTACAGTAATAATTACAGTAAAATCACTGTGCTACTCTTATTAAATAATTATTACTGTAAATATTACGATAAAATATTTTATGGTAAAAATGGTTTTTATGGATGATACGGTATGATATTTTTAACGGTGTATATTCATCATTCATTTATTATATTCATCATTCATTTATTATATTCATCATTCATTTATTATATTCATCATTCATTCATCACATTTTCATTTTTGCACCTACACTCTAAAAAATTCCGGATCAAATTGCGCTTAAAAGTACCGGCACTCATGGTACTGGATCTTTTTAGCGTAAAATCCATTTTGACCGAAACATTTTACGGAATAAAAAATCTGATGTACCGTAATTTTTACATTGATAATTACCGTGAGATCATTGAATCACTCTAATTACATAAATATTTCGGTATAATATTTTACGGTAGAATGGATTTTACGGATGATACAGTTTAATATTTTACGGTCCATATTCCTCATCACCGGTGTATATTCATCTGAATTACTCGAGTTAAATAAATATCACTGTAAAAATTATGGTAAAATATTTTACTGTAAAAATGGATGTACGGATGATGCACTCCAAGTGCTGTTACTTTGCCGTAATTTGATCCAGATTTACAGTGTCTCTTCATCGTTCATTTATCATATTCATCATTTATTCATCACATTCATCACTCGTTAAAGAGTTCTCATTTGTTCGTTGCACTATAAGTTTGCTTATGAATTAATTGAAAGATAACCATTTTTAAATTAGAAAATGTTGTTGAATTTTCATTTTCACTTATCTTGTATTTATTAATTATGCATGACTTTTAAAAGAACGGAACTAAGAATTCGTTGACAAATGCAATACTCATTCGGAAATTTATTTTTCTAGCTCAAACTTAAATCAAGGATGCCTAAAGGCATGAAAAAATGAGTTTTTTTTAAGCGAAATAATGCAATTTTCCTCATATGAAAAAATGTGTCACATTAAACTACTGGACAAAAAATTTTAAAAATAAAAAGATATTACGGAAATGGAGTATTCTTAACATTCCATGTGTCACTTTAACCTCTGAACTTTTCCTGAGCTTATTTCAACGTTTCCTGATTAAATCTAAGAAATTAACACAAAAATGTGAGTCACCAAAAAGACACAATAAATTTCAGACTATTCATATCTCAAGTCACGGAAACAACTATGAAATACCAACTACTTTCTTCTGGGTTTTTTTTCTGCCTGATTAAGGAAATGCTTGATTTGAAATTAGGATATCAAAATTTCAAATAAAACTATTACAATTGTATTGTAGTTAAATCTTTAGTTATAAAGAAACAAGAAAAAAACAGATATTTTATGGAGTTTCATTTAATTGTTTATTTTCGTTTGAATAAAAGAAACTATGAAAGAAACCTTGTAATAATTAGTTAAACTTGTTCTTGATTTAAAGCTTAGGGAATAGAATGATTCATATACGTAAGAAATACATTGCTTTCCATTTATTTTTCATATTTTCGATTACTTTTCTTATTTTTGATTATTTTCAAATTGACTAATTTTTAAAGCTAACTAACTTTATAAAAATTATACAATGTTACTTGAGCGCGTAAAAATACAAACGATACTATAAACATTATAAAGAAATAGTTAAGTCAATAAAGCAAATTTTTTGACTAAAATGTTGTAGATTTTTCAAACCAAAATAGTGCAACATCTAAAATTTCATAATGACTTTTTTTTTAAATATATTTGAAACTACTTTAAAATTTTTGTTAAAGTTTGTAGGTCTAATACAGTTGGCAATTTTTTTGCAATTAATTCTAAATAAAAATAAATATGTTTTATTTATAGTACATTTCATTTAACCATATTCCAATATATATGTTGCATTGATATATTTCTCTTTTGTTATATTAGTTTGGTATATTAATTTGATACATTTTATTAATTCGATTTATGTAATAATAATACATATTTTATTATTTATATTGATTTAATATATTTTTATTTGATCATATTGCATCAGAAAGTTTTATTTTTGCGAATGCAATCGTGTGAGTTGACGACAAGATTATATCTTTTTGTTGCTTTGTTTTCTGGCTTTTTTCAATTTGTAAAAAAATATTTATTTTAAAAAATTTAAAAATTTTAATTATTTTTGTCGTAACACTTTTTTTTTCTTTTAATAAATATTTTTATTTTCTTTAATTCTTTTCTTGTTCTCTTTGTATTAAAGCTAACCCGCATGTGTGTTACATAGAAAAAACATGAAAACCTCCCATGGTTAGCCTGACGAAAAGGGTATTTTTTTTCTATGATCTGTCCGCCATTGAGGATATTTTACGTCAGTACTTTGAAAAATGCGAACCGGGAGCAGAATTTGAATCAACTAGCCACAGCTGGGATTCGAACCTGAGTCACCTGGTTGGGAGTTGCGCACTCTAACGCCTGAGCCACGACGGCTCACGCATTGAAACTGCCATTTTTCATGTTAATTAAATCATACATGTAAAATTATAAATCTTATAACTTATTTTTATTTCTTTTAAGAGACAATATATAAATTTATTACTTATTATTATATCATTTCTTACAGGAGACAATATCTGAAAATTTTATAACTTATTTTTATTTCTTACATGAGACAATATCTAAATTTATAACGTATTTTTATTTCTTACAGGAGACAATATATAAATTTATAACTTATTATTATTTCTTATAGGAGACCATATAAATTAAGCTATCAAAGTTTAGTTTTGAAAACATGCGATTTGTGTCTTTATAGAACGACCCTGGTTGCGCTTTTTTATAATTGAAAATAAACCGTTTATTACAGGGTTAATTCGCGTTACGCCTTGATAGCTGAACAATTTGTTTAACTTATGAGTTGTTTAGATTAGTTGTCTAAAATAAGTTAGTAAACAAAAGAAAATGGAATCACCTTTTACCGGACAAACAAAAAAGAAGTTTAAGGTTTTGTTTTTAATGAACCTTCCATAATTATATTATCCTCTAAAATAAAGAAGTTGTCAGTCCGCAATGTTGGCCTTGCCTTTTGAGTTTGTTTAAAATATTTAAATGTAATATAATGTTACAATTGATTGAAATAACTCTTCTTATTTTTATTTCTCAGATTTCTAACCTATATGTTATTATTTTTCAAACGTCATCATAGAGTTTTTTAAAAGGACATATCGAATAATAATGATTATTTACCTCAGAATCGGAAATGTGATTATTTTTGCTCCTAAGCTACAAAAAATTACTACGGTAAGCACCGGCTAACTATAAAAATCGGTATATCAGACCGATAAACTATTAAAAAAAATGACCGGCACTGTTTACCATACTATTTTTACCGGTGCATTTTACGGAACTAAAAATCTGACATACAGTAATTTTTACAGCAATAATTACCGTAAAACCATTTAATCATTCGAATTAAGTAACTTTAAAAATTACATTTTAATATTTTACGGTTAAAATGGATTTGCGTATAATGCGCCCAAAAGAGCCGGTACTTTATATCGTAATTTGATCTAGAATTTTTTACAGTGTACAGGTGAAAGGCAGATAGAGAATCTTAATGTAAATGTATGAAAAATACAAAGTATGTATGTATGAAATCTAAAGTATGTAGTACAATATGTATGAAATACCGAAAGGAATCTGTATGAATATATACAAAATTCTTGGACAAATACAATTTTGTTTTTTCACTAAAATAGATGAAAAACTCTGAAAACACCAATTTATTAGTGAAGTTCAAATATCGAATTTTGTTATATTTAAAAAATTATATCTACATAATTTTCACAAATATGAAAATATCATCATCATTACAAATATGAAAATATGTAATAAATATGAAAATATCGCAAATGTCAATATTTTTAACATCTTATCAAATATTCTTAAAAAAATTCTAAATAATTTTGAATACGATTTTAATTGCTGGTGTCCAGCAATAAAATTTCATTTATTTACTGTATTAATGTTACTATTAATATCACTAATATTATTAATATTAGTAATTTTTATTTGATACATAATTACAAAAGAACTACTTTTGTCATTCAAATGAAAATAACACTAAAATTATTCTGTAGCAATTTTTCGGAATCACATTGTAATATAGTGCTCATTTTATGATTAACGAAAACATTAATTAAAATTTATTCGCAATTAATATAAACCTACAAAAAAATTTGTTTCAATATGAAATCACTTCTGCATATATTATGAAAATTAATAGTTAATTTCAGTAAAAGATTCACAAACAGTGTTTATTAGAAAAAAACAAACACAATGGAACTATATTTTTAAGAAAATAAAAAAAAATTTATAATTTAATTTCTTCAATAATATGTATCCACATTCTTTATCTATTAATTAATTTATTTACAAAAATGTTCTAAGATCTAATTTTCGTTTACAAACCAAATACTGACAGTTACATTTGGACAGTTACGTTTTGCGAAATAGTATTCAAAAATATTTGTTGTTCTTTTTTCAAATCTTTTTAAAATATTTATAACTATTACGAAATCGTTTTTTTAATAATTCTGAAAGATAATGGAAAGGTTGCTTTTTACGAGTGTCAAATATTTACAACCCTTTACAGCTTGAAGAACTCTATAATCAAAACAAAAATATTCTCAAAGTATCATTTAAAAAATTCATTATATTATTGAAAGACTTTATTATTTTTATTTTAATATGTTGAACTTAAAGTGCATTTATTAACAAGAACTGCCGAAATTGATGGATAATACTGAAAGTTTCCAATGTTCTGATAATAGAATGATAGCTTCATTAACCAAAGCGCCATCTATTGATTCTTAGAGAAAATAAAATCTGACCCTACATTTTTTTCGAAGTGCTGTTTTGTGTTGATTCGTGTTTAAACATTCCTCGAAGAGTAACAATTGAAACACAAATATTGCTATCTATTGTGAGTTTATTATAGTTACATTTAAATACCTTAGGCAGAATTAAACTTATAATAATTTTAAGCATCATCTTTTCGAATATTAACCTATTTACTATACGACTGTCGTCTTATGTCTTCTAATCTCAATAAATAAGATTTTTAATTTTACCTTAAATAACTTAAACGTTAATCAAATAGATTCTCGACTTGTCCTAGCTTTGCAAAATTAAGATGTTATAATAACACTTTAGCATCTTAAAAGATTGGGAATATTAAATTTGTAACTCTAACATGTATTTTCTATATTGTAATAAAAAGTTCAGAATAACACTAACACAATTTTTTGGAAAAAGATAAAGGAACTATGAAAAACAAATCCATTTTTTTTATATATAACAGATTTAATATAGTCGTTACCGAGTAGCACATGAACTACAAAGTAACACTAATTTAAAATTTGTTATTTAGAATTAATCCTTTATTATTTACGATTATTTAAGATTAATCATTCATTTTTTAGGATTAATCTATGATCTATATTTACCTATGACCGGTTCATTTGTGAATCACAATTCCAGTATTGTTTTCTTTGGTACTCATACAAAGCGCATGAATCAATGGAAAAAAAATTATTAGCTACTGTATAAATTTTTTAAATGTACATTTAAACTCTAACCTATTTAAGGTCATTATATTTTAAATGCTTAAATATCTATAAATAATGTTCTTACATTTCTCTCTTCGTTTAAGGAAATATGGTTGCTATGTTAATAATTATTAATAAAACTTGAATTAATTTAACTAATAGAAATTAAAATAATTTACTTTAAAAAAATGCTTTGTAAGAATTATTATTTTTACCAATCGTTGTCACTTGTATAATTATCAAAACTAGTACCTGTATGCTCATTTTTAAAAGCTAAAGACAGCTCACATAAATTATTGTTTGCAACATGACTAAGATCTATACTTTTGATAGGGTAAATAAGCTTCATAAATATCTGCCCATAATACTTTCTTATTATTAAAAATAATTTGGTCTTTAATTTTTTAGGAGAAAATTATTGTATATGTGCCACAAAAACGAACATAGGAATCATTTCGTTTATTTCGCATGAAAATATGACTTTTTTGATAGTTTTTAACTATTAATAACAAATTTTAGCTTAAACATTTGTAAGGCTAACACTAGTAATGATAATATATTGAATAATTTAAATCAAAGCGTTTTTATTGTTCTCAGCACGGTTGAAAATAATACTTCTTTGATTCAATTATAAAAACATACAATTGACATAAAGTTAAAATTTATTTGAAAAGTTAGAAAGTTAATAAAATTATTTAGATAAAAACGTGCCTCCTACTGACAAATCCCATTACCCTGACTCATATTGTATGAATTAAAAACATTTTGAAGTAATTGTAATGACATATTATTCAAAGTGAAAGTGAAAATAGCACAAGTGAAAGTGAAAATAACACAAAATAAAAATAGGAAATATTTCTTTACTTTCTCCTGTAAGAATTAAGGTTTCTGTATATTATTTTTAAAAGAATTATTTGCTTTCAGACATTCGTGATATGCAAAATAATAAAAAAAGTAATCAAATGCAAATGTGCAAAACTTATTTCTATTTCATTATTTGGATAAAGATTCCTAAAATAAATTATCCTGAAATTAAGATTAAAAATACAATACGTAATTGACTAAATGTAAATGAAGAAAATATTTTTCACCTTTACTGTCAAACTTTCGGATCAAATTATGTTAAAAAGTATCCATAAAATCCATTTTTTTACATAAAAACCTTTTTTTACATAAAATCCATTTTTACTGTATACTTTTATACAGTAATATTACTGTGATTCAGTGATTTTACTTAGTAAATTTGCTGTAAAAATTGCAGTATATCAGATTTTTTGTTCCATAAAATGTACGGGCACTCTGAGTGTCGGTACTTTTTACCGTAATTTGATCAAGAAATTTTTACTGTGTTTTCTTATGCTAATTAAGGAATTTGAAATAATTCATCCTGAAATTATTCACAATTAGAAGTTCATAATCTGTTAAATATTACTAAAGAAACTAAATGTAAACACACTTGAAACCTTTCTTTACCTGAACCTTTACGAATTAAGGAATTTTTTAAATTATTCTTCTTGAAACTATTTACAGTTAAAAATCTTCATTATGTCGATTAATATAAAAGCAAATAAATATTGGCACTTGAACTATTTATCAATCCCTACCTATATGAATTAAAGAGTCTTTAAATTAATCTTCTTTAAATTATTCGCAGTAGAAATTCAAAATATTTAAATTAATACAAAATAACTAAATGCAAAGACTTGAAAAATGTCTCTATCTAATGCTGCATAAATTAAAGATTTTCCAAATTTCTATTTTGAAATAACTCACTATTTAATATTCACATTATATTCATAATAACATCAAAAATTCACAATTTGTAAAATAATACGAAAGCAGCATAACGTCAACACTAAAACTGTTTCTCAACCTCAACCTATATGAATTAAGGAATCCTCAAATTATTTTTCGGGAAATCATTCAGGGTTAAAATTTGCAATTTCAAACCAATACGTAAAATATTTTAAATTATATAATATTAATCTTGAAATCATTGACCATTGAATATTCACTATGTTTAACATATAACCTATTTCTGTACCCTTTTAATACGAATAAAAAATAAAATCTAATAATTCATGTCGAAATTATGACCCAATAAAAATCCCTTCTGTGTCAAATATCACAAAAGAATCTAATATTAGCAAAAATCCTTTGAAAAAAATAATAATAGGGATCCTTTTCTAAATCGGAATTAAAGAAACCGCAAGCGATTATAATCAATTGAATGATCGAGATATGAATTGAATGAAGAAGAAGAGGAAGTGGAACCTTACCTGGTCAAGTGGTTGGATAATGAGGATGCGGGTGGACTAGAGCAGGGAGAGAGTGGATTGAGAAAGAGAGAGTTTTATCCTTTATAAGCTCTCTCCCATCACGTGAGGAAAGCCAGTTTCTGTCTATCCCAACTAAGGGCAAGGCCTAGGTCAACTGCACCTGCCCTTCCTTCCCCTCAAACCATGCGAAAGACGGTTCGCCGACACTCTCTCCAGTTCAAACCAAGGAAGACTTTTTTTGCCGAAGAAATAAGATATGAAATGTTCGATGAGGCATCAATGCAAGAACAAGTTCAAAAACAATCGTTTGGTATTCGAGTTTATCACAAATAAATAAGATGATAGAATAAATGAGATGCAAAATTAAATTTCGTTTTCTCTTGGATTACTTCTCTCTAACTTGGTGTCTAATATACCGGACAAAAACCTTAAACGTAGTTTATTAATACTTGTTGTAATTAGGCTCCATACCTTTACATCTTTATTACTATTTTCTAAATTGTAATTGTATGTTCTCTTTTTGCATTTTTGTTCTTTATGGAATTCAACGCTAGATTACATTTAACAGCACATTTCATAGTTTCAAGATATTTGGTTTAGACTAGGTTGTTTTTTCCCTTGGGTTACTTCTTTCAAACTTGATCCTGATATACCGGGGGGAAATTTTAAACATATGTATCGGGTTGGAGGGAAAGTTCTGTCGTATTTTAAAGAAAATATTTGAATTCATTTATAAAAATATGCGTTTAATATTAATAAATTTTGTATGCTTCGTTATTTGTTACAACCTGTTGCCATCTTTCACGTAACCTGTGAATTCCTGTTTTGTAGAAATTCTCGTCCTTAGAATTGAAATAGTCAGCAACTGCCTTAGAAACACTTACAAAAGACTTGAATTTTTTACTCGTTAGATAATTTTGCAGAGATCTGAACAGATAACAATCTGATGGTGCAATGTCAGGTGAATACGGTGGGTGACTAAGGATTTCCCATCCAAACGCATTCAGTTTTTGAAGTGTCACCATTGCAGTATGCGGGCGAGCATTATCGTGGTGGAACACTATTCCTTTTCTGGACGCTAATGTTGGCCTTTTTTCTTTGATAGCTGCTTTTAATTTATCTAGCTGATTGCAGTACAGAACCGCGTTGATGGTTTTTCCCCGTTTCTGCAACTCGTAGTACACTGGACCTTTCCTGTCCCACCACAAACAAAGCAGTACTTTTCGCTGATGGATACTTGGTTTTGGAACTGTTGCTGACGATGTTCCTGGTTTGCAGTAGGATTTTTCTCTGTCAATATTCTCGTAAAGATTCCACTTTTCATCTCCAGCAACCAGCCTGTCCAAACACGGCTCCACATTGTCTCTAATCAGATGTGATGAACACATTCTTACACGATCAGATAAATTCTTTTCCGTTATTTCATGTGGAACCCAAACACTTTGCTTTAACACAAATCCAAGAGATTTAATGTGATCTCCAACAGTTGTATGATGAATAACAAACTCTTCTGCAATTTGTCGACTTGTTAAATGTGGATTATTTTCCAACATGGATTGCAAAACATCACTATTGATTGACGACAGAACTTTCCCTCCAACCCAATAGTTTTATCAATATATTTTTGAAATCGCGAGTTATTTATGCTTCATTATGTTCCACCTTTACATTTTTATTGTTATTTTCGAAATTTGTAATCATGTATTATCTTTTTAGAATTTTCTGTTCTTCTTAGAATTCAATGTTAGATTATGTTTAACAAAACATTCCAGCTTCGTAATATTTGATTCAGATTAGAGAGGCAATAATTACGCTATATCTTATTTTAGATTAACTATTTCTAACTGGGTGCCTGATATATTAGACAACAACTTTAAATGTGTATAGTTTTATCACTATTTGTAGAAATCATGGATTATTCATTTAAAATTAAGCTATACATCTTTTCATCTTTATTACTATTTTCTAAATTGTATTTTATTTCATATTATTTCATAACCGTCGTGTAAAAGCAGACCCAATTTTGGGTTTACGACTATTAATGCTCAACTCCCTAGCCTTGATTTTTGAACGCAATCCAGAAGACAAGAGAACTCCAGAGTCAAGTATTGGGAAAAGTATTTGTCTTCTTGGAGGAATATTCAATTCAACTAACCCATCTTTACGTTACATGGGAAAGAAAACCTCTCATGGTTAGCCTGACGGCAAGGGTAAGGGGCTTTCTAAACTGTATTTTATTTTACTTTATAACCTTCGTTGAACAGCCAACCCAATTTTGGGTTCAAGTCTAAAGTTCAACTTATTAGTTTTGTAATTTCAAACCCAAAACAGACTACTGATCTCCTGGATTAAGTCTTCTTTTACAAACCAGCCTCCATAAAGAACTTCTTAAAAGCGAATTAAACCACATTTGCATTATGGGGAGAGGGAAACCCCAAAACATCTCAAGATTAGCCCAATACAAAGAGGATTCTAACCCTTGATCGGTCTGCCACTGAGGATATTTTATGTCAGCACTGTAATCGGTGCAAGCTAAGTGCGTAATTCGCAAGCCATCGCTGGGATTCGAACCCAGTTCATCTTATTGGAAAGCGAACGTCTTATCCCCTAACCCATAGCAGCTCTCTAAATTTTATTTTATAACCGTCGTTGAACAGCCGACCCAATTTTGGGTTTACGACTATTAATGTTCAAATCTGTAGCCTTGTAATTTTGAACCCAATCCAAAAGGCAAGGAAACTCCTGTATCAGTACCCATATAGGTATTGATCTGTTATGGGAATTTGGAGGATTCTGTGACCCCAACAGATTATTTAACGCATACCATTTAATACACAGGGATTCTTCCGCCTGTTGGATTCGAACTCTCATTCTCTTGAGCATGAGTCCAACTCCCTACCAATCTGGCTATCCGTGCTCTTTCTAAGTTGTATTTTATTTCTATTTTATAACCGTTGATTAACAGCCAATTCAATGTTGGGTTTACGACTACCAATATTCAACGCAGTATCCTTGTAATTTTGAACCCAATCCAGAAGACAAGGCAACTCCAGAATCAAGTATTAGGAGAAATTTTGCTTTCGTCGAAGACTTTTCGATGGAACTAACCCGCACTTGCGTCACATAGAGAGTAAAATCATGAAAACTTCCAACGGTTAATCTGGTGGTAAGGGGACTCAAACCCATGATACGTCTACAACTGAGGATATTTTACGTCAGTACTGTGGTCGGTGCGAGTTGAGTTCGGAATTCGTATCGACCAGCTATCGCTGGGATTCGAGCCCAGTTCACTTCATCGGTTGGAGAACGCTTATCCCCTATGCCACCACGATATCTAAATTGTATTTTATTTTATAATTTATAACCGACTTTGAACAGCCGATCCAATTTCGGGTTTACGAGAACTGATGTTCATCTAAATTGTATTGTGTATTCTCTTTTTAGATAAAGCCGTTATAGCCTAGATAGCTAGACGTTGGGCCCATGTTTGAGGGACCGTGAGTTCAATCTGTGCCCCCTTTACAAAATGCTGACTCGTGCACGCTGAATCTGTCGTGGTCACTAACTCTTTCAAATTTAAATAATAAATCAATGCCTCTGGGGGTACTGGATAGACGATTAATCGTGCTTTAGTTCAAAATTACGATCTGCAGAGGGATGGTGTGTGAGGATATGTCTTCCCTATAAAACAGTATGTGACGTATATATGTTGCCTCCTTATTATCCTCAGGGATGCTTCGAGACCATCGCCAATTGCCTATTGTGCAGTTCTAGTGCGACGTAAATAAAAAGTAAAGTAGTCTCTTTTTGGAATATTTGTTTTTTTCTCAAGATATTCGGTATTGAGTAGTGCTACAATTATTTTTTTTATCTCAACCAGTGTAAGCATTTCTAGAATATACGCATAGGGTATTATTTACAAAAACTTCGTTTAAAATAATTTTTTTTGTCAAAAATTTGTTTGTCCCAAGAAAATCTGTCATTTTCCTGGCTATTTCTATTTAGTGGTTTATAACCAAAATAGATAGAGCCAGCAATCAATATCTTATGTTAATAGATTGATTAAATTCCCTCCTATATGAACATGTCTTGTTGCATGAATAAGGAACCAATTTTCTGGTTCAAAATCCATTTCAAAAAATTTTTCGAGATGAGTAGGTTTTTGTGTTGTCATTTTCCTGGCTTCTTGAAATCATAAATAACATAAACTACATAAATTTATCTGAGTTATTTTAGGAAATCCCGTATATTCTGCAGAATGTAAACATCTCAGGCCAAAATATTAAATTAAAGTAAAGTTATATGCCATAAAAGGGCAAATTTGTCATTATTCTGGCTGTCATTTTCCTGGCTTATGAATTCCAGGACATTGAAATGTTACCAAAAAATTTTTAACTGCTAATACTGTAAGGAGGAAAAGCAAATATTAACCTAATACCAAGTTTATGTATGATTATAATATGCTTGGATGTAATCAAAGTATTTTATTTACTTAATGATTGATTATTATGCACAATTTTATTCTGTACATATCAGCAACAAAAAAAATTTGATTCTTTCTACAGTGGATAAAAAGAATTAATTTAAGCAATTAAAGATCCATCTAACATAAAGGCTTAAGTTGAATTTCCTATTATTAACTTAAAATGACTGTTTTTTAAACTTTTAAGCCAATATGTCATTTTCCTGGCATTCAAGATTTGGTGAATTCCTATTTTATTTTTTTTCCCGAGCAAATGTCAATAAACTACACTGCTGTCTGTAAGATATTAATAGATGTAACTAAAGAAGTATGCAAAAAAATTTTTAGACTATTTTGAAGACTTTAAATTTGAAGAAATTTTTAGGTCCGAATTGTCATGTTTAAAAAGAATCACCCATATATATATATATGCGTTCGTTGTAAAAGAATAGAAAAATTCAAGCTGGGGAATATCGATCAAAAGTCAAAAGTGAACAGTCAGTCAGCAATTTACTATAAAAAGAACATCAGTCTAAGAAATTTTCAACAACTTTGTAAACTGGGCAATGACCTTTTTCTGAAGGTTCATCCGTTGCGAACAAAAGGTTTTCTGATTTCCATTAAAAAAAATTTAAAATGTACCAAATAATCTCGATATACAGAAAAGTAGTGAATTTTTCATAATTTATCATTATTTATAATTGTAACTTAGCATTTGTTTTCCAAAACAAAATTATATTTAAGATACTTAGTACATTATCGAAATAACTGAAAATTTTGACTAATTTATTATATAAACGCTGTTAAAAAATTCTTGCGCAAACACTTCGGTTTTAAACAAATGTTTTGGTTAAAAAAAATCCCTAAACATGTAAATGATTCCTTTAAAAGTAACTCATAACTTCTTACAGTAATGTTTCCTATTAAACGTCATTGCAAACTTAAAATTACGGAAGTGTTAACAATTTTCCCTGTATTGTATAAACGTATCAAAAGTATCAATTCTAGAATTTCCTATTATACTCTTCAGATGTTATTACTTTTAAAGCATGCAACGAAAATGATTGTGAATACTCCATTATTTCACTGACAATCTTAAAACTAGGCCGAATCATCCAAAATTATTTATTCTAGATCACAACAAAAGAGTTGATTCAATAAAAAACAAACAAAACATTTCATATTCTATTCTCTCAATTAAAGTAAACAAAACTACTATACTTTGTTTACACTACGCGAGCAAACGAGTGCACATGGGCAAAACTTTCCTCCTATTTAATAGGTCGCGTGAAATTTGCTTTCAATTTTAATTACTTTCCTTCAAATTTTTAACAAGTTTTCCACTTTTTCTTTACAAGAGGAAAATGACTGTTTTTCAAATTATTTTATAACACCCTCACATATTATACACAACCTTCGGAATCTCTACAAGAATATGTAACCTTCATTCGAATAGTTAATTTACATTTACAAATTTTTCCATTCTTTTTTTTATTAAACAAATACACCCTTCCTCAAATTCCACAACTAAGTAATAGATCTAAGAAATTCAGAGGCTTCAAAACCTTGAATTCGCTTACCTTAGTGTCCGGAGTCCAAAAATCATCTTTTTCCATCTTGCTTTTTTACAGAACAATCATTAAAACTTTTCATATGCAAATAGCTTCCAGTATTTAGCGCCCAAACCATACATTTGCGGTAGTGAATCTTTGATCCTGGCGAACATTATTTATTAAGATTCTTTTCTTTTTATCTTTGTCTGCAGTGGGTATTAGTTTCTTGATTGGGATACTGATCTATATTCATCGTCCGTCGCCAACTACTGGGGATGACTTTCTCATAAATTTCAAACGTCTTTTTTTTCCTGCTTACTTAGTAAAGGCATTGGTCTGTGCAAGTCGGACTTGCAAATGAGAATCACGCGGCGACAGTCATTCTTTATGATCCATGTCGTGTTTTTTAACCAAAAAATGTCAAATAAAATACTTCTGTATTTTGGCAGATGAAATAATGATTATGTATAATTGACTTCGTCTAAGATTGCTCAGATTTTAGAATAACTAATCGAGAAATTGCGTTTTCTTTTTTACGAGTTGCGCCTTGAGTAACGTGGGATGGTATTTTATGCAAGAAATATTATAGACCTGTAGCAGTATTCTGTCTTTTCCAAAATAAAAACCTTTGTTAGTAGGGATTCATTGATATGGGGGCATCAATCATGTCATTAAATCCTTGATTTTTTGTACATTACTGTCTTTTTTAACTGTCTTAATTTTAAATAAAGAAAAGTTTCGCTTTTATAAACGAAATATTGTTTTATAACATGCGTTGTACTATAGCTGCATCAATAGAAAATTGGAAAGTGATGATTTATATTAAGTGATGAAAAGAATACAATGCGAATGTTGTGTTAGGTGTATTAAAGAAAAAAAAGCTGTAATATTTTAGTTCATCTGCTACGAGTAAAATCGATCGGAGAAATCAGAGATCATTTATTACTCGGTCATTGCAACAATATTTCCACTGACGTACGTCAAATTATCCTGCTGGAAGCATTATCACAAAGTCTACGAGGCACGTTAGATTCTATAAATACACTGGATGTCATAAATTAAAGACAAATCGGAAAAATGAACAGAGCTCAAAAAGTTACCCATGGATTTTAATGACACTGGAATTAATTATTTGTATAAAATAACATAAAAAGTATTAACCAGACAACTATGGTACTACAAAAAATAGCATATGTATGAAATGAATAAATCAGATGCGTCAGTTTGGAGTAAAAGAAAGTGCATTTAGTATGGAGCGCGATCACATCTTGCATGTGATCTATGGTTCCATATGGAAAGACATGCAGGCCTGTGCGTTCACCCAAAGAGAAACCATCCCACACACAGACACTGGCTCCTTAGTTTAGTTTGTCTAAAGTAATAACTCCCCTAGCCATTCGTCTGGACCATGGCGGTGACTATGATTACGAGGTATAACTATTTCAAGTAAGGGTGTGGCCTCTGATCGGCGAGAGAAAGGGAATATTTTTCCTCTGTCTTAGCCCTAGAGTGAAGAGAAGTTATCCTCCCATAAATGCGCTATTCTTGTTTCCATGGCAGCAGACGGCTTTGTGACGGGGGGAGTTCTTACTGTACGAAAACAATATGCATCTCTTTCACGGATGTTTGATGAATAATATTGGGTTTCCAGTTCTCTCCAAATCAAGCAACGTCTACTATCGCTTTGGAGGCAAAACCTTGACTCATCTAATCTAGAATCCTAGAATCAGAAATCTGGACTGAACCTGGAAATATCACTCAGACGTTCCCTTCTGTGGCTTGATGATAGTGGCGTGCAAATGGCTGGTCGCCTAGCTAATAAACCACGTTCGTGAAGTTTTCTAAGCATAGTAGACGTTGAGATCTGATCTGACTCGAAGTTGCAGTTCTATTCCTTCGTGCACTTAATGATAAATATTGGCATTCCACGCTCGTCGTAGAATTCCGCCGTTCTTAGTTAAATCTTCTGGATGCCGCACCTGTGGCTAGAATTGTTTGCCAAAGTCTATAAATTTCAGAAGGACTCACACTTAGCCATATGGCCTCTTCTAACTGACTTTGTCCTGCCACTAGTCTTCCAATACATCTCCACCTTTTTTTGGACAAATAATGCCTGGAGATCAATGATACAAATTTACTATCTCCAATTTTTAATATCTGAAACACAGCAAAATTCGCTGGCTTGCAATCAAACATAAAGTTTTTATACCCATTGCAGATCCATTACAACGCCAGTAATTTGTATATGTCAGTTTTATTTCGAATCTCTATTTGACAACACATTAAAATTTCTTTGGGATTAACTTATTTTTGATAGAGTTATCGCTATTTTTGTAATTTTTCTTTAATTTATTAAAACCAGTATATCAGGTAGATGTTAGAGTAATTTTAACCAGGAGACCCTGGTTTTCTCCATTTTAAAATGTGAACAATGTGATGCAGGATCCCACTACCAGCCCTGCAATATGTCCAAATCATTGACCACTATGGCAGCGCAGGTTTGACAGAATAGCAGTCACACATCCTTTTATATCTTTAAATGAAGCACTGGTAGGAGGTATAGGGATGAGTTCGGTGAGGATATTTCCTGATCGATTGCTCAGCCCAATCCCCAGATCTTAACTTTAAGAAATATGCCTTATGAAGACGATTGCAAATTCTAATTCCCCTCCGACTCCATATGGGATCTGAAACCAGCATTGCTTAATAAGTGCAACTAATTTCTGCAGAGGTTCTTAACTGCTTTAAATTCAGCATGAAACCTTGATCGAATCTGTAAATGGAAAAAATACTCACTATTAACATTTTTCTTTATTCGACTCCATGGCCATTGAATCATAACTCCGATGTGGATTACGCACTATCATGCGTGTATATTATACTTGCCTATTATTTCTTTAATTGATTGGTTGATTGATGTTTAAATTGAACTGATTGGCATTCAAACAATTTATGTTCATTCATCTGTCGACTAAACATAAAAGAATTTTTTATACTTTTATCACTAGAGATTCAATCAACTGGTTTTTATTTTACAAATGTTGATCCCAAATATTGTTGCAGTATTTATAGGCTGATTGTGATGCGATGTTAAATGTAAAGTGTTCTGCTCATTTCTGACATTTATAGTTTTTCTTTATTTGGAACGAGATTTCCGATATGCTTACGAAACTAAATTATGGTATGAAATATCTAGTTTTGAATGAAATGAAAACTTGTTCAAAAACCAGAAACTCTTTAAAGGAAAATTGTTTTTTCATGGAAATAAATTAAAGGCTGAGATCAATGGGTAAAGTAAATGTAGAACATTTCTTAAGATTAAAATTTAGGAGATTTGCTGAAATGTGAAATAAACACATTTAACATAGATTAATTTTATCAATATATTATATTGGGGAACGAATTTTTTGTCGCATTTATACAAATACTATATCCTGCTTAGTTCGAGTATGGGGATCTCAAATGTGAAATTAGTTTTGCTCCTAAAGCTACAGATTTTTTTAAATAGCATTTTAAGTCTTTATTTGTCGAAATATATAAGTTTTAAAAACGTTGTATACAATACCGTCAAATTTTTAGGGGAGTTAGGGCACGTAATGAGAATTAAAATTACTAAGAAACCCAAGCACAGAGATGTCGTTGTACGTGACCAAGGGCATTTTCCTGTTATGACCTGTCAGCAATATACTAATAAACAGTTCACAATAGAGAAGCGCCCCTAGCAGCGTATGGTGATATTTCTGTGCATAAGTTCTGTGAAATTTTAATCCTCATTATGTGCTCCAACTCCTCTAGAAGTTTTTCGTTAAATTCATGCAACCCCTGTTGTAACGTTTATACATTTTGACAAAAAAAATTGACGAAAGATGTCACTTTAAAAACGGTAGCTTGGACGGAGAAATCCATTGCAGATTTGAAATCAGTCTCGTGAAAGTATTCAAGATCCATTAAAAAAATTTCATTTAATGAAATAGTTGTCTCCCAATGTTATCAATAATTGCTTTAAATGCTTTTGATTTTTTTTTTTCCAAATCAAAAATCTTCAAAAAGTCTCCCCCCCCCACACACACACATAAAAAAATGATGTATTAAGTCTATTAACAGTCTTTGTGTTACTATCTTTTTGAAAGAAATGTCCTGTTTTAACAATGGCTAGTGTGAAATTTCTCAAAACAGCATCAATTACTAAAAACAACACAGCTTAAGAATTGAGTAAACATGACATGTTTGATGTTGCACTTCATTCAGAAATTCTTTTTTTTCCCACTCTCCTAAGTCCAACTTACGTAAGGGATGAAAAGGTCGTACAGGTTACACATGATGCGATGAGATTTTACGAGTTGCGCATAAATTACGTAGATAATTCCTGGAATGAATATTCCAAAGGCTTAACAGTTATTGCTTGGAGCGGTTATAATTCGAGAAAAATAGACAACAGAGCTCTGTAAATGAAATACCTTGAACTTGTTTGTCATAGACAGCTTGGAGTCAGTTTTGTGACTGTTTTACCCATTTCAACAGTTTGAAATAGGTGAAGACGTGGATACAGAGCTTCAATTTCTGTATAATTTTTCCTATATTAAAAATGAAACTTAAAAAATATTCTCTAAGCTTAGTTTTTAATGCGTATTTCGTATCTGTTGGGGTGCAATTTGGCGATCAGAGTTTCGGTGAGTTAGAGAACTAAAGTGTTTACTGGAGCTCCTGATTACAAGGTAAATTGAATCAATGGTTCACATATAAAAGCAGAGTTTATTGTCAAATTAGTTTTAACGTCAGTAAAATGCCGGTCAATTTTTTACTAACAATTACTAACTGGAATTTTCTAACTTTTACAACTGTCTCTCTGGTCCTTTGTCTCTGATGATGGCAATACTAAAATTAGTCATTCCCTAACTGCTACAAAGAGAATTTAACACCATACTGCAGGCAAAGGTAGTCTATTGAAAATATAATCTTTTCCTGATCTCTAAGGACGGAAATTCTCCCCATATTATCATACCAGAGCCATATTCAGTAGAATTTATCGCTGTCCGTCTAACTAAAAATTAAAACTATAGTTTTCCTCTGGTTGAAAATGCAAGTTTTAATCGCTTTCGAACCATAACAAGCAAAATTTATCGACATATTACCCCCAAATTGAACTCATCGTCAAAAGAAATTTGAGCTACTCTCTGGTTTCTTCTTTCCAACTACACTGGTTATCATAAATTAAGGAAAAATCACAAAAATAGCGATAACTCTTTCAAAAGTAAGCCAAACCGTGCAAAATTTGCATATGTTGTCCACTAAGAGTAGCTGAGTAAAATTGCAATATGCAAATTAGTGGCGCTGCACTCGGCTTACGTCATCTGCCTGGAGCATAAAAGTCCAAGTTTGAGAGAAAGCACACAAATTTTACTGTGATTGCGACATTGAAAATCTGAGATAGCCAATTCGTAATAATGACCTCTAGGCATCATTTGCCTGAAGAACTACGATGGAGAGCCATCGGGAGACTAGAGGCAGGGCAGAGTCAATCAGAAGTGGCCAGATGGCTAAATGTGAGTCCATCTGTGGTTCATAGACTTTGGAGGCAATTTCAAACCACAGATTCGGCATCTAGGAGGTTCAGTCAAGGACGGCCAACTGTTACGACCAGTGCCGATGACCGATATTTGACATTAAGTGCACGCAGGAATAGAACCGCTACTCCGACACATCTTAGATCCTCTCTTGCTGCAGCCACCGGAAGGTTGGTGTCAACGTCAACTGTGCGCAGAAGGCTCCACGAAGGTGGTCTGTATGCGAGACGACCAGCCATTTGCGTGCCGCTCACATCACGCCATAGGAGAGACCGTTTGCAGTGGGCCCGACAACATGTCCACTGGACGTCAGATCAATGGAGGCCTGTTCTCTTTACGGATGAGTCCAGGTTTAGTCTAGAAAGTGACAGTAGACGTTATTTGATATGGAGAGAACCTGGGACCCGTTATCATCCATCAAACATCCGTGAAAGAGATGCATACGGAAGACGCAGTGTCTGTGTTTGGGGAGGCATATCCTTAGGAGGGCGCACATACCTCCATGTCTTTCCAAGGGGAACCGTGAATGCTCAGGTTTATCGAGACAACATCCTTGATGCTTATGTGCGCCCATATGCCGGGGCAATTGGTGATTGCTTCCTGTTACAGGACGATAATGCAAGACCACACAGAGCTCGCATTGTTGATGATTATCTTCAACAGGAAACAATTACTCGCATGGAGTGGCCAGCTCGATCCCCGGACTTGAATCCTATCGAGCACGTTTGGGATGCTCTAGGGAGGCGTGTATCTGCCATCAATCCGCCCCCTCAGACCCTTGCCACGCTTGCAACTGCTTTACAAGAGCAATGGCTTTCACTTCCTATTGAACTGATAGACCGCATAATTGAAAGCATCACACATCGCTGTTTGTGCTGTATTGCTTCTAGAGGCAATCATATTCCATATTAAAGGTACTTTTTCTATTGCAAACCGATACTTCCAATTTGTTTATTTTATACATGTGCTAATTTCTATACTACTATTAATGTCTGATAATTTCTTTTTATGTTGTTTAATACCTTACTATGTGTTGTATATTGTGGGTAAGTTTCATAAAATTCCATGTGTAATTTCTTGAGTTATCGCGATTTTTGTGAATTTTCCTTAATTTATGATAACCAGTGTAGTTAAAAAGCTCAAATTTCAATTGAAACTCTTTACCTAATGCCTATACATATTACATTGCTTTTCTAAGGGATATAAAGCAAACTTTTGCGGCCAATCAAAATTTTGGCCACTTTTTGAAGTAATCAATCCGACCAACACAAAACTACTAAGAAAAAAAGGAAACCCACGGTTTTCAAAAGTGATGCACCCTAACGTTTCTCGATTCAGGGACCATTCTCACTGCATGGAATTCGCGTATGCGATCGAACGAAAATGCAATTTGAGCTTGGCTGAGCAGTTCTTCTTAGAAGTAGTTTTTTAAAAAAAACCTCCTACGCGTGTGTAAGGTCGTATACAGTAAAAACAGTTCATTCAGTATCTAACAAAATAATTACTTTATCTGCTTTATTCTAATTGAAAAGCGTTGTTGCAAAAATATCAAAAAATTTCAAACGAGTCATATAAGGTTGGAATAAAAAGAATCTAAGTGGCTCATTTACTTATTTATTTACTTATTTATTTATTTATTTATTTACTTTATTTTTAAAAGAATTTAAGAAGCTCATTTCATTTTTTTATTGTTTTCTAATCCATTTTTTTTAATCCAGTTGCTCTTAACTAAACCAGTTTTGTTATTTAAATCTGTAGCCGCCATTTTCATAGTTGAATTACTTTAATATTTCATTTTAAATACGTTACGGTAATGTGCATTTCGTCACTCATTAATTTGTGCAGTTTGTTACAGATGGCTTTATTTCACTCATTTCCCCTCTTTGACCAGCAGAAACATTACCAAAAGAGTGGCAAAAAATCAAGATATTGCATGGAGGTTTAGATCTTTGAGCATAAATTTAAAACTTTTAAATTTTAATTTTAGAATTAAATTTTAGCTGCACACATTCGCTTATGTAGTATGAATTGTATATTTTAACTATTTAAATAATATATCATAAATGACATCCTGTAATTTTCTTTGCAATATAATATAAATGAATGTCTAAAAATATAACAATTTATTTCAATCGATTCTTCGTCAAATTTAAATTTAGAGAAATTTCGTTGAAAATGTATCGATTTCAATAAACAAAATCTCATACACGAGATTTTTAAAAAGAAGACCGTGTGATCAAAAAATAAGAAACCTTGTTATATTAATTTACATAAATATTTATATCAAGACCTGGAAATAAGATACTAATTAAGAAAATTGCTTGGAAAGAGAGTTATTTAGAGATGTATAAGTTGGCGTCACTTCATTTATATGTCGACTGGCAATCCATCAATGATCAATTAGTTTGATAGCAACCAATAGGAATACGTTTCGGTTGGGATGGGAAGGCGTATCGTCCAATAGGATTAGTGCAAACAGCTAGTTGCCATTCACAACGACAAAATTACGACAATTGATTTTATTCCACTCAAGAATACAGTTCAGCCTCTGACTTGAACATCTCTATTGCATTATTTCAATTTTATCTTCCCTAAAATAGAAGAAAAATAATGAATCTCGCCAAAAAAAAAGCTAAAAAATTAACTAATTCTAATTTTTTTTTGAAAAAAGCCAAGATAATTTTTAGAGTCAGACATAAGAGGCCTACTCCCTCATTTAGAAATGTCTTATTTGCAGACTTTAAGTACATACTTAAGAAAATACAAGCAGTTCAAATATTTTTTCTTAAAATAAATCTTGACGTCATTTACACTTAGTCCATTTTTTTAGTAACTTTCATTAATTTGAAGAATTTCACAAGTTAAAAACTGGTAAATTTTTAATTTCCAATACCTTTTGAAAATTGGAGTGAGACTTGTTTTAACAAAAAACATTTGAACTGCTTGGATTTCTCTTACCCATTTTTAGCAAAAATAGCATAAAAGCGCCATTTCAATAAGTATTTTTATTTATTTTAATAAATATTTTTCTAAATTCAATATATATTTCAATAAATATTTTTATTAATTCAATAAATATTTTTAAAATACTTTTACTAATTTTTATTTCAAAGATGTATATTTTTCACCAATTTTATTATTGCTCTTTTTTATTTTATTAACTAATTTTATTTTTTTATTGTTGCACTGTTATTGCCAAAGGTTCTGAAGACATCTATAAAATATTAGTAATTCAATTGGAGCGAACACTTTCTATTGAGAAATGTTTAAACTTGTTAGTCTCTCAAGTAGAGACGGATATTGACAAATTCGACTATTCAAAAGAGTATAATTAGTCAATTTGAAGTTAATCATCTTTTTTTTGATCGGTTAAAGTTGCAAATTTAGTAGATTAAATAAAGAATAATACAATTTTTCTTTTTTAAAAAAAAGCAGTGTTGAACTAAATGGTTTAATCATTGATTAGGTTAATAAGGCATACAAGCACCATTCATGTCTTACATTAAATATTATTTTTCAAGCACGACACATTTTTGGTGCCTTATACCCTTTTTTCATAAGCAGGTTTAGGTAAGCATAAGCTTCTTAAGACTGGTTTTTTGAACGTTTACGTTTTATTAACTTGCTAATGGAGTAAATGAATATAATTTAAGCAAAATTTCAATGAAAATAATACCAAATCTTATAACATTTCTATGTTTTGCCTAAAATGGGTTAACTTAGTTAAATGGGTTAACTTGCCTAAAAAGAGTTAACTTGCTTTTAACGATTGCAAGCACGACAATCATTAATAATGGAATTGGCAAAGAGTGCGTTATACAGGACTTAAGACTTTACTACAATTTTACTTTGGCGTAAAATGAATCATACACTATTATCCACACAAGGAACATTTTAACATCGAAAAAATGTGTAAACTTTCATATCCTTTTGTCCACTAGTTTTGTCCAAACGATCAAACCAATCCATGAGATCAAACTTTTTAAGTCCATGCGACCAAACTTTTATAACTTATAACGAAATATTTTATAACCGAACTTTCATAAACCTAAAACTTTATTATTTACTTTTTATCATATAATTTAATGGTGAAACTTAGGGTACGAGTTTAAATCATTCTAGAAATATTTTTCACTTGCAGATCAAGTCCTCGTGCACAAGTTTTAAAGCTCCTTTAATTGGCTTCCTTTCCTCGATATCTAGAGTACAGAGGTAATGGTCTTGAATATTTCATAACTTACTGTAACTTTCTGGGAAATAAAAACCGAATTCCGATGAACTAGACATTTAACCTTGAATTTAAGCTTGACAGAAACTAAAATTGGTGCAATTTTTTATTCGTATTCGAAAGAGAAAAAAAAGAGAAACTTTTCACCTTTCTATGTTACATGACAGCGAGACAGTCTTTTGTCGTTCGATCTATCACTAAACCCTTTCTCACTTTTTTTCCCCTTCATTTATTCGCTAAGTTGCAGAAACAACTCATCGTGTTTTGAGAGGTCACAGAGTGGTGGCTTCTAGCTCAGTTGGAGAGAAGCAGGTGTGTGAGCTACCTAATCTTATCCAAAGTGTTTTTTTTCCCTTTTATCTATCGCCATGTTTGAAAAATGACTTCTAAGAACACTTTAGTCGCATTGGAGCACATGCTGAGCTCATGATCTATTCAATGAATCATTTGAAGTCATTCGATGTTCCTAAATGTAAGGAGAATTCATTATGCGGAGAAAATTCATTTGCTAGTTGTATTGCTTCTACACTATCATAAAATCCATTAAACGTCCAACCATAATATCGGTATTTCAAACCTTAATACAGTACAAATTTGCTGAAACTTTAATTAGATAAGTAATCAACAACACTTTTTTTCAAGTGGGACATTTTTTAAGTTTTTTTTCAGGTTGGGTCACATCATTTCTATTTTAGATTAGTATAATCTTGGAATCCAGAAAATTATAATATTATGCAGATGGTACAAACGAATATACCTTAAATAAAATCACTAGTTGAACTCGCGAGTCATAATTTGTTGACCACTGAACTAGATAGTAAACTGGACCATGTTTTCCTCAAAGTGGAACCATAATGTTTTTCTGCAAGTTATACCCATGCAATTTTAATCAAATTCAAGAGGTAAGATAATATGGTTCAAATTTGATACATATTGTGGCTCAGCGGCTCCACATTTTGTAATGATAGAAAAAGCTCTTTTCAGAACCAAAAGAGCTGACTCTATTCATATCCATCTCACACGCTAGATGGCACCACAAAATCTACATACTGAGCCACATTCCGCAGTTTGACAATTCAAATTTGCTAATTTATTCCAGAAGCGTTTTTCTGCTGTCATAGGTAAATCTCTGATTTCTCAAAGCTTTCGGGTTTTTACCTGAAATGTTACTAGAATATAATAGGCACATTAACTCTGTATCATTTTCCAAGTATATTCTTAAATTTTTTTAAAGTGTGTTTGAAAATGTCCAAAACTGTATCAAAATATACCGAAACATACAATTCTGAAAATAGTCAAAATAGTTATAACTTCAATATAATGGCTTACGGACGCATTAGCTGCGCATTATTTCCCAAAACTGCGTGCCAAAAACTGTATCAAAATATAGCTGTCCATAACATCTGATTCTGAAATAATTTAAAATAATTAAAATTCCAAATTTAACCATTATACACTTATTATGTATGTATAAACAAACATCTAACTACATTTCTACTATATCTTAAAAATTATTATTCTGAAAATACTTAAAGCACATATAGCTCCAAATTTAATCAATTATTTTTTTTCCTTAATGTTCGATATTTAATTTGATATTTTAGTTTAATATTCCTCAAATTATCTCTCTATATTAAATACTCGTATTTATGCGCCACTGTTTTAGTCGTCCAACTTCAGATGCTCACGTTAAATTTTGTTCCACTGAACGAAAACTATTTGACTCAGAAACATAAGAATATGAAAGTTTACTGAAAAATGTACAGAGACTACGATAGTATAAAAAAAATTTAACATTAGATAATTGCTTTAAGTATTATGAAATTTTAAATTTATAGTAAAAAATACTACGTAGGCCGCTCTACAACCCATAAATTTGAAAATACCGAGTTGAAACTTGACGTGCTGTAAGAGTTGTTTTAATTTGTGAACTTAAGATAAGCTTGTTTTCGAAATTCTATTTTTTTCGAAAATTAATACAATTTAATTACTTTATCGCAGCTTTTTTATCGTTTTAGCTTTAAGCGATGACCATATATCATTTGTTGAATAAAGAGGTAAGAAAATTTACTTATCTCTCGAGGTTCGTATTTTATATAAGCTCTCTCTTCTTTTTTAAAGTTAAAAGTTAAAAAAAAAAAAAAAACATATTGCCATAAAATTGCCAAGATTAACCACAGTTGTTATTTTTTGCTCTTTCAAACTAAAAAATAACGGTTTTGATAATATCAAAAATTTATATATCGGTTGTCTCCTACTGTGGGGACAATCAGACAATCGAACACTTGATCTTGAACTGCCCACACTTCCAGACACTCCGTGGAAACCATTTTGCAGGACAAAATTTGCACCAATGCTTTGCTAAGTTGGTCTGTAGAAACATAGTTAAACAAATTATAAAGGTAACATTGGAGGACACTCTGAACCACATTTAACTATGCTCGGAGCCTGCGAACGCTATTGCTGGTGTCTTGTGTATCTATCTAATTTCATTTTAAACTTCTCTACGTTTTAACTTGTATTGTTTTTATAAATTTTTAATTTAACAAGCATTGTTTTTATCAACTTTTAACTGATTGTTTTGATTCTTAACTTGTTCTGCCTTTTAGCCTCTTCATCGAATTTTAACTTCTATATTTTATCACTGTTTTGCATTTTCCTGCAAAGTTTTAACATTTATTGGTTTTTGGGTGATTTTGTGTGTGTGTGTGTGTTTTTTTTTTTTTTTTTTTTTTTTAACCTTTTTACTACTTTATTACCTTTTTACTACTATTTTATTTGGTTTTAACTTGTTTTATAGAATTGTACTGAACATTATTTTAGATATTCAGATTTTTATATTCACTGTTGATGTAACTTTTAGAGATTTACGTATTTTTAATGTATCATTTGTGTATGTATCAACTCTCGTATGCCCTAAAATAGGGCGGGGCGAGATAAGAATAAACTATATCGGTTGTCTCAAATATGGTAAGAGTGTCACAAATATTGATTTTTTTTTTTTTTTTTTTTTTTTTTTTGAGAAGCGAAAAAAATATTCGGAAAAGAAATAAATATATACCGAGGTTAAGCACTCTACTTCTGAGAATAGAAAATAGTTGCAACACATCTGATTGCTTTTTGTTTTTGTTTTTTTGACAACAGAAATTTATGTTGCTATAAATGAAAACATTTAGTTAACATAAAATCACACTGCTGACAAAAGCTACCCTCAATGAAAGTTAAATTGAAAGTTAGAGCACTGAAGCCGTCTGTAAAAGATGGGAAACTTTCATGGTTTGTTACTCTTTGATACAAGAAGATGCAGTTTAATTTACCGAATGCCATTGACATGACACCGAAGATGAAGTTTGTCGTAATACTTCTCTTCATAGTTGGATGCAAATAGGAGTAAAAGATGGCTCATATCAACCATATCTTATAAAAGTTGAAGTAAGAAATTTATTAAAAAATTTTCATTAATGAAATGTTCGTTTCTTGATAAGTATGTTTTACAAACAATTTTTTTTAAACTTAAAAGTTATACTTTACAAACAAAAGTTTATTTGGTTTTCGTGAAAAGTATCAATGTGGAGCCTCCCATCGAAATTTATATTTACTTTAGTAGATATGCCACCCATATTAAGGTGGTCAGGAGGCTGACTTCCTTTTGGAAAGGTCCCGGGTTTGAACCCCGGTCAGAGACGCGGATGATCTTTCTTTCTTCTGTCTGTTCTATGAGTCCTTTTTAGGGGGGTGGGAGTAACGTTGGTTCACCGATTATGGTAGCCCTGATAGAGTGGTCAGCAGCACATCTGCTCTTCTGATATCCGAATGATGAATCGTCAATGTATCGTCGCTTTGAAACTAAACCGTGGTAACTCAAAAAAGCAAGTTTTTCAGGAGAGCGATTTCAAACTTTCCGCGCTAATGCTAATCGCGGGAATGCGATGACGATTTATCTGCTCTCTAAATTAACTTTATGGAACTATAAAGATAACAGGTTGTTTTTCTAAAAGGGTGATTTTTTTTAAACGCAAAATGACCCAAAAATCCCATTTTTCGACTTTTTTGAGTTACAACGGTTTAGTTTCAAAGCGACGATATGTGTGGGCATTAGAAAGCGAATTTAGTAGATGTCTTATTTAATCTCGAATGATATCTATGTAACATTGTACTTATACGTTATAATGATTTTTAATAATTCTTGTATATATAAATTAAATAATAATAATTATCCTAAAATAAAAATATCTCTTTATAATGCATCTATGCATATATAAAAAATAATGCAATTGTAAATGAGTTTAAAATAAAAGCAGAGATTTAAAATTTAAAAAAAAAATTAATGATGGGAAATTAAATAAAAAATACGTAAAAAATAGATTGGTTAAATTAACACTAAACAAAACTACTGAGGAGGAAAATAAATAAGAAAGATTGAGATTTTAACTGTCCTCGTATAATATAATTGATAGAAAAGTAATAATTTAAAATTCAATCTTGCCATTTATAAATAAAACACTTTAAGAATATTAGCAGAATTTGAAAGAAAGTTAGAATCAAGAACCAAGAAGAAAGGATAAATAAAAAAAAAGTTTATAAAAATCAAAAGAAAATTAAGTATTTTAATTTTTTAAATCATTCCAAAAAACTTATTTATTTAAACTATTCAAAAAATAATTATTATTTAAAATTATAAAGAAATTAAATATATATATATAAATAAGACCATTTTATATTAGTACTATTTGTTGAACTTTTCATACAAACGCAAACTAGGAATAAACAATTTTGTTGGCTTTCCTTCTTTCATAGAATGACACATGCACAGCAATCCCACCACTAAAAGGATTAAATTTTAAATGTGCATTTCTTTTATGAATCAATGTTTCACACTTTCTTCTAATTAAACCATCAGACCCGAACTTTGATCTTTACTGACCTCTGAACTGTTATAGGAAAAGTTATAAGTTGCGAGCAATTAATCAATGCTAGCAGATGATGTGAAAGTGATGTTATACCGGCGAATGAGACATCACTACAAAGAGAAACTTAATTTTAATGGATTGTGAAGTTTCAACTCGGGAAAGACAAATGGCTGACAATATTATATATTATGGTAACTAGTAAGGTTTCCTGAAAATGAAGAGTGACAGACGCATCGTTTCTCTTGTGCGTCTGGGTTCAAGATTAATGCTTCAAATTTAAAAGAGAATAATGGGAAACGTGCTGAGTCCATCAAAAAAAGCAATCGTTTTGCATCGGTGGTTGTATAACACTGAAGCATTTTAATTTCTAGAAATTAAAGGTGGTGTGGTGCTATATTGGTTGAGTAACAGTAATTGATTTGAAATGTTATAATGTAACAAATTAATAAGCAGCTTTGAAATAAATTTCGTATCGGACATATGGCTAAATTAGTTAATTTTCGAGAATTTGCATTTGAAATATACTGGTGGCATTTATCAAAGAGATTTTAAAGGAAATAAATGTTGAATAGTTCGCTAGATATAAATATGCTCTATAGCAAATATAGATACTGAACGTTAATCAACTATATTTTATCCTGTACGAGACAAGGTTTTAGACGTTCAAGGTCAGAAACATGTTTTGCTTTTAATTTTAAGGAAAGGGTGAATAAGTGGGCAAATATGTTTCAGGAGTCTCAATTGCACGTATGTCTCAATTGCACTTATTAACATGGTTTTTCGAAGTTTGGTAGCCAAAGAAAATTTTAAAAAAGTCAAAATTTTAGTGCCTTGAAGCAAAACGACGATTTTTAACTGTATATATCATCTTGCCTTGAAGAATTATCTGGGCTTTAGAACGAACGAATAAGTTAAATATTTCAAAAATTATTGAACTTTTTTAAAAATCGCCAATTTGGCGACATTTTTCCAACAGATGAAATTATCAAAATCGCAGCCTCATTCTCAGCTTTTGCAAATTTTTATGAACTCATATAATGCAACATTGGAGTCAGTTTTTAAATATTTAAAAATTAGACCACAAACGCTTTTTATTACTGTAAAACTTTTCTCCTTATTGACGTTTTGCGTCATTTTCAGAATAAGCATGGACAGCCTTAAGAAAATCAGATACAGAAAAAATAAGTGAAGAAAAGTAATTGAATATCCCATTCATGTTTTTTTTCTTTACAGAACTGTTTTCAATTACGCCATTATGTATTGCTTCGCATTTATTCAATAAAAAAATGTGGGAGATATCAAAATAACTGAAATAGATATTTTAACAAAAACTTTTTTCAAATGCAAATTTACCAACTGCCAGGAAATAGTTCATTAATTAAAAATATGGAAATAAAAACAAAATTTATAAATCTTGAAATTGAAAGCTTTGAAATGCTTATTAATATAGAAACCGTGAAATACATTTTGCTTTTGAAAATTACTTCTATAAAATTGGTATGTTTTTTCCCTCTATTTTTTAACTTATCATTCTGAATTTGATCCTTTTCAATTGAAGTAACAGCAATATTCGAACTTGGAACTAAATAAAATACGAATTTCGACTATTTCCTTTAGTCATAATTTCCTTTAACCTTAACATAACAAAAAATTCCAAACATTATAGTGAGTGTGAAAAAGTAACACTCTAAAGCATATAGTAATTTGTTTTATATAGTTTCAGTAAAAAAATTAAATAAAAAATGAAAATTTAAATATTCTTTTCTTCATAATTTTAGAAAATATATAATTTATAAGAACTGCAAGGTTACCTGATTTGTCTAAATTAGGACTTTTCAGAAAAGACACCTTAAGTGACAAATGTTTCTAGTGTCAGGCTCATAGTTACGTAGGTGTATTATTTTGAAAGAATTGAAACATCCCGCTGAGAGGGTGAAATATTTTAACTGGGATAAAAGATTTTTAATCTTGAGTTGTCTTGTGAATATAAATTATGCCACCATAAGTTATTATTGTTCGTATCAAAAATGGTTACATAGTATAGTAAAAGGAAAGGATGGGCAAAATAAAAATTCTTATCATTAATCAATTTTAATGTTAACTCTCCAGTCAGAGAAGTTATTAAATTGATTAAAATTTTAATATTTTAATCAGAAAAATAAGTTCCAATTTATGTTGTAGTTTTTTTAAACAATTTTTTCAATTTATTTATGTACAGATGCCAAAAAAAACGGACCACCCTGAATAACTTTTGGTCCAAGGCTTGGATCTTCACGTTCTAGGACACCAATCTTAATGGTTCAAAGGGGTGTCCTCAAATATGCTAATTAAAAAGTGCAGACGATATTTTAAGTTACAATATCAGGCACAAAAACGTACTTTCATTAAATAAATATAACTTTTCTTTTTCATGGATTCGGATTTTCGACCCCCAAAATATAGGGGGTAGCCGCAAACTTTAGAGATCGCAGAAGAGCGCTCTAAAGTTTTGATCCCGCAATGTTAGTTTTACTTTTTACGTAACTATAACTGGTGAACTTCCAAAATGAACCGAAAAAGCTTTTCTCTCAATTATAAAATTCGCTTACCCAACGATAATTAATTACAAAAAAAGTTTTAGTAAGTATTTTTCATTTTTTATTATTTTATTAAATAATAGTCGAAAAAATTTTTGAATCTTTAAAGTATACAGTTTTTTACATTATTTTAAGGTATTTAACTTTATATGGCAAAATACAAAGTTTGAACAAAATCGGTTGAACAGTTTCTGCGAAATCAAGTTTTAAGGAAATCGTATGCTTAAAATTCGATTTCTCGGGAACTATTTAACCGATTTTGCTTTTTCATATTTTGCCATATAAAATTCCACCCTTGAAAACAGTTTAAAAAATTTTTATGCTTTACAATTCTAGATTTTTAAGACTATTACTTATGAAAATTTATTTTTTGCACGAAACTATCGTTAGATAAACGAGTTTTATAATTTTGTGCAAGAAGTTTTCAATTCACTTAAAAAGTTCTTGAGAAATCGCGAAATACCCAAAAAGTAAAATTAACATTAATGGGTCCAAACTTTGGATTACTTTCTTGGCCAAACTATGAGGACCATACTTCCCAGTTTACGGCTACCCCCTCTTAATCGGAAAAAAGGGGATCGACTTATACACCCGATATACCAGAACAGAAATTAGCTATCTCGTAATCGGAAAAAAAGGGGATCGACCCTTACACCCGACATACCAGAAATTCTCTATCTTGTTATCGAAAAAAAAGGAATCGACTTATACACCCGACATACCAGAAATTCGCTATCTTGTTATCGAAAAAAAAGGAATCGACTTATACACCCGACATACCAGAAATTCGCTATCTCGTAATCGGGGAAAAAGGGGATCAATTTATGCACCCGACATACCAGAAATTCGCTATCTCGTAATCGGGGAAAAAGGGATCGACTTAGACTTATACACCCGACATACCAGAAATTCTCTATCTTGTTATCGAAAAAAAAGGAATCGACTTATACACCCGACATACCAGAAATTCGCTATCTCGTAATCGGGGAAAAAGGGATCGACTTAGACTTATACACCCGACATACCTGAAATTCGCTATCTCGTAATCGAAAAAAAAGGGGATCAATTTATGCACCCAACATACCAGAAATTCACTATCTCGTAATCAAAAACAGGGGGTCAAATTTTACACCAGAATACCAGAAATTCGCTATCTCGTAATCAAAAATAGAGGTTTCATGCATTATACACCAAGATATACGGATATACATTATATAATTGTTACTCATTCGTCATTGCCACACCTTATTATTCTAAATGCTTTCGACCATTATTAGATTAAATAATAAAAACCAAATTATTTCATAAAAAATTATATTTTGCATAAAATTATCCTTAGATAAACAAGTTTTATACTTCTCTGCAAAACATTTTTTATTCTAAATGGTTTCTAAGATGCAGTGGAATATACAAAGAGAGAAATAAACAGCAATAAGGAGTCCAAAATTTTGACCTCTCTACTGATTGAACTATTGAGATCATATTTTTAAAGTTTAGACTACCCTCCCTCTGAAGTTTTGAAGACTAACAATCCAAATCAATCTAAAAAAAACAAAAAACGATATGTTTATTTTCAAAAGAAAAAGGTTTGGCTTCTGATTCCAAAATTGGCATGGTGAGTACCCAAAAAGTAAAATTGTCATTAAAGAGTCCAAAATTTGAACCCTAACTAAACTATTTGAGATCAAATTTCCAAAATTGCAGCTACCCCGTATATTTTGATGGTCAGAAACCAGAATCTGTCCAAAAAGAAGTATGTGTAGTGTGTCTACCACTACAAAGAGTACACTTCCAATTCACTAGTATATAAGACATGTTAACTCGATTCTATGACGAGGTACCTTTTCATAGATGTAGGTTGACATTATCTATAACTACTATCCCCACATTGGTGACCTTCGGACATGATGTGAACATGCCTGTCTTGACAGAAACTCCTACTTCGCTCTGAACACGCCTATTTCGATTGAACTGTTGATTTGCTGCTTGTGATTGCGACATTATCCACCTCCTCGTGCTGCTACTACTCAGTCTCGATCACACACGTCGGCTTGCATACACTCGACTGCTAATGGCAACACAGGTGTGACCACGACCGTGAACTTAATGCAGCTCTCACGATCAGCGAAATGTACGGTGATCTTAATACAGCTCACCCAACTTCTCACAAAACAGCAATGAATCAACTAGTGGTATCCATTCATCGAATTCTATCGCAGATATAATTCTGGTGGGAGAGTACTGTAGTGTGTCTACCACTACGAAGAATACAATTCCAATTCACTAGTATATAAGACATGTTAACTCGATTCTATGTCGAGGTACCTTTTCATAGATGAAGGTTGACATTGTCTATAACTACTATCCCCACATTGGTGACCTTCGGACATGATGTGAACATGCCTGTCTTGACAGAAACTCCTACTTCGCTCTGAACACGCCTATTTCGATGGATGGTCCACATTGAACTGTTGATTTGCTGCTTGTGATTGCGACATTATCCACCTCCTCGGCCTGTTGCTACTCAGTCTCCATCACACACGTCGGCTTGCATACACTCGACTGCTAATGGGAACACAGGTGTGACCACGACCGTGAAATTAATGCAGCTCTCACGATCAGCGAAATGTACGGTGATCGTAATACAGCTCTCCCAACTTCTCACAAAACAGCAATGAATCAACTAGTGGTATCCATTCATCGAATTTTATCGCAGATATAATTCTGGTGGGAGAGTACTGTAGTGTGTCTACCACTACAAAGAATACAATTCCAATTCACTAGTATATAAGACATGTTAACTCGATTCTAGAGGTACCTTTTCACAGATGAAGGTGGTCATTGTCTATAACTACTATCCCCCCATATGTTTAATCGAAGAAAATACATTTTGTGGTCGGATTTCGTAACTTAAAATATCGTCTGCACTAATTAATTAGCAGCTCGAACCATTAAGAGTCAGGCCCAGAACGTTAAGATCTAGTCATTAGATCAAAAACTATTCAGAGTGGTCTTTTTTATTTTTAATTTTTTTGCTCAATTTGCATTAAGCATAAAAAGTCGTTTAACATTCATAGAATAAAATTGTAAATCGCGCGGAAGTTGATTATAAATACATAAAATACTCCCTATTTTGCTGAGGAATAGTACATTGAACCTACATTATGTAAATTACAGTATTTCTAAGTTTGATGTTCTTGAGGTAACAGATATGATAGAAGTAAGATATACACACCTCACTTATCTATTCTTCAGTCACATACTATTCGAAATCTGTAATTTATAGTTTCTTTACCCACGTTATTTTTTTTTAACTTGAAATATTAATGAAAAATTATGAATTTTTATTAGATAAATATTATTCCAAAAAATATCAATATCACATAAATCAAAACTCATTTATTTAAGAAAAAATAAAACTCATTTTGTATTTCGCCGGTTATTTATCTGTTCTTTCTTTTTTTCATCTTCTAATCCTGTGATTGAATAGAGTATGTCTTTTGAAATATTTTAAGCGATGATCAAAGGAACGTCACGATAAATCAGTCGGCCGTCTCAGACTGCTTGGCTACTGCGAATAATTTTGGGTATTGTAAAAATAAACGCTCTTTTTCTTTTTTTTTAAACTCTCTTTTATTCGTAATCTCGAGCACGTTTTCGAGCATCCAAGCTGCTTCATCAATGATTGCCCTTCACCTCTTCTCCATTCATAAAGATCGGAGGTGACTTCAGTTCATTTGTATTCAAGAAAAGCAACTAGCTTTTTCTCTTTTTTTTCTTTTTCAGTTTTTTCTCTTTCTTTAATGACGAACTTGTACAATTATTTGAAATACATTTAGTTATGAATAGACAGCAGAATCGACAGAAATATGCATGCAAACTCTGTAGTTAAAAAAAAAGGTTGTTTTGAGGTTGACGTGTGTAAAAAAATACACCTTAGGGTAGAAAATGAGGTTACGTTTTGCACCAAAAATAATCTCATCAATAAACCTCGACTCAAATATACTTATTTGTTTTTACTTAAGGTGTAGAAAAAAAATCTCTAAATTGCACAGTGCTTAAAAAAAAAAAGAACCATGAACCACTTAACATTAAAAATACAATTTTTTGTTAAAAATTAAATTCCGTGTTTTGACATGTAAAATTAAATTTTTTAAAATGATGCAAAAAAATGTATATCTTGTTATTCAAATTATTTTCCACTTTTATTAAATGAAATAATAAAAAATGATAAATATTAACTAAGAGCTATTTTTTGGAATTATCTTTGGATAAATGACGCCCCGTTTTCTGACGGCTGAGTGGTAGCGCTTCGCCCTCCTGTGCCACAGGTCCTGGGTTCGATCCTCGGGCAAAATCATTTAAAGAAACAAAGGAATGTTTGGTTTGCTTAGTCCAATAGCATTGGAATAGATTCGAATCTTGACCACGTATATTAAATGAAGAGAAGTCTGTCATCTATGTTATCAATACGATGTATTTAATTTTAATTACTTTGCAGTTTTTTAAAAAGTCTATAAACGTTTCGTATTTGAGTCTATAAATATTCGATTCGGAACTTTGTTAACTTTTGAACTCCAGTAAGAATGCAATGGAATAAATATAAATTTGCATAATAGGGAGAAATCATTCGTGCTAAGAACTTTCCAAGAAAAGAGCACTCACTTTTGCATTTTATGAATGGCAAAACCTCTCAGGGTTAGGCGATTAGTAATTGAATAAGAACACGAATTAGGACTAATTAGGACCACAAATTCACTAAATACTGTTTTTATGTTAAAGCAAATGCCTGACTCACAAAATGGTGTGAGATATTTTATACTAAAAGTTTATCACTTAGTGTGGAGTGTTCAATAAGTTAAAGCAGCGGAATTAATGGTGATCCTTATATCAAAAATGTAGAATTTGATAAGGGAGGATTTTTTTTTCTGTTAAACTCCTAAGTATTTCAAAAATAAGTATTTTAGCCGGCCCAAATTTTAGTTTACGACTTCCAATGTTAAAGTTCGCAGCCTTGAAATTTTGAACACAATCCAGAAGACAAGGGAACCCCAGGTTAGAGAACTAAGATAGAACTAACCCGCATGGGAACTGATAGAACTAACCCACATGTGAGATACATCTTTATTGTTATTTTCTAAATGTGTAGTCATCTATTCTCTTTTCAGCATTCTCTGTTCTTCATAAGACATTTCATTCTCTGTTCTTCTTCATTGCTCAAAACATTCCATAGTTTCATAGTAATTGGTTCAGATTAGCGATCCAATAAATGTGTTTTATCTTATTTATGATTTACTATTTCTTACTTGGTCCCTGATATATTGAACAACAACTTTAAATATGCATAGTTTTATCAATATTTATTTAAATCCCGGGATATTCATTTTAAATTAGGCTCCACATCTTTAAATCTCTATTACTACTTTCTAAATTGTATTTTGCTTTATTTTATAACCATCATTTAACAGCCGACCCAATTTTGGGTTTACGACTACCAATGTATAACTCCATAACCTTGCAATTTTGAACCCAATCCAAAAGACAAGGGAAGTTTTGGATCAAGAATTAGGGGACATTTTGCCTTCTTGGTGGACTTTTTGATGGAACTAACTCGCATTTGCGATACATGGAGAGGAAAATCACGGAAACCTCCCACGGTTAGCCTGACAGCAAGGGAATTCTAACCCATGATCCGTCTACCACTGAGGATATTTTACGTCAGCAGTGTAGTCAGTGCCAGCAGGGTACAGAATTCGTATCGACCAGTAGGGATTTGAAACCAGGGTTACCTCATTGGGAGATGAGAGCTTTATCTTCTGCATCACCCACCACATCCACCACGGCTCATACTCCTGAGTATTTTATTATTTTTATTTTATTTTAAATCCGTCGTTGAACAGCCGACCCAATTTTGGGTTTACGACTACTAAATGTTCAACTCCGTAGCCTTGTAATTTTGAACCAATCCAGAAAACAAGGAATCTCCTGGATCAGTACCCCCAGAGATCTTGATTTGTTACGGAAACATGAAGGACTTTGCGATTCGACAGATTTCACGTGCATCTGTCACCATTTAATATACGGAGAGTCTTCGACCGGAGGGAATCGAACCCACGAACTCTTGGACATGGGCCCAGTGCTCTATCAACCAGGCTATCCCGCCCTAATTTCTTCAGCATGGGGAAATCGCTTTTTATTTCGAATTCTTAGAAGGAATCTGACCGTCATTTTGTTACATGGAAAAGAAAATCACGTAAACCTCCCGCTTGTGAACAAACGGAAACTTTTATCTATCATCCAAGATTAACACTGTTAACTGATTATATGAACTATAAACAGTACAGGATCTATGGTCGAGATCAAAATACGAATCACCTGTATCGATTAAAAGTAATGCTCATTTATCATGGTTTTGCGGCTATTTTAAGCTTTTACCAAGGTATTTTATATTCTTTTCTCTCCCCTCTGAACTCTCTTACCAAGCAGCTCCCAAATGGCGTTCCACAGAACCCTTAGGGTTCCGTGGTAGAGTTAAAGAAGTCCCGCGAGTTAGCACTTTTTATAACCAGTGATGAGTTTTGAAACCTCTGACTATATTAAAATCCAAGCTATAATTAATAGTTTGTTTTAATCTTAAGGTTGTCTTTATGAAATTATTCAATGTAAAATGCCAATTAAATTAAAGTGGCATTTTTTTAATGGAAAAATATGAAATTTATTGTAACAATATATTGAACAAATTATGAAAACAACAAGCATTTTTTATAAAATATTCCATTAGTATTTGTTATAGCGCTTTTCAAATAAAAATAACTCAACTCTTAAATAAGGAAATATGTTTCCATAGTAACCCTTTTCAATGTTTATCGCAGTTTTTTTAAGTTTTTAATACGAAGTAAACCGTAATTCGGCTTATTTTAATCCTTTTTATCTTACCTATATTGACCAGAAACCAATTTTCAAATAGACTAGATATAGCACAAGGGTTATAATTTTAACCTTCAGAATTAAAACCTAGTTTCATATTATAAATCATAAAATAATAATTAGATTGTAAATGATAAAACATTGAAAACATTTTCATTCCTCCAATTAAATATTTTTAATTCAGTTTTTTGTAGGTCCTAACACACAATTAACTAAAACTTTAAATTTAGCTTTAAATTCTATTTATAAAGTTGGGGTTCCGATGGAAGGAGGTTGATTATTTAGGGCTCTGCAGCCGAAAATATTGAGAACCACTGCTCTAGCCTACTAGTTATGTCTTCCTAGTAAACATATTGTTGTTTTGAAATGTGGCGGAAATTTTCATTTCAAAACTAGTCCAAGAGTGGAATATCAGCCAAAAAGGATATCACTTTTTATAAATTTTTAGGGCAAATTTCAATACAAATTCCTTATGTTTATCAGTCATTGTGCTTCTTCATATTATTGTTTTATTTTATATTATAACCTTCGTTGAACAGCCGACCCAATTTTATGAGTTTACGACTATTAATGTTCAACTCTGCAGCCTTGTAATTTTGAACCCAACCCAGAAAACAAGGGAACTCCTGGATCGAGTATTGGGAGAAATTTGCCTTTGAGGAGGACTTTTTGATGGAGCTAACCCGTATTTGCGTTACATGGTGAAGAAGACCACGAGAACCTCCCACGGTTAGCCTGATGGCAAGGGGACTCTAACCCATAATCCGTCTACCACTTAGGATATTTCACGTCAGCACTGTGGTCCATGCAAGCCAGATGCGGAATTTGTATCGACTGGGATTCGAACCCGGTTCACCTCATTGGAAGGTGAACGCTCTATCCCTGAGCCATCGCGGCTCCATATTATTGTTTTGTAAGATTTATTAACTTTCTGATTCGCAAAATACAGTAGAGCCTCGATTATCCGAGCTAATTGGGACTGCTAGTACCTCGGATATCAGAAATCCCTGTTAGTAGTTTGCCATACACTTTTGCTATGAATGTGACAAATTTGCCATAAGCGTTTATGGGAAATAATAATTACCATACATGGTAAGAATATATGGTAAAATTTTACCATAGGCAAAACCGCATAGGACTATCCTATGATAATTTTTATGTATACCAAATTTTTGCCATAAAATTATGTTTCTTAAGTTATTTATTATGGTTAATTTATTAATTATGGTTTATTAATTATTAACTTTATACATAAACAACAATAAACAAGAGTAATTGAATTACAGGGATTTCACAATGATTATGCTATAAGAGTATCAGGATAAAAAAACAGAGTTCGTTATCGATCGGTCAACAGAAACCTCGGTTAAGCGAAGCTCGGTTAATCGAGGTTCTACTGTATAATAAAAATTAATCATCCAGGGTCAAGATTGCTTTTATTGTATCTGACGAGCCGGATTTTGCCCTCAGACCGAATCTTGAGCACTTTTATTCTATGCAATCAGAGGAATTTATTCCTGGTGCCCTTAAATTATATGAAAAGAAAATGCTCAGCTACATTGTTAAAAAATACGCATGGAAAGTTCATTCTTAGATTCTATTATTATTAAAAGAAACTACCCAAATTATTTTCCTAAAAAAAAGCTAATTACAGTATTTTAAATTTGCTTCATCTATTCATCGACCCATCAATGAGCTAAATTTCGTTCAATAGAACGTCAACCCAGTTGTAAATTAAGTCCTTTTAACTAAACTTTAACAATCAGTAAGAAGAAGAAAAAAGAAATATTGTAATCACAAGGATGCTTCAAATCAAATTACAGAGCGATGACGCATCAAATATTTTAAGGCGTGTGCATGCGTGAAAGGATATAAAGAAGCTTTGCTAGGTACCAACGAACTCCTACCCTTGACACTTGGGATGGACGTGCTCCACGCCATGCAAAGCAGCTCACTACGGGGGGTCCATGGGAACTGAACGGACGTGGGCGAAAACTCTACAATCCATCAAAGTCTGACCATAAAAAACCGCAATATCAGCAACAGCAAAAAAAAAGAACAAGGGACATAAGCAATCCCTTTGATATTCTAAGTGACAGACACTTGAGGCAAAAGACCTTATTAAAGGGGACCGTGCTGGAACATTTTTGCAGGTGTTCCAAAATCTAGACTCAAATTCACCTCTGGCCCTGGCTTCTGTTCTGAAATCACGCTACCAGGATAGCCACAAATTAACGAATTATCCACCACCAGGAAACAAAAATCGCAGTGTTTCTTTACGGGGGAGGGAAGGAATTGTGACTGCCACCCCTTTGAAATGTCATGATCTAATCTTTAGTCATTATAATGAGTTTACAGAGAGGAGAAGAAAAAACAAGACATGAGTGGCTTTATGAGATTATGAGGTGATAAAGGCTTCTCAGTGATGTGCAGGTGGATGCATGTCAGAAACATTTAATGCTGTAAACAAACTGACAGGAAGAATTTCGAGTTTGAAATCTAGTGAAAAAAAACTGTAATTTCATCGACTATAAACTATAATTGAGAGAAATGAATTATTTGAATCAAATCAATCAATAGATAAGAATGTTTGAATAACTCAATTCGTATCCCTGATTCAAAGTTGGTTTTTAATAAATGTCAAAATGGATCAACATTTCATTCAAATGATTGGATTATATGAACTAATTGCCGATTCAAGGGAATTGATTCTATTTTATTTGTCGATGATTGAATATTGAGTTGTTCGGAAATTAATTCCGTTTTTTTCCCAAGAGAGGACTTAATTATTATATATTTTGACAATTGATATAATATAGCTTGCTTGTAAAAAAGTTCAAATAATTTTTCGAGGTAGTTTTTAGTTGCTGAAATTTCAAATATGGAAAATTAAAAGTGGAATTTTCGGCATATAATTCCTTTTTGCAGTCGAAAAGGTAAAAAATGCTGTTGAAAAAAGGAAAATAATTATCTTATATACATAGTTAATATGTATTGGCAGTACGCGTTGGCATTGGTATTTCTAAAATTTCGGTTCTGCAAAATTTCGATTATGATGCACGAAGATACTCTACTCCATTTTAAGCTGATGAAGACGCTATAAAGTCATTAATTAAAGCAAACTGATGAATAACAACTCGTGAGCTCACTGAGAGAATAAATGTATCGAATTCTACCGTTTACTATCATTTTAAAAGCCCGAGGCTTTATCTCAAAACTCGACATATGGGTTCCTCATGTGCAATCGGCAAGAAATTTGTTTTATTGCGTAGCCGTCTGTGATTTACTTCTCAAACTTCCAGAAAATTATCCATTTTTTAAACCCCTGGTCAGTGAGGACAAAAAATTGGTAGTCTACATTTTTATGGAACTAAACCTCATTTGCGTTACATGGAGAGGAAAACCACGAAAACCTCTCACGATTAGGCTTATGGCAAGAGGATTCTAATGCCTTAATTGTCTACCACAGAGAATATTTTATGTCAACACAGTGGTCTGTTCGAGCCGGTTGAGGAATTCGTATCAACTAGCCACCTCAGCAATTCGATCCTGGGTCACATCGTTGTTAGGCGATCGCTCTATCCCTTCAGCCACCGAGGGTCCTTTTAACTAGATTACAAACGTCATTAATGCGAAATATTTTATTACTGTGTAAAATTACGAATAGTTATATAAACAGCGCTTGAAGGTTAAATTTGCCACGAGTTTAGTTGAAATTTAAAAATAAAAATAAGTTCTGTTCTGTTCTATTTCTACACACACGCGCACACAAATCAATTAATAAAACTAACAGTAATAAAAAAAATGCAAAACCTGGTAATCCCTCTAAAAACAATGATGTGAGAAGTTTTTCCCACAGATCAAACTTGTTGTTTTCAGTTTTTTTCAATATCGTATCCTTTTGTTCGAAGGAGTAAAACTTCACAAAAAAAAGAAAGAAAAAAAAACTCGTATTGCAAACTATTTTTCATTCGTGTCGCGTGTAACTGATTTCATGATCTTATTATGAGAGGAAAATCTCTAAAGATGATGTAATGGAGGTTTTTTAGACACGAAATGCCGATAATGCATCGTGTAATTATGCATCATGATAACGATTATTAAATTCGAGAGGAGGATATACGATGGTGATCAAAGGAAATGTTTTAGTTGGTGGTGATTTTTTTTTTAAATGCTGTCATTCGTAATTGCTTATTTTTGGAAAGAATTTGGCTGTTTTAACTATGAGTCAAGTTCAATGACATCAGGTTTTATTAAAGGGAATTAGCTGAAAATATTTTTGGCGTGCAAAAGGAAAAGCCGAATACAATTGATAACTTTTGATCTACTGGTCGCATTCTTACCCACAAAGAAAATAACTTCATGGCTCTAGATTTCGACCGGAAATATGTTAATTAGTTAGTGCGGCCGATATTTCAAGCTACGACATGAGATACAAAAACGCATAAACATATCTTATAAACATATATAACTAAACGTATCTTCTTTTCTTGGATTCTTGACCCTCAAAATGGGAGAGAGTAACCGCAAACGGCTCCATATACACCAAAGAGCCATTACATTATGACCACCCTCCATCTATAACAATGGGCTCGCCCAGATTCTCATGGTTTCTCTCCCAGGAACAATGTTTTCATGGGGCACATTAGGACCCATAATCCACATAGAACAATCCTTGACGTCTGTAAGCTACTTGAGCATAGTTGCAGACCAGGTTCACCCATTCATAGCAAAAACTTTTCCTGCGGGGGATGGTGTTTACCAACAGGATAATGCACCATGTCATAAGGGTCGAATCATCATGGATTGGTTCGAGGAACATTCCAGTGACTTTCAAGTCATGTCTTGGCCCCCAAATTCCCCTGACCTTAATCCAATAGAGCATTTGTGGTCCCACACCGTTTCTTGATCTCGGATTATGATCAACGAAACTGGATCACTATTGAAATGAATTCTTAATACTACAGTGACTAGGCAATTATCGATGGTGATAAATGAAATAATTTTAATTTCAGTCTTTATGTGCAATATGAAAATAAAGAAAATTTGCTTTAATAAGAACGCTTTTAGTAGAAACTGATTAAAATCAATCACGATTACTAAATACATGTCCTAATCTGGCATTAATGAGATATGTATTTAGTAAGACTGAAAAGAGAACAAACATGCTCAACTATACACCGTTTCTTGATCTCGGATTATGATCAACGAAACTGTATCACTATTGAAATGAATTCTTAATACTACAGTGACTAGGCAATTATCGATGGTGATAAATGAAATAATTTTAATTTCAGCCTTTATCTGCAATATGAAAATAAAGGAAATTTGCTTTAATAAGTACGCTTTTAGTAGAAACTGATTAAAATCAATCACGATTACTAAATACATGTCCTAATCTGGTATTAATGAGATTTGTATTTAGTAAGACTGAAAAGAGGACAAACTGGCTCAACTATACACCGTTTCTTGATCTCGGATTGTGATCAACGAAACTGTATCACTATTGAAATGAATTCTTAATACTACAGCTACTAGGCAATAATCGATGGTGATAAATGAAATAATTTTAATTTCAGCCTTTATCTGCAATATGAAAATAAAGAAAATTTGCTTTAATAAGTACGCTTTTAGTAGAAACTGATTAAAATCAATCACGATTACTAAATACATGTCCTAATCTGGCATTAATGAGATATGTATTTAGTAAGACTGAAAAGAGAACAAACTGGCTCAACTATACACCGTTTCTTGATCTCGGATTATGATCAACGAAACTGTATCACTATTGAAATGAATTCTTAATACTACAGTGACTACGCAATAATCGATGGTGATAAATGAAATAATTTTAATTTCAGCCTTTATCTGCAATATGAAAATAAAAAAAATTTGCTTTAATAAGTATGCTTTTAGTAGAAACTGATTAAAATCAATCACGATTACTAAATACATGTCCTAATCTGGCATTAATGAGATATGTATTTAGTAAGACTGAAAAGAGAACAAACTGGCTCAACTATACACCGTTTCTTGATCTCGGATTGTGATCAACGAAACTGTATCACTATTGAAATGAATTCTTAATACTACAGCGACTAGGCAATAATCGATGGTGATAAATGAAATAATTTTAATTTCAGCCTTTATCTGCAATATGAAAATAAAGAAAATTTGCTTTAATAAGTACGCTTTTAGTAGAAACTGATTAAAATCAATCACGATTACTAAATACATGTCCTAATCTGGCATTAATGAGATATGTATTTAGTAAGACTGAAAAGAGAACAAACTGGCTCAACTATACACCGTTTCTTGATCTCGGATTATGATCAACGAAACTGTATCACTATTGAAATGAATTCTTAATGCTACAGTGACTAGGCAATAATCGATGGTGATAAATGAAATAATTTTAATTTCAGCCTTTATCTGCAATATGAAAATAAAGAAAATTTGCTTTAATAAGTACGCTTTTAGTAGAAACTGATTAAAATCAATCACGATTACTAAATACATGTCCTAATCTGGCATTAATGAGATATGTATTTAGTAAGACTGAAAAGAAAACAAACTGGCTCAACTATACACCGTTTCTTGATCTCGGATTATGATCAACGAAACTGTATCACTATTGAAATGAATTCTTAATACTTCAGCGACTTTACTACAGTGACTAGGCAATAATCGATGGTGATAAATGAAATAATTTTAATTTCAGTCTTTATCTGCAATATGAAAATAAAGAAATTTTGCTTTAATAAGTACGCTTTTCGTAGAAGCGGATTAAAATCAATCACGATTACTAAATACATGTCCTAATCTGGCATTAATGAGATATGTATTTAGTAAGACTGAAAAGAGAACAAACTGGCTCAACTATACACCGTTTCTTGATCTCGGATTGTGATCAACAAAACTGGATTACTATTGAAATAAATTATTTTAATGTTGCAAGTCCCTTACTGAGACTAAGCATTAATGTATGATGATAAATGGAGTAATATTATTCACCGCTCTTATCGGCAAGAAAATTTCTTTCCATACCTATGCTTTTTGTAGAAATGAATTAGGATCTATCAGGATTACTAAATACATGTCCTAATCTGGCAATGCTGAGATATGTTTTTAGTAATCCTGAGAAGAGGACAAAATGGCTCAAACATTCTCCGTTTTTTGATGTCAGATTGTGATCAGCAAAACTGGATCACTATCAAAAGGAATTCTTAATGCTCCATGTTTATTAAAGTGACTAAAAATTAATCGATGATATATAATATAATTTTATTTCCAACCTTTATCTACATTATGAAAATAAACCAAACTTCTCTTCATAAGTATGCCTTTTGTAGAAACAATTTATGATCAATCAGGATTACTAAATACTTGTCCTAATCTGGAAATATTGAGACATGCATTTAGTAATCCTGAGAAGGATCACTAAATACTTGTCCTAATCTGGAAATATTGAGACATGTATATAATAATTCTGAGAAGGATTATTAAATACATGAGACGAAAATAAAATGGCCTAACTATACACCATTTCTTGATCTCGAATTACGAGCAACACAATTGGATCACTATTAACATAAATTTCAATACCCCAAGTCCACTACAGTGACTAGGCATTAATCGATGATGATGAATGAAATAATACTACTTTTTTCCTTTATCTGCAACACAAAAGTAAAGAAATTTTCTTTCCAAAAATATGCTTTTTAGATGAAACGAATTCTGATCCATCAAGATTACTTAATGCATGTCCTAATCTGGAAATATTGAGATGTGTATTTAGTAATCCTGAGAAGAGAACAAAATGGCTCAACCTTTCTCCATTTCTTGATGTCGGATTATTGCGATTAGAAAAACTTGATGACTTTAACTAGTCAGTCTACTTTGTCCTTTCATTTTTTTTCTGAAGACCGATTCGTGTGACAGCTCAAAGAGTTGGCAATAATTCAAAACCCTAATATTGACTTTAATGACCAGCTGTGTCGCGCCCTTGACTGCTACAATGACTCTTGACAGTGTTATAACACCGGCCAATCATTCGCGACCTTTTATTAAGCTTTTTCACCCCGTATATATCATCAGACGCTGGTATATATTTTATAAAGCGATTCCAAAGGGTTAATGCGTGACCAGCAACCAGGACTCGAAAACACGTTGTGTGGCTTTTTGTGCAAGCGTTCGGGAGGTCTTACCAATGTCATTCTGTGATGCATTCGAGAAGACTTAATGCAAATGGCACGGAATATAGATCACTGGAGTTTTTAGTGCGACGAGTGGATGTCCCTGCGAAATTTTTTACCGCTTCGTCTAAGGAAGAAGAGTTATGGGTTCGATGATTTAGGAGAAGTTTCTCGCTGCTTAATATACACGATGAAGATCATATTTGACCATGAGATGTTTGATGAGTTGTCCGAAGTAAGATTCACAGCAAAACTGCGGTTTCTCAGTTTTTATTAACTTCCTTTTTGATCCTTATCATCAGTTAAAATGATAAGTTGTGCAGTTTTTATGATCAAACCAGTCGAAACCGGTGTAGCAGGATAATTTTAGCTTTAGGTTTACTCATGATCACGTGTTTGGTGGTATGTGTAAGTGTTCAAATAGACATCGATAGGTTTCGTAATATAATTAATTATAAAATTATACCAAAACTTCATGTGGCTTACATTAGTATATGCTTTAATTATTTTATGACATGCAGCATCATATTTAATTTATTATTAAATTATTAATTTATTTTAAACTAGCTGAATACCCGTTTTTCGTATGGGTTGGAAAAAAAGTGAATAATTTATCAATCAGTATTGATCACCAGTAAGAAAGTTTGCACAAAACTGAAACACCTATACCGACTCAACAAAGCTAAAGTAATTCCATTTTTGAATTTAATATTATTTGTTATTCCACTCGGTAGCTTTACGTTATTAGATTAAGCAAAACACGTTCTTAAAAATTCCTATCAAACCAAAGATTAACTACATTCGGTATCATTTGCTGATACTCGAAGACATAATAATTAAAATTTACTACAATTAAGCAATTTTCTCTGGTATTTTTTCCTTTCAAAGATCCTTTAAAAACCTACCTCTACGGAATCAATATTATAGCTACACAATAATAGTACTTTTTAGAAGGTATCAAATATATTAATTTAAATATCTTTGCAACTATATTAGTAAACGAATGTTTGGTAGAATGTTTGGATCCCTTAAAGTTAAATCTACTTTTTGCGAAATAGCCCTAAATCGAAAACTTTTAAAGTGAATAAAAAGTTTTTACACGCAATTATATAATTCGGTTCTCCAGAAATATTTTTAAGCAGAAAATAATTTTTTATAATTATTTAATATTTTCTACTACTTTAATTTCCCAAATAGTCAAAAAATTCACTCAGAAACTATTCAACCGATTTCGTTAACTTAATTCGATGTGTAGGGAAAATCAACCTCCTCGGTTTTATTAAATTTGAGTTTATCGACACCAAAAAAAATTTGCAACAAATCCGGATTGCCAAAATAATAAAAATACAATTTATGGATCCGCAATAATTGTCTTAACTTTTTTATTTATTTATTTATATGTATGCTTTGCTGCTATAGGAAATTAATGAAATAAAATAAAAATTTTAAAATGGTGAGATCTTATATCCTGCTTGCATAAATAAAGAAACGACCTTGCATTGTAATTGATATTTTGTCTTTTATTTCAATAAATACAACAAATACCTACGAGAAAAGCCTCATCACTGAAAAAGTTTGCGAACGTTTCATTTTGCCTATTCTGAACACGTATAAAGTTATGAGTTCATGCATCTTACACTAGTATTTTAAATTCAAAAAAGTTTCAAATTTGATTAATGATCTCCAAAGCTGCTTGATAAATTTAAAAAAAATTTTGTTTGATCGAATATAAAAATATAATAGTTTAATAATGATAATAGATAGTCAGTTTCTCGTATTTTAGGTAGGTAGCGTGTCCTTAGTAAATACTTATATATGGACAGTTCCTGGCAACCGTCATCTACTCTCTAATTCTTGAGAAATCAACAATTATCTCAACGAATTTCAAAAATATAATCATTTAATAGTTATAACAGACCATCAGTTTCTTGCACTTTAGAACGTTGGTAGCGTGTAGTTGGTAAATACTTTTTAATGGTAACCATCCAGACAACCATCATCTACTCTCCATCGGCCATTATTGCAGCTGAGTTTTGATAGTCTGAGCAGGCGTCATAATTTATTATTATTATTTTTTGTTATTTTAATGAATCTAACAGTAGGTGTATATTTAATGAGAAATTTTGCCCAAAAGAAGAATATTTTTAAAAAAATTCTTGGATTAAATGAATTTTTGGGATTAAATAATCTTAAGCATTTCTTTAAACTATCTCAACGTGGAGGATTTAATTATATTTTTTATTGGCTGCTTTTCAATTAATTTCTGCCTAGATAGTCTTGTTGGTAGAACGTTGGGCTCGTGTTCGTGAGAACGGAAGTTCGAATTCCACCGGCCGAAGAGTCCCCGTGTATTAAATGGTGATTGGTGCTCGTTAAGTCTTTCAGGGTCACAAAGTCCTCCAAGTTCCCTTAGAAAATCAATACCTTTGGCGGTACTGAATTGGAGATGGAAAGTTCTCTGGTTCAGGTCAAAATTACGATCTGTGGATAAATAAATGGAGTATGATTGGGTCATTCCTGTAAAACGGGCTGTGACGTCCGCGTGGCTAAAGTCGTATTCTTGTCCATAGATGGTACTACTGAAAAACAAGAACCGCACCCTCTACCTTAAAAATTCGCTTGATTTCAAACAGGCTTGTTAATTGGCAAGTAGCATAAGTAGCAGAAACAAATTAATTTTCAGGAATGACGAGCGTTTTGGATTTAATTGTGTAACCAATCCCGGTTAAAGTTGTAATCTTAATCTAACTTTTATCATTTCAAGAACTTTTTACCCTTATATGTAGTTAATTCTATTTAAGAAATTTATAATTTCTACCTATTTACTGAATTTATACATTCTCTCATGTAGCGAATTTAAACCATGGGTATCTCAGGCTTCCAATTTCGGAGGGGGGGGGGGCAAAATTAAAATACATAGTTACTATAGCTCTCAAAATTTCAAAATGTTTTAACTCTTTTTAACTTTGCTAAGCTTAAATCGATGACGATTCATGAAACTTTTGTTTATATGTCTGGAATATAAGAATGCGCACGTACTTCCCTCGCTTCAACGTCGCCCATCCTGTATAGACATCATTTATAAGAGAAGACTTTGTTTTAATTAAAAGTTTTATTTTGAATTATTTTTATTTCCAATGGCCGGAAAAACAATCACATACAAGAAGAAGAAGAAGCATCCGAAGGAATCATAAAAAGTAAAAGAAAGACCGAAGTCATTTCCCCAGAAGCTCTCTCGCACGCCAATATTTAGCAGTCTCGGAGTCAAGACCATAAAGTGACATATAGCGATGGAGATATTTTCACTTCATAGGTTCTTTAAAATCACATAGTCGACAATCAGGATGCGTAAGCGATACAACTGTTCTCCCAAGCCAGTCGTGTTCTGTTCGAAGACGAAAGAGAGCTACAGCATCTCGGCAAGGCTGGTCTGGTATTGCCTCCATACCTGCCTCCACTCCAGTTCTTATTCTTAATACAAGGTTATTCATAATTCCCTCCGCCTGTAAACGCCATTTTTCTGGCTTCAGTGGTACATGTTACTGCCATCTACCGGCAACTGCTTAAATTAAAACTTGAATACTTTCGGAATAATATCATATGTTCTTTTTTGCCATATTCGTCTTCGTTTTTTTACTATAACGCTTCGAAACTCCGGAGGGAATTATGAATAACCCTGTACTATCTCGTATCCAAGAGGAAGTATTCATTTTCATAATGTTATTAAAAATTGTTTTATCGAGTGGTAGAGCAATTTGGTCGAACCATACTGAGTGCCCTCCCGAGCGGGGAAGTCAGCCTGCTCGTTACCGTAAATGCCACAATGGCTGGGAATCCACTGGATGGCAACGCTTCTTTTCATCAGTATTAGAAGCCTGATGATCTCCTAGCACTGGAGTACCTTATCTGATAAAGTGTTTCCTTGTAAACTAATTGCTTGGATTGCAGCCTGGGAATCTGAAAGTAAAACAACTTTTTCAAACTTGTAGTGGATAAATAATAGTTGCCTCATTGCAATAAATAAAGCCTGAAATTCGCCATCAAAGATTGTACTGTATTTCCCGGCAGAGCCACAGAATAAAAACAAATCAGAAAAAACTCCAGAACCTGCTGACATGCGTGGGTCAGAATAGGAGTCATCTGTATAAACATGTAGCCAATGGTCTTCTGGGTTCTCGGTATGAATGGTTACCAATACAGGAGATTTCAAATTTCTGAAACTGTCTGACTCTTTATGAGGATTTTTTTTGTCATTTGACATTTAATTCATAAAATTATTAAAAAGTTATCAAAAATGTGCGAAACTTTTTAGTCCCATTAAATAATATCGATTTTAAACTTTGATAAATATTTTTTTAATAATCAAAATTATTTTCTACTTTTTCATAAAATTTTTAACTTGGGAATTACAACACATTATAAAATTTTGATTAAAGTTAAGCATTTAATACTTAGTTTTATAACTAGTTGAAAATGCTAAAAGATCAATAAAAATATAGACTTGCTGACAACATAGATCAAGTTAGAGGAATTATAAAATGGCATCCTCGAACGAAATATCAGCAAAATATTATCTCATGGTTTCTCAACGATGTTTGTAAGGGAAATCACAAGCGCTGTAGAATATTGATTGATATTTATTTAATTTCGTGCATTTTAAAGTCTTTATTCTGCTGGAAATAAAAATTCTGAACACTTCTCTTTCATATAAGTGGAGCATAGTATAAAAAGGATTATGATTTCTTGCTCATAATATGAAAATGATATTAATGTATTAATGAATTAAGGTTGTATCTCTAAAAGGATAAGAGGGTAAAAGAGGGATAGACTTAAATACTATCTAGTATTTTTAAAATTTTTTTAAGTTGAATCAAGCGTTTAGTATTATAGAAGTTATTTATGTTCTATGTATAAAAGTACAGCTTATTTACACATATTTACGGATCTAACATTACTAACTAGGCAAGCATACGCCAAATCGAATAAGAATAAGCAGTATGATTTAATAGTTTAGTAGTTCGAAAATTTATAAAAGATTCATGTATAGAAAGTGCAATTTTTTGACTTAGACTTAAACCATTTTATACCACTAACATTGCTGTCTAGACAAGTGAGGCATTTCTTCCAATTTAATTTTTTACGCTTAATCTGAATTGAAATAATTGTTCAGAAGAAATTAGGGTTTAATGTATGAAATATACAATTTTTGACTTAGTTTTTACTCATAAAATATATATAACATCAAAAATATTAGATCTATTAAATCAATTCTAATTTCTTTTTAATTTAGACTTAAAAATACATAATAAGTCATGTCTGACTTGTCTATACAACAATGTCTCAGAATTTTATTGTCACTAAATTCATTTACATTGTATTAATTGCAATTATTATCAGGGATATCGCTTTTGTGAAATACCAATTTTTTTAAAAAAAAATTCATGCCTAAATGCAAGAGGATTTTCTTTGTCATACTCACAATTCATTATTGTAAAATTTGAAACATTTATTATTGGTATAAGATAATTTAATAAAAAATTGCAGGATTTTATTTTAAGACAAATTAATAGTTCAGGACACAAATTTCAGGACTTAAAATTTCAGGACAAATTGCAACTTTTTAACAAACATTTTCATTTATTTATATGATCTTCTCTGCCAAGCACAGTATTCAACCCAGTTTTTAATAATTTTACAAAATAGCTGTTGTTATATAATAGCTGTTTTTTCATATCAATATAATATTACTACGGGGAATATTTTTGTAACAGACGTTTTGTTTTGTTGCGTTTGCAGCACTGGGTTAATCGAGTTCTTGAACGAAAAATGACGCTCTTAATTAATTTGCATAGCAAATTAATTAACCTATGTGAATTATTCAGAGGCGTCATTTTTCGTTCATATTCCGTCTTTTTTATTCTTCCTGATTGGGACTTAAATAGTTTCATCAAGAAAATCCTGATAAAAACCTCAAAAATGAGAAATTTTATAAGAGAAAAATAAAGGGACATTTTATTATTTATTATATGTAGATGAAGAAATAAATTAAATCTTTGTGCTATAGAAATAAATTAAATTTTTGTGCTATAAAGATTTGTCGTGTAAAATGTTTTAAATCTAATCAACACTTCAATAACTCAACAATTTAATTCAAAATTTTTAAAATGGGTAAAGGAGGGGCTGTTCACTTACTATAATTATTATACTTTTTAATAATTTTAGGCACAGTTTTTGATAATGTTAATGTGGACATTTGAAACTATTAAAAAACAATTTTTATGAAGAAAAACGAGTTCTGATTAAGGTCATGGATTCACAACTTTAAATTCAAAGAAGAAGCTTTATTTTTCCTTCAAAATATTTTAAAAGCCCTAATTTTAATTGCATTTTATAATTACTCTATTTACTATTCTTGGTGCAAATAAATTTTAAAACACTAATAAATAAAAAATTTGAACAAATTTTAATTTTGAAAATCCTAAATTTTAAAACATCATTGTTAACTATATTAATGAAACATTATCTTATAAACCTTTAAACATTGCTTGAGGATATGGGGGGAAAGCCATGATTAATGATAGTGATGTGCTTTTTTATGCAATACGGGAATAAAATATCCTGAAAAACTTCGATTCTTATGAGCTGATTTTCACAACTATATACCAATTTCAAAGATTCAAAAGTGTGTCTTTAATTATGCTAGTGATAGTGCATATAATATTTTAAGTAGCGAATTTTTTCAAAAAACAGATTTTTCGGAATATTTTAACGATATTAAGAAATTTTTCCTCTTTATCCGTCTATCACTAAGTATTTTTTTTGTCCGTGCTAGCCCTAAGCAGAGCACGTATCAATCTGTCACGACTTTTTGATTCGAACCTGGATCACCTTCCCTTGAGCCCTTCCCTTGTGCCAAGATTCCCAACAACAAAAATAAGATTAAGGGATATTCCCGCATCTGATTTCTCAATGCGAATATTTAGAAACAGCAGAACTATTTTCCCTGGATGTGACTTATTTTTTTTCGTATGCGATTGAGAACCTGTATGACGCACAAGATTTTTTCGTGCGCATTCAGTGAGATAGGTCCTTTATTGCATGGTGTTCAGTCACACGCACGTGCAATCACATGTCCGAAGAAGAGCAGTAAAAATGGTCTATGAATTCCATTTATAAAAACTTGTTTTTACTACAGCTAAAATATAACAAAAACAGGCAGCTGGAAGCTTTTATAATCAATAATCAATCAATTAACGTAAATATGGCAAAGAAAATAAACAAACGAAGCGTTTCTAATTTAAAAACTAATAATAGGAAAGAGAAAAATAACATTAAAAATAAACCTAAAAAAGTTACCCCAGACGAAAATTCTTCAACCCCAGCATTCTCATTTTCTAATCGTTTATCAAAAGTCGATGGAATACGTCCCTTTTCTATCGCCGCCTTGGGTATCTTATATATACTTTCCATTTTAAATATAAATATATACACTCTCCATTTTTAATTAAATTCTTTCTTGGAAATAATTTTATGAAATGGTGAATATTTCGTTAAAAGGGCTTTTAATTTTCTGCACTTTTTAATTAATTTTAAATTTTTCTAATGCCGGTAAATTCACTATAGCAAATCCCGTTGTTTTTGAGATATTAAAATAATGGTTTAAGAAGGGATATTTTGGTGTCGTGATCTCTTGCGTCAACTGCAATGTCCAAGGTACTACTAAATAGATATAAAACCTGTAAATTAAAAAAAAAAAAAAAAATCATGAAGAGATTTGCCTGCCATTGAATGGTTACAAGTATACCCTTTACATTTGTCCCTATCTGCCATTATAATTATTATTTTAGTTTGTGTGGCCCACTGTCAGGAAGTTGCTAAGATTTGGTAATTATTTTTGTTCAAATCATAAAAGGATTTGCGCTTTGTAATCTGTGGCAGAATAATCGCCAAGTTTTATTTGCAGGAAATTTTTTTTTATAAAAAAAAACTGCAGAAAGGGGATAACTTATAACCTAAAACTTGTAGTCACCCTCAGGCAAACCTCTACAGATTTTTGTAGAAAGAAAAAAAAAGCATTTGCAAGTTTAATACCCATTTGGCACTTGGTCAATTATAGTTTGTGCTACAGATCAAGATATGACAATATCCCCTACAATACGTAAATAATTACAATGTGTAAATATTCCCAATTATGTATTGGTAACTGCATCAAAATAATAATACCATCGCTTTGGTGCAGTTTAGTTGGTAAAAGTGCCAAAATAAGTTTTTGTAACAGCCTAAAAGAAGCATGTAAAAAATTTTAAAAAATAATTATGAAATAAAGTAGGTTAAGATTCAAACTTTCAGGCAAGCTACCATATTTGTTTTTCATTACTCGAAATATAATAACCAGTCAGATTAACTTTGAGATTGAAGTTGTTATCGACAGATACCAATATAGAAATATCTCCAATTAAACTAAGCTCTGAAATTTCACATCTGCTGTAGATCAACTGAGGTTGTTATGAACCTGACTTAGATGCTGTTCAAAATATCTATGTCTAAAGTAGTTCTTGTTTTGCGTTGTTTGATAAGTAAAATTACATAAACAAAAAATACATTTTAATAAATAATATCCATATACTAAGCTGCTTAAAAAAATTTTTTATGAAATTTGTGTACATACCAGCTAATATTTTATCATCATAAAAATTTAATGCTATTATTACTATTATGCTTAATGTAATGCTAAGATTAAAAGTTATCAAAAGGTTATTTTTTTGAAATTTTTTTTTTTTAAGTGAACATACATTATGTTTGAAATTTAAAAATTCTTTATTGTTTTCTGTATTTTAAAAGGAAATAAACTTTGAAATAGCCAAAAAACAGAACAATAAAAATGAATAATTTATTAGAATATTAATTTTTACCTGTTATGTAAAAATACAGAAAACAAGAATGTCATATTGATTGTGATTTATTCTAGCTCTAAAATCAAAATTTATCAGACACCATTTTATAATTTTTTTTTTGTTATTTGTATTCGGTTTACCATTTATTCAAAAAATCATTTATTTATTATTAATTCATATAACTATTTTTTTTAAATGTAGTCTATTTTATTTAATGTGAAAATTAATTTCTTTATAGCGGTGCTGTTTGGATTTTTCAACAGGTAATTTTTCTACATTTATATATTTGCTTACATATAGTATATATATATATATAAATGATTGGTCTGTTCTATATGTTTTGTATACTTTTTAATGGCGTTTTTGATAGTTGTGCCAACTATGATGAACCAGATAAGTGACATTTTCAGAGTGGCTATAATTAACTAAAACAATAAGGAGAAAAAAAGTGATATCCGAACTATTTTAATCTAAATTTACTGGAAGGCACAGTTAGCACTTCTTTGCCTTATTTTATTTACCACTACCTACTTTTAAACTTAATTTGGTAGTTGTAATACCTACCATAATTGCAAACATGCTCAAAAGTAATGTGATTAAAGTAATCAAATTAAAGTGAAAGCAAAAATAATTGTGTTACATTAAACATTTATTTACATTAAGGCTACCACTTATATACAATGTTATTTTTCCTGATTAGTTTGATTAATAAATACCCCAGAAAATGTCGCTTATTTGCTTCTTCATCCAAGCTCATCATATGCTTAAGTTTTTATTATTAGAGCGAATGAATAAAATGGACTCTTGAATTATTAAACATAGATTGTTAGCTTATTTATATAAAATGTGGTACAGTACAGAACCCATAATCCGGAAATCAGAAAACCGGAAAACCAAAACCCCTGGACAGCAAATTGTGACTCTTATATAAAATGGCCACATGAATTTATTTTGATCACTGATGTATGTTGTTGATTTTTTTAATCTCTGCACAGGAAACAAGCTCCATCCAGTTTGTATTATATGACAAATCTTTCTTTTTATCAGTTAATTTGTATATTTAAACTAACAATCATGTATTTTTTTAATTATATATTAATACAACTTAAATTTATAATAGTTACCATCAAGCAACTATGTTTGAAAATGACAGACATTTTTCACATTTATCAACGTTGGAGAGAGAAATGACTTTCAGAACTGAAATGGTATGCCCTGTTTTCTTTATTAAAAACTTTCTGATATTTCTTTTCCCTAATAATATTATGGTGTTTCTAATTTTAGAATTCAATAGTGATTAAAAGTATGTGATAAATTAATTTTTTTTCTTTTTTTCCTATTAACTTTATTGTACTATTTTTAATTATATTTTTATTAATTTTGGGAAAGTGAAATTTTGTAATCAAAAAAATTACTGATAAGCCGGAAAAAATATAACCCAGTCTTTAAAAAAAAAAAATAATAAAATAAAAAACAAGAGTGCTTTTTGCAATACTTGTCTAACCTTTTTTTAATTTTACCCTTTTTTTTATTTAACATACCATTTTAATTAAATCGTAGCATAGAGCACAAATAAAATTGGTGCCCACCAGTATGGTATTGGGTGTTCCTGAGCTAGAGTATTAATTAGTTTATTTAAAATGAATCACTAGGAGGAATGACAATACAAGATTCAATTTCTCTTAACTGCTGCACTTAAAATTTATATCCAGGTCAAATTCTGACCTTTTTCCTATTAGTTTGAGTGATCAGCTAGAGATCTGTGTCTGACGATAATACAATTCTAATTGCTCTTTGACCAGAATTTTATCACAAAAAAAAAATTTTGTGATCACTTTCTGGCTATCTAGAGTGCTGAAATTTCAACTAAAACTCAATGATCACTGTACAAATTTTAACCATTTCTACAAGTAGAAATGATTTCCAAACCGAATTTAATGTCAGGCGCAATTTTGGTGTCTTTTCCAAATAATTAGAGTGCCAAAATTTCTACTGGAGCTCTGTGCCAGTTGACAATATAAGGCCATAAAAAATAATTATTTATTAAAATTTCAAACACTTTCCAACAAAGAAATAATGTATATATCAGTGTATAAATTAATTATTCAAACTCCCAAAAATTTTACTAAAATGCGGTGGAAGATCTATATACCCTTAATAAATTAAGACATTCCTTAATCCTAAATATTGATGCTTTATAAACAATGAGATGATATGAATAACTCTGTATCAATTTACCCATTTCAAGTACTATTTTTTTTATGTTATATACAATTAATTTTGTATTTTCTTATATCATATTTTCTTTGCATATAACACTTTAAGTTACATTTAGAAAAAAATAAAGATAAGAAAAATTATTCACTAGGATTTTAAAATGCATAACACGCTGAAAACTTTTTTAAAGCATACCATAAAGCTGCAAATTTCACGATTCCTGAACATCATTTGTGTCAGATTCAATAATGTTATACATCTTTATTTGAGAGCTAATATATCATTCAGAGAGAACAATGTGAAATATTTTCAACTTAAATTTTGCAGCTTTAATAATTTTTGATGCTTTTCTTAGTTTTAAAAATTTCTTCATTTGATTTTTCTTTAGCGGTCATCTTTTACCTCCGACATTCCGAAATTAGCTATCTCATTATCAAAAATAGGGGTCAACTTATACACGAGATATATGGCATAAAAGTAAAAAAGGAAATATTCTTCCAATCACCTATCATAGGCCAGAGTGGTCATAAAGGTAAAAGTTCCTCAATTTCCTGATCAATGGCATGATTTTGGTAATATTGCCATCAATGCGCATTTACTTCTTAGACATGCTAGCTACCCATTATTCTGAAGCTGGGTCGGCTTCAAATCACTATTGAGAGTTCGAAGTATCATACAAAAATATTTTAATTTTTAAATATGGGCATAACTTATAAAGGAATTTTTTGTAAATTTCAGGGACTATACTATTTTTACTACAAGCGAATGACAGAATCACCTTCATTTTTGAATGGATTGCATCAAATCATGAATGATAATCTCACAGAGTACCCATCAACCATTAATACATTAGAAAGATTTACTTTGTACCCTGAAGTAAGTTTATTAAAGTTAACATATCCTAAAAACATATTTTAAAATTTTTATATTAGCAAAAATATGTTTCTTTTTTCCCATTTGTATTTAAAGTTTTTTCTTTTTATATATTATTATTTATATTCTTTTTCTAAAAACTTAAGTTCTGGAATTGTTAAGATACTAAACCAATTCTTTACTTTTCTATTATCAAGGCAGTGCATACTTCCAAAGGTTTCGGTATCATTTTTACCAAGGAAATAAAAAAAAAACATATTTTTGAATGTGCTACATAATAAGGGTGCATACATAATAAAGGTGCATATATAATGAAGGTGCATAATAATGGTGCATAATAAAGGCTTTCAAATGATAACAATGTAAAAAACGTTATTTTGTTGATAAAAAAACAATGGAGTTCAACTGCATTTATCTCTCTCTGCATTTATCTCTCTCAGTATTATGACAAAGATAACGTCAATCAATTTTAATGTCGGTGTATTCACATACAAAAAGTAGTTCTCAATCCCAGTCACTATACTTAACAACCAGTGCAGTATTGTTTAGAAGGAGGAATGCATATTTACACTTAAAATTACATGGAAATATTAATGTCCATTTCTCCCTTTAAGAATATTTTTTCTACAATTCTAAGAAATAATATTGCAAGTGATATTCACTTTTTTAAAGAAAAAAGTTATGTATGTAAATGTGTGAAATAATAATTCATTAGTTACATTATGCTAGAGCTGCACTAATGGGTAATTGGTGATAGTTTTGGATTCATCAGTACGAGGATCTGAAATCACCATATTGATCATTGAGCAGCTGGTGGTAATAATCAATATTTAAACCATGCTCCTCATCTGTATTTGCAGTTTCCCAGGTCTGAAACTACAAAAAACATTACTTTCAAGTTTATTCGAAATCATATAAATACGATTGTACTAAGTGCAATCTATTCAGACACCTAGCATTTAGCATAGAGAACAGAACCCAAGCTCACACTCTGGTTAATGCATAATGATGGTAATGTTTTCTTGTTAATGCATGAATGATTATTGGATAATAAGTGGCTAGTCACATTATATTTAAGTGTATTTTAAGCCTCTAAAACTCAATTGAAGCGGTCAATGTTAAAAGTGGGTATGTTACAAATCTGCACCTTCGAGAAAAAACAAAAAAACTGTGTCAATTGTGGAGAGATTGTTTTAAATGCTTCCACATTATTGGCTCCTCGTTTTTAGGCAGTCTAGGAAATTACACAGCATTTGATAATCACTGATTTATATTCCCTAATCAACAAAAAACTTATTTCCGTAAAAATTTTACACACCCCTTTTAAAATTGACTGCTTCAATTGGATAAAGTGTTAATGAATCAGACACCCAGTTTTTAACACTGAGCCTAAAGCCCTGGTAGTCAAAGAAGTGATATGAATGGTTACTGTATAATAAATGGACAGGGACAATAAATTTAGGTGGATTCTAAACCTTTGAGACACAATTGGAGAAAGTGTAATTGGATCAGACATCCAGCCTTTAGCATTAGTTGTAGAATCCCAACTCGAACCCTGGTTGGCAAAGATGTGATATCATGAACTGTAGTTGTACTTAACAAATGGACAAAGACATTATGTGTAGATGGATTCTGAACCTCTAAGATACAATTGCAAAGTGTAATCGCATCAGACATCCAGACTATAGCACAAGTAGTAGAACCCCAGCTTAAACACAAGTAGGCAAAGATATGATATAATGAACAATCACTGTCTAATGAATGGCGAGATACATTGCATTTAGGTGGATTCCAAACCTCTAAGACTCAATTGGATTAAATGTAATTGGATCAGACATCCAGCCTTCTACGCAGGTTGTAGAATTCCATCTCTTACTTATGCTAAGGTGTGACGTAATGAACTGGTTCTGTATAATAAATGGCCGTGGACATTGCATTTTAGTGGATTTCAAACCACAATTGGACAAAGTCGTATCTGGTCAGACCCACGATTTTTAGCATGGGTTATTGATCCCTGGCAAAACCAATGTAAGTGGTGATGAGTATCTTTAATAATAAATGGCAAATACTATGAAATTTTTAGTCATATTTTTTTTAAATCTCTGTTCGGTGTTATTTTGTTGTTTTTCACATGTAATTTATTGAATACATTTTAATTTACAGGTTGTACTAGCTGCTAGTTATAGAAATATTCAGTCTATAGCTAATTTTTTAAATATCAGCATCAAAGAATGTTGGCAGGTTCTTAGAGGTGATAATTTACCACCTATTGAAAGTTGTGAAGGTAATTATAAGTAGTCATGGCTATCTTTAAAATTTTTTTAGTTTTTATTTGAAGTTTTATCTTGGCATAATTTTTGTGTATCTATCTATATATATATAGCTATAAGCAGCAGCAAATATATTTTTTTTATTTATTGGTAAAGTCAAAGAGCATGGTCATGCTATTTCATTAACTAGATATTGCCATTAGAACATATGTTTGTCTAAAGAAAAAATAATAAAATATATTGTTACGTGATATCAGGTAGAAAATATTTAGTTTATAAATGCCTCTGTACTAAACTGCTACAATGAAATCAAAAATTTTCTGCAAGGAAATGAATAGTGTTTATTTTAATATTTATTTGAAAAAGGCATTTTGCATTAGTATAGTTTTTAGAGCACATTTTTGAAAGAGCTATAAATTAATAGCTGTGACTGTTCATGTTCTCAATCAATATGTTGATATATAATTTAAAAATACTAATTTTTAGTTTTATTAATTATTCAAACTATAGCAATAAAATAAATGAATCATAAAGCAGTTTTGATATCATTATTATTTTTGAACCAAATATGGTTACTTCATATTCAAATGTAAATCACTAACTTATGTTTTCTATGGCTTTTTATGAGCTGTTGATATCACCCTTTAGATATAAATGCTGTGTTATGTTGTTGAAACGTGTAATATCCACTTAACTTTAATTCCTTTAGCATTGATATTAAATTTTTTAGCTTGTACATGTTCTCTTGCATTTTCTTAGAGAATTTGATATAAATATTATAGTTTTCTGAAATTTTTAAGCAATATTTTTTTCAATTATAGGTGTTGGAGATCCAGCCTATTTTTATGTTACGACTGTGTTTTTATTGAATGGATTAGTTGGATCTTTGCTGTTTATATTTGGGACAATTTTAAGGTATTTTATTTATGTTAATCAATTTTATTTACTCTTAAATATATTTATTGGAAAATGCACTTATTCAAAATATTATAAAGAATTATTTAAATGTCCATTGTTTTAAATACTATTTTGAGCTGAATTTTATTAAACATGTATTTCGAGCCACACGCAGAATAAAAATCTCCCTGGCTCAATATAAAGCTTCCTGTTGAAGCATTTAATCTACTGCCCAGGGCTCGAAATTCCCCGCGGACAACAAATTTCTCGAATCCAAGGTCTGCGCGGACGGCCACTTTCCCGTTAATGTTCGTGATATATTTTTAATTTTTGTTATCTTACAAGAGTTATCTAGCTCCTCACTTCTAAAATGACCCTCTAATCTCGAAATACTGCACATGGTGGAATTGATGTTTTCTCTGTCTGGGAGTACTGCAGCGGTTGAAAGGGGCTTTTCAGCAATGAACTTACAAAAAAACACATTACGTACTGGTCTTAAACAAGAAGCGTCAACCGAAATTATTAACATCTACCTAAATGAAAAACTTCTTTCAGATTTCTGTGCAGATACCTCTGTAAATCATTGGCTTGATTGTGGAACTGGCAAACGTCGTAGTTGATTCATTTAAAAAACGCAGTACCATTGGATAAATTGACATGATAATTGACAGATAACTTGACCTTTGTTATTTAAAATATTTCATTAAAGAAATAAATTATTTCATTAAAGAAATACTATGTTTTACTATTAGTAACCTAGTATTTCTTTTATTGCCTTATAATGTTATCCTAGTATTTGTAACCCTAGTAACTACTAATTCATTGTGCAATTTATATAATTGTTAGTAATAAATAAGAGAAAATTATATTTTTATTTATTTAGATGCAACGGGTTAGTTTCAAAGGAGGACGGGTACATTGTTGGACAAGCCGTCCTCGGGGATGGGTAAAATTTCTGAGTTTTTTGAGCCCTGCTACTGCCTTTATTTTACTTGATGATAAAGCTTCCGTAATAACCTTAAATAGGCAAATTGGATAGAGTCGTCTGACTTATGAAGTAGGGGAGGAAAAAAGCATCCCCACTTCATTTGAGGACCTTTCGATGTGTTGTTCCTAAAATTTCAGATTTCAAATGTTCAAAATAATTCTTATTTTTACTGATTTTTATCTGAAAAACATACATTTAATATCTATGCTAAAAATTGCTACTTTAAATTAAACCTTTTAAAATATTTAATTGTGAGAAAGCAATATTATGAAAATATTTTTATTCTTTTAAAGCGGTTTTGTGTATGCTAATAAAAATGATAATTATTAGGATTCTAATCAATACATTGCATTCTTTACATGTGCCAAGATATATTTCAATAAAAACATTTATCTTTGTTTTATTTAACTGTATTTATTAATTAAAAGAAAGATTATAATTTTGTGCAACTATTTTTTTTTTTTTTTTTCAAATCCAATTCTCAAAGCTGTATTTTCTGTTATTAAAATCAATAAATATTTTTTTTCTTAATGGTATTAAAAGGTTTGTGAAATGAGAAATATTTTACTTAAATGTTAGAAATATTATTTTAGCACTTATTATTTATTAAATTTTTTTTTGCATTTTAGTAGATTAATTTAATAATATGATTTACAAAATGTTTGTATTAGTTGCAAATGCTTTCTGTTTTTCTTCTCTAAATGTAAAATTAAATTTTGGAATAATCCCTTGATGCTAGCAAATGAATGATTAAAATTTTAATGATATGAAACATAATTATTTATTTTAAAATCAACTAATAACGTGTGTTAATTGTAACTGCTAATTAAATATTCATTGGAAATTAAATATTGAAGTACTAATACATTTTATGTATGGCTATGCTGACAATGTAATATATTTGTTTCCCCTAACTATTTTATATAAAGATTAGAAACTCTTGAAAACTTAAAATATGATTTTAATTAAATCAATACCTTTACTTATCATGCTTTATAGATAATAGCAGAATCCTTTTTTTTTCTTTTTTTTTAAAAGAGCTATAAAAATTATTTTTAAATTATGATTCTTTAATATAAAACTTAATTTTCCTAGAAGTATATAACTTTAACAAATTAATATTAAAGTAACTCAATATTTTAATTTTTTATTAAATGTCTTAATTTTTTTAACCACAAAATTACTTTTTTTTTTTTAATTTTATTTAACCCTTAATGGTCTGAAAGTATTTCAAATTAGCTTCCCACTAGATAAAAATTATTAGTTATGATAATATTATAGTTGAATTAATTGTAACGGTGATTAAAATAGAAGTGATACAAATAATAAAGTGTTTTTTGCTGTGATAAAGTGACTTTTGACCCAGTTAGTAAGAGTGCCATGCCCGCTTATATGGCGGCTTTAGTCTGTTAAATATTCATTTAATTAAATATTAACTGAAAAATTGTATTTATTAATCATCATATATTTTGAAACAGTGATTCAGTATGTGGTGGAGCATTATCTGCTGCCTGCTTCTTTTTTAATCATGGAGAGGTAAATTAAAACAATTTTGGCTTCTTAAATCTAATCTTATTGTGATTTAGAGTTCTAATTCTGCTTTTATTTTTTATGTAGTGTACTAGAGTTCAGTGGACTCCTCCTCTGAGGGAGAGTTTTGGTTATCCTCTATTTTTGCTACAAATGATGCTAGTTAGTTTGCTGTTGAAGTAAGTAAATTTTGCATTGGAAATTTAATTTCAACTTCATGGTGGATTTTTTGACATTCAGCCAGTTTTATACAATGTGTACTAAATCATGTTATGTGTTTTGTTTTTATTTACAAAAAAGATTTTTATGCAGTATAGTAGAGTTCAGTTGACTCCTTCTTTCAGGGAAAATTTTAGTTACTTTCTATTTTTGCTAAAAGTGATGCTAATTACTGTGCTGTAAAAGTGAGTAAGTTTTAAATTGAAAGTTTAATTCCAACTTCATGGTTATTTCAACTTGACATTCAGCTCACTTCACACATTGTGTGGTAAATCATGGTATATATATTATTTTTATTTATTAAAATGATTTTTACCTAGGCAGTACATTTTCTACTTTAGTAAACTACATGTTATAAGATTTTATTCATCTCGGTTGAAAGAAAAAAATCTTATCTAAATCAGTTTATAACTTTCTTAGATGTTTGTGCTAAAAAAAATTTTTTTCTCATGAATTTTTATTGTTTTCCTCAAATGAATTTAAGGTGTAAAAAGCATTCTTCTAATGGCACATTGTGGACTAAGAGATGTTAATAGAGTTCAAGGCTCCACTTTGCCAATGGTGTGTGACGAATCATTGTGACCAATGATATGATTCTGCCAATGGGATTGTAATAATTGTGACATTGAAGGTGTTCTTTATGTGTGATGTTATATAATAAATCCTACTTGAGCTTGCCCTGAAGCATATTTTGTGAATAAGAATTAAGTTTTACTGGAAAAAAAATTCCTATATGCAAATGTTATTTGCTTCACATTGAAACCACGAAATTTCTATTATTCCACCAAACTTATTTTTCAAATGTCATGTAACTACATCTTTTTTGAATTTGAAATCTGATTTTTTTTTCCCCAAAGAAGCCTGATATATATCTTTGTTTATATTGAATTTTTTTTTCATTTTTCAAGCCTCAAATTTCTTGTAAGTCATTTTTTTAAAAATATTTTTTCTTTTATAATTTTTAAAGAATATTATATAAAATGCAGGTGAAAAATTATGGGAAAAATATACTTGAGGGTGCCCCTTGGCGACGTATGTTTGGCGCCATACTTGTTTTGCCCAGAACGCTGTGGTAACCCACAAACAGGACATTTATATCTATTACTAATTAAACCTTCATCCATACACCAGTCAATCACTGTTTTTTTTTTCATTGTTATTAAAATCTTACAGGAACTTAAGATTTATCTTATTGACAGTATTCATTTTTAGTACCAGAAGCAAAAATAACCTTACCAGACGGTATCCAAAGTAGAACTAACGGATCTCTGAAATTACATTTAAAAATTCATTTAAAAACAACGCTAAATTCTAAACTAATTAGAATCACGATTAAAATCTAAACCAATCAGAATCACGATTGGTTTTCAACATCAGCCAGCTTGGCGATCAATCGCGATCACAACTTGGCGGGGGCACCCCCAAGTATAGTCTACCCAAAATTATATATGTTAGCTTTGTAAGTGATATTCATGACGAAGCCATTATTTATATCATTTTTTTGTGATTGAAGAATAAATTATGTACCTTATATTTAACACTGAACAGTCAAAAAATTATTTAATACTATTCCTGTTTTTAAATATGATTTCTAATTATTTTATAGGTGCCAAAAACCTGTCTTTCAACATTCACTCATCATTGCCATTCCTTCAATTTTATTTATGTTATCTTGGCAGGTAATTTTTTTTTACCTATAGTTTCCTAATTAAAGTATTTTCTCAAAAATATAAAAGTTATATTTTCATAAATGTTAGTATATAGTTTTTGAAAATCAATTTATATGGGATCTCTGTATTTTTTTCAGTTTGCACAGTTTGCTTTGTTAACTCAAGTTTTAGTTTTATTTGGATTATATCTACTCAATTTTATAACATCTGATGTTTTCAAGTCTATTTTAAATGGGCATTTAGTAAGTGTATATCAATATTTTATTCTTTCTAATATTTACTATCGCAATATATTATTCTTATGTATCTTAAATTTATTGTTACAATGCATTTGTATGAAAGGAGTGAATATATTTCTTTGTCAGTATATGTGAAAATGTTGTATTTTTAAAAAATGCATAGTTTGAGACTATGAATTTAGGTAAAATATTTTTTGTTACATAATGTATGTTCACAAACAATGATATTTCACTTATTTATTCACTTGGACTTTCTAGGGTTTTGCTTTTGATTAGTTTTATAAAAATGTTTAAATGTGGGACTAAATGTTTTTTTAATTATATACTACTTCTATTCAATAGGTCTTAAATCGTCTTTAATAATGTCCAAGGTTGTTAGCAAAATCTATTGAGGAGTTGTGGTGAAACCACGAAATGTGTTTTCGAAATACTAAAATTACAATTTAGCTGAAAAGTGTGAGCTCTATTTTGATTTAACTTATTCCAGAATTGTGTGCATGAATTATCTTGTCCGATATTCTTCATAATTATTCGTGACATTTATGAAAAGAAAATGTGTTTTTATTTCAATTTTTCTTACTATGCGCAAAACACAACTTGATACTATGGAAAGTTTATAAAATAATAATAAGAACGCTGCAAGTCCAGGGCCTGCGCTAAGCATTTGCCACTTCGCCAAATGCGATAAAATCGTAAATTTTGCAAATAAAATTCTGTGTTTTGACGAATTATTTTTTCTACTGGAAATAAAAATTGTTAAGATTTGCATTTGCCGAATACTTTTGATATTTGGACACTTTTAACTTATTACATAATTTTATTTTTCCTTTAATTTTTGCTTATTAGTTATTTTTATTTTCAGCTTAATCTTATTGTTGCAGTTGTATTTTTGTTTGGAAATAAAATGCTTATAGCCTCCTTTTATGCATCAACGCTTTTAATGTGTTATGTAAGTATTCTGCACTTCTTTATTTAACTATATCCTATTTCTTTGCATTTTTAATTTAAAACTATTTAATTCATAGGTGATAGTTACGAAAGAAAACTTTTTCAAGTTATTTAACCACAGACTTTTGGTGATGGTAGGTTATATTTTTTTATTAATATTCTCTTTTATTTGTGAATAATTGATAAATGTATATCTAAAACAGTTTTCCTCCTGTTAAGTTTTCTGCTTGTTATTTATTTATCATGCTAAAATATTGCTTCCATTTAAATAATTTCAAATGACTGTTAATTATCTAAAACATTGCTTGAAATTATATTGATGAATAATGTTCTTTAATCGTAAAAACAGAAATTTTTATAATTATAAATAAAAACCATTAGTTATTTGCTATGGAAATTGAATGATATAAAATTTATTTTATCATTTCTATTTATTTAAGACTACCATCTTCCAATGCAAAACATAAATAAAGTTAACTTTTTTTTCTCCATTCAAAATAAAAAGGTTTTAATTTGCTATCACAACTTAAAAACTATTTCTAAAAAGACATTTACTGCCAATAACACTTGTAATATTACATTTTATCCAAAAGCATTACCTAAAAATTAATTAACGATAAATATTTCAAAAAAATTACCAATTAAGTTTTTTCCGCAAAAGAATGTAGATGGTGCGTAGCTTTTTTAAAATGTGCTTATTTTCGATTTTCATTTTTTAAAAGCACTTAATGGTGCTTTTTTTTACTGATTATTTTTAAAAAGCGCTTCAATTTCTCTTTTCGAAAATGAGATTTTTTTTATTTTTGTCATGTCTTATGCAAAAGAGCGATCTTCTCATTGTTCTATATAATGTTTTCACAATACTTTTTGGCATATCGCCGCTCCATAGTGTATGAAATCGGCAATAATTTTAAATGTTTGTTGAAATAGTTGGTTCCGCAATAGTTGTTGAATAGTTGTGGTTTCGCATGTGCATATACTTAGCTGGGTTAGGTGAAATTCTTGCACCCTCCTGTGCAACTCTGCTGCATTTTGCAAGATATTCATAATTTCAGTCTTCATTTCCACCCTCTGAAATCGAATTGAAAAATCTTTTCTTTTTTTTTTTGTTTTTTTTTTGGCTAATATAATCAAGAGACGCCCGGTGCCTGAGTGGTAGCGCTTCACGCTCCTGTGCCACAGGTCCTGGGTTCGATCCTCGGGTCGGGAAAGGTTGACTCAGGCTTTCATCCCTTCAGTGGGTCGATAAATGAGTACCAAGCATGCGTGGGAACTAAACACTGGGGGTTACGCATTCGGCTGACCACCTAACCGGAACATCTGCTCTTGCACTCCAGAGCCCAAGGTCAAGAAAACTGAGATGGGCACAGTAGGCCTTGACTCTCTATGGGCTGTCGCGCCACTGAGTTCAGTTTAATATAATCAAGAAAAGCGTTCTTTGTCAGAAACCGGTTATTTTAACATGATCGTGTAAAGTCTTCGAAAATTATTTTGCATTTTGTTAATGTATATGGCGCTTAAAAATATTTTTAAATGTATTTATTCACACAATATTTTTAAATGTATTTATCACACAAAAATATTTTTAACAGTATTTATTCTAATACCTAAAAGGTACTTATTTTTTGTTGAAAGATTTGGCTGCGCACCCTGATGTTTTTTTTTTTTTTTTTTTTTTATAAATGAATACTTTCTAGTTTATAGAAAATTTAAAATATAACAAATATTATTATAAATTTTACTATACTTCTGATGCAAGTATTTGAATTTTACATGCTAGAAGACCTCTAAATTTGTATGACAGTAAAAGTACCTGAGCTGAATTGACCATAATTATTTACCTACTTACTTAATTTTGAACAAAATACTTGACCATATTTTTACTTCACATTTGGTAATTTTAAAATGCATTATTGTTTAAAGTAATAATCTCGTTTTGTCATTATTTATCACCTATATATATGGTATTAAATGTTTCGTGTTATGTGAACTTATTATTTTATTTCATCTATTATTTCTGCACTTAAAATTTTTTGCTTTAAAAAATGTAATTTACTCTGTAAATCTGAAGGATAGTTACAGTATTTATTCTTGTAAACTTTTTTTAAGAATCATAGGTTAAAATTATTACCTTTACATCAATATAAATTAAAAACTTTACTGTGCTAAATTTATTTGATACCAAGAAAATAGAATAAAGTTAAAATAATTCTTTTCCTTTTAAAACTACTGCAGTTCTTTTTTTAAAAAAACATATTTCCATAATTTTATAACATTAATTATTCTAAAAAAAAATAATTTATTTTTGAACTTAGTCAAGTACAAAAATGTGAGATAATTTCTAAAAAAAAATAATCATGGATACACAAATATTCTTAAATTATTGAATTAAGAAATTTCAGTCAAAATAAGGCAGAAACTATGACTATTAGATTTAATTTTTAAATTCAAATTCTATTTTCTTTGTTGTCTGGATCTGTTTTTTTTTTAATAAATGTGTTCGATACAAATATAGTGATAATTTTTGTAAATTTATTATAGTCAATTTGTATTGAATGTTTTGTATTCTTAGTGGATTATGTTTTGTTTACGCATGACTTATCTTATTTCAGTATTAAAAAAAAGGGTATAAAATATGATTATTTAAAAGGTCTGAAATAGCTTATTTGCATCTAACACATAAAAAGCTTACTTGAACTATACTAAAATCTACTTTATGATAAACTACTTTACTTAACTACTCTTTACTTTTTTAATAACTTTATCTGATTGTATAATGTAGTTGAAAGTTTTTATAATTAATTAATAATTGTGTTAAATTATGCTATGCAGTATAAAAGTATTTTTGATGAACACAAAATTTTATTTGAATAATATATTAACAAAATAATAATTAATTAAATTAATAATATTTTTTGCTTTTTTTAATTTCTAGATTTTGCAAGGAATTTCTTTGATGCTAGGATGTGTTCTTATCAAACTGCTTCTATCAACATTGTTGCAAGTCAAAGATGATGTAATGTTTAAATCTAGTCTAAAACTACTCGATTATTGAACTCAAATTATTTGATTTTCTCTTTTTAAAAGAGTTTGAATTTCTTTCCTTTGTTCGTTTAACTCATAAAAAAAACTTTATTATTTATTGTCTTCCCTTTGTTCTTTTATCTTATAAGAAACTGTATTATTTATTATATTACTTTTTTAGTTTTTTAATCAAATATTAATTTCATTTATATTTAATGCTTATGTTTTTTGTGAAATTATTGACCAAACTGTGTTCAGAGATGTCAGCAGCAGAAAAAAATTTATCTAATTTCTACAGATTATAGTTCTTATTCCAGAACAAGCGTCATTCAATTATTACCTAAACACCCAATTGATTATTTTTTCCCACAAAGGGGAAGTCCAAAATTGCAAAAAACATACCTATGTGACATTTGAAAGCCACATAATGGAAGTTTTTGAAAGCTGCAAAGGAGTCAAATCTCCTTATTTTCAATGTTTTTTTTTATTTCCTAGAATATTTCATAAATTTTTAAAGTATCCTTTATTTTTCTAATATTTTTGCAACTTGCAAATAACCCCTACCTTTTTTTCATTTGAAAATATACATTTTAACTTAATATTTTATGTAACTTTGAATGTTATTAAGTATACTTCAATTTTTATTGAAACTTATTTCATTCTTTGTTAAAGAAAATCAATAACTTGTGTTCCATTTGAAATTTTAATATATTGGAGTAGAAGAATATTTTATTTATAGAAGAATATTCTGATAGTCTTTGAAAAGTTATTGAAGGCTGCAATAAATTTATTTTTATTGTTAGTTATCAAAAATGTAAACATTTCTCAGTTTATTAACAACAATGTTACTTAGTCTTCAAAGTAAATGACAAAGTACAACAAATTAAATATATTTACAAGTGCTTTTATTCTTCTTATTTTTTTTACACATAAATAAATCAGACATTAATTTAAATTATAGCAAGTTTTTTAATTTTTTTATATGCAAAAATAACTTTATATTTTACTATATATACTAGCATATTTTATTTCTAAATAAATCTTGAAACTGCATTTAGAGTGGAAAAAAAAGACTTATTTAAAAGATTCTCATAAAGGAAAAGAAAAAAAATTAAATATTTTAGAATTACAGTGTTTGAATTTTGATATTCTTTTAAAATATTATTGAAATTAGTTTGAAGAACATTTAAAAATTTTCTTATGCAATTTATGTAGTTTTATTTGGCTACATGTTGGAAGAATACACTTTAACTCTGGACATAGACTACAGGTTATTCGCCCCATCTCTAATTTTTGGTATATTTTGATCTAGAAATTTTCTATTGACAGAACTCTAAATATCTGTTACATCACTCTTTAGTATGTGAATGATTTTTTATAATGCATTAGTGAAACAGAATGGAGAACCTTGCATGATGCATACCCTATTCCATTCAATTGTTTCTCGTGATATGAAATAAATGCCTGTAATTAGAATTAACATTCTTCTAGTAATAATACTATAAACATCTGCCATTTCTAGATTCTCCTTCTATATAAATACATGTTTTATTTTGTGTCTGTTAATCAGAATATTGTGAGTCAAAATTACTCGGGACATATAAAAAGTTTGGATCAAGCGTGTATTTTTTACCCATGTAAGGATGAATATGACATGCCCCGGTTGAGTATGTAAATATTCAATCAGAAATTCCATAAGATATTGTTAACTGCTACCCTAAGTTTTGGCAAAGCGAATTCAGAGATCAACAAGATGTCAGGTAGCATAAAAAAGCACTAAAAAAGATGAAAAATATAAAAAAATTTATTTTTTAAGACCTTAATATTATTGGGCAAAAAAAATTTGTTAACATAAATATTAATGTGTGAGTTCGAGAAGTTATATAATAAGTATAATACTCCAATTGCCATAAGAAAATAATAACTTTGAAAGCTTATATTGTCACTCTAAAATAAAATTTTTAAGGATCTGCACTTGCCAGTTGTGAATAATTTTGATTTTATTTATTATCCCTGGATCAACAACCCATTGTGGATTAAGACCTTCTTCATGAAAACTCTCCAGGCATCTCTTCATGACACACGGTTCTCCAATTTTTTACACGTAGGGTAACGAAGTCATTTTTATCTCATCAACCCGTCGAAGTCTGGTTCATCCTCTCTCTCAGATTGCAAATGGTTTAGCCATAAACCATTTGCAATTCTGTTTCATTCATTTGAATAACATGTGCATTCCGGTTAAATGAACTTAAATTGGGGTGAGTTATATATGGTTCTTTGTGAATCTTATATAATTTGGACTTGAAATGTCTTTTTGCCACACATTAATGTATATTCCCTTAAATATGCTCCTCCCCCAAAGATCTTACTCTCAAATGTACCAGACTAGTCATATTTTCTACTTTCTCAGTTAAAAATTCATACTTAAACTGTACACGTTAAAATAAAATGGCTGTGGAACTTGTATAAGAATTTTCGTCTTAATACCACCTGAGATTTCAAAATTCTCTAACACCATAAAAAGCCTTTTTTGCTGCCATGATATTGCTTCTTTGTTAATAATAATGCTTTGCATTTTCTCTATCAATGCTTTCTTATTAATAATACTTAAAATTAAAGTGTTTATATAGATATAATATTGTTAGTGCAACTTTTTTCTGAGAGATAAACAATAATTACATTCACATCTTTGCATTGAAAAAGATGTCTGGACATGTAAAAGTATCATTTGGGTACATAGATTAACACATCCAGTTGAGCATATACTATTTCTGCATTAGATTGGGCATTGAACCCTGCAGATTAGTAGATTGTAAATGTATCCTCAAAATCTATGAAAATCAATTTGTAATGATCCTACAAGGGATCAGTATCTGAAAAAAATAAATTTTATATGCGCTAGTACTTAATGCACAAGTAATAAATAAAAAAAGCAAAAAATTTAAAGTACATGTAGAGAAAACTGAAAATTCAAATCAACATATATTTCTCTCTAAGGTACTTAATATTACTTCCAGAGTGAATTTACCATCAATACTCTAAATAAAAATAAAATACTTTTTTGAACCTGAAGGAAGGCCAGGTATAGTTTGACAAATTTTCATAAATATTTCTTACATAGAAAGCAACGAAATCAAAAGGTACATAACACTAATCACCAGGGTGACATACTTTCAATAAAATGAAGAAGTTTGTGAATTTGGGGCACATAAAATTTGTTTTAAGTTAAAAAGATAAAATTTTGAAAAGTGCGATTTCTTTTCACATTTTCGTTGCAAATACTTTTTGTCTATTAAAAAGTAATTAAAATACAATTAATAGGTAAATGGTGGGTATAAATTGGTACTTAACACTTTTATTACTAGTAAATAAAAGTATTACCATGATAAATGATGTAATTTGATATTTTTAGGCTCATATTTGGAATCTTTTAAAATCAAAGTTTACTTCTTATGAAGATTTCCATACTATGCTCTACACCTGTGCAGTGGAATTTGATTTTTTGCCTTTAGAAGTATGTTTTCAATTACATTTGGTTTATTTGTCATCATAAATCTATGTTTATAATTCTTAGTTAAATTTTTATTTTCAGTCTTTTGTTGAACTTACCAAGACACTAGTTTTGCCTTTTACAGTAATCATAGTAATTATTGTTCTTTATCAAGTGAGTATTTCAATATGCATATAATTAAAGTTGTCACAATATTCTTTTATTAAGAATAATTTTTGTTTTCTTTGTAACAGTCTAAGACATAAAATTGTTTTAATTTCTGTTAAGTAAGACTATTTTATCTAATATTGCCTTGATTTTTTGTTACCTTAATTCATTAAGACAGTACGTTATAAAAATGGATTTCATAGAATATTATTTACATACAGTTAGTGAATATTATTTACATATCGTTTTTTTATCATAATTTTTGTTCTGATTATTTTCTTCTAGGTTTTGTTGAAAAACACGGACAACACCGATAACTATGAAAATGCTGAAGTGAGTGAGAAATTTGTAAATTCATTGAAAGTTTAGTAATTTTGAATGTTTGAAAAGAAAATTGAAAAATACCATGTTAATTATGCTGACAATATTATTTAAACCATGAAAGTCAAAGAATATCTGGAGTATTCCCTAATTATCAATCTTCTATGTATGCAGTTAGGTTCCTAACCAAAAAAGTATGCATATCAGAGATTGCAAATTAATATTTAAGCAACAAAAAAACTAAAATACTCTTGAAACTTGGCAAGTAATTAATGAAAATGAAAGATTAAAAATATAAAAACGTGTTTGATTGACTGACAAAATTGAAAGGTAATTATTAGAAACATCTTCTAATTAATTCTAGCAATCAAACTTATTTTTATTTTTTGTAATCCTCAATAGTTATTGGCGATATTTTGATACCGTTCTTGTTTTATTTCTGACTTAAATATTAATTTTTGACACTAAATGTGATTTTTTTTAAATTTTACGTCTATCACACGGGAGGTCAAGGGACAAACGCGATTTTGATCCCTTGTACCAATTACAGGTTGGGGGCGTTTTCCACTCCTCTGAGATTTTTGATTTTTTCAGAGAGTATAACTCCGAAAAAGTAAGTGTGGAAGAGGGAGTTGTTGTAATCCTGCAACCCTCCTTAGCAAAAGAATATCGGCCATTTCATTCCCGTGGAGATTCACATGGGAAGGTACCCATTGCAAATGAACATCATGATTAAGTGAAATGAGCTTTAATTTAAGCAGGATAGAGGTGCTATTAGTTTTAGGGATCATTTTATTTTAACAAATACATCGGAAGTTTTGAGGTGTGTTTAGGCTTATGATGAAGACTCATAAAAGATTATTTATTAAGTCTTAAGTAAATTTCTAATATCATTAATTAAACCGGGAAAGGTATAGCTCATGCATGATTGAACTAAGCAGCTGCTAAAGCACAAAACAGTGTCCTAGTGGGAAAAAGAGATTCAAGATCTTTGTTCCTTTAATACTGATGAAAACTAAAATTAATTTGCGTGGATGTCTCTTATCACTTACCTGATCTTCAAGGAGCTTGCAAGGTCCATTATGCCAGAACCATGGAAGGTCCATGCAAGAGCCATTATTGCATAAGATAACGATAACTCTTCATCATGAATTTTAGCACTGATGATGGTACTTTGTTGCCAAAATAGCCATAATTCTCAAACTTGTTTAATTGTGCTTATCATTTTCTTCACTACGTTATTTTTTAGTTATTTTACATTAATTTGAAAAGAATAGGCTCCTTTTGCTTTAAGAATTTACAATTATATTCCTAATTTAAATGTTTATTTAAATTTAGTACCATCCATTAAAAAAATTTTTTAATAATATTATGTATATATATTTTTTATTTGAATTAAATTTTAGGTCATGTACAACATACTGCAGTCTTTTGCTTTTTTTGTAATGGCTGCTCTTGTAATGCGGTTGAAATTATTTTTTTCACCTCACTTGTGTCTTCTAGCCTCATTGTCAATGTCTGGAAAGGTAAATATTTTCTGTATAATATGTTTTAGAAAAGCATTTAAAAAAAGAACTTTATTGAAAGGCATTAAAATGTCTCATATGTAATTTTTTTAATGAATGGAAACAGTTTTAGGTCTGTATTGATATATTATATATAAAAATTAAAAGATATATAGATTGCTAAAATTTTACAGAATATATTCAGAAATTTCTTTAACAATCTATATGCTGACTACTTTGTTTAATTCTAAAAAAATATTATGAACTTAAAAAAATATCAACTTTTAAAAATATAATTATTATTATTATTATGCATAATTTAATGTGAATAACTCATTGGTTTACAAAGAAAAATTTTCTTTTAGGTTTGTTAAGTTTACAAAAGCTTCTCCTTTCAAATTTTTTATTTTTATTTTGGAAGTAAAAAATAAGCACTTAAAAAGTAGCAAAATTTTATTTGTTTTGTAAACAAATTAACACATGGCAATATACGATTTTGTTGGTCTAGAATTTTCCCTTTTTATTTCTGTATTTTCTAAGCAAATTTGGTCTACATTGAATAATCAAGATGAATGATTGTTTTTTATTTCTTTAAATTCCAACTGCAAAATCAGAAATTATTTGCAATTTTAAATTTTTTTTTAAACCAAATACCTTAATTTTTATTCATTTATTTATTTTTAAGAATATTAAAGAAATATGATAGTTAACATATAAAAGTATTGATCTAGTCATGGAGAAAGCTACCCAAGTTTGAAGTAAAGAAGATTTTATTTGTTGTGTAAACAATTTGTTTTTAAATTAAAATGTTAATATCAGTTCGATTGTTTCATATCACTTATTTAAATAACAGATCATCAATTATTTAAAACATTCCAATAAATATTACAGGATGGTACGTAAGTGCAAAATGTAAAGAAATCATGGTGTATTTAAATGAAATAAAATTTTAAAGAAGTACATAAGTGCAAAATGTAAAGAAAATATTTTGTAAGGAGATAAATATACACAAAATTTGTACACAATTTTTTCAAACAAGAATTTTTTATTGCTGTTTTAGTAATTATTACCTTTGGCTAAATAGTTCTAATTCATAAAAGTGTCATGATATTTATGTTAGAGATTTTTCTTTTAGACTCGATACTATGGTCTAAACAAAATAAACTTGTTTCTAAGTTTTTCAGATATTTAGATGCCAAAGAAGTAAGATTTTACATTTTATTCGGAATTCTGGGTGCAATGAGCGTACAAGGTGTAACAAATATCAAACATCAAAGAAATATCATTGGTGAATTCAGCAATCCTGATTTAGAAGAGCTTATATCCTGGGTGAATACAACTCTTCCTGAAGGTATTTATTGATCATTGTTAATTTCAAAGTGAATGAGTTGTTTAACATGCGCTTTCTCCATATATTCCGCCTGTTGATAACTTAAATTCCAGTTTAAATTAATTAATTGGGATTTGTGGTTAAATGTGTAGTCGAACTAAACATTAAGATTTAAATAAAAAATATATAATTCTATTGTAAAAAAAAAAAAATTCTAATACTCCTATAATTATTTGTGCATTTATATATAAAAAGATTAAGGAGAACACTGTATATATATATATATATCCCATATATTTGTGAAGAATTGTTGTTCCATATCTAAGGCCCACTTGAGTAATAATGAATACTTGTAACAAATATTGATTTCCTAGTAGATTAAGTCTTGAAAACAATTTGGCTTGCCTTGTACAATAATATTATAGTAAAATCCTAATTAAAGTAAAGTATTATATTTCCCAGGTTTTCATCAAACCTCATTTCATTAGGAGGTTTAAATAATATGCTGAATTGAATAACAAAATTTAGTAATATCAGTTACTTTTTTTTTATTTCAACAGATTATAATTCTAATTCCAGAATGTTTGTTGTTGTTATAAATAATGCTTTATATCATTCTAGTTTGTGTTTGTTTTTGTAAGTGAAACATATTTTAATTTCAAAAAATATCATAGATGCTGTATTTGCTGGCCCAATGCCTACAATGGCTAATATTTTGTTATCCACCAGAAGACCAATTGTTAATCATCCTCACTATGAAAATTCTAAATTAAGGTAATTTTCTTTATACGAGGGTTGTCCATAAAGTAAGGTTCCCAAGGAGCTGCGGATGCTAGGAACGCTGTTAGGCGGGATTTGGCGAGACTGGCATGAAGCTTAGCTCCCTTTCTCCCAGTTCCCACCCCGGTGAGCTGTCTACAACATTCATTCTTGTCTTGGTAGCCGTGAAAGATGGAGCTCTCATTTGTTTCTCCCGCCAGGTGCGAATTACGCTCTTTGATTAATTTTTTGAGTGCAAAAAACGTTCCTCCGGTGGACATTCATTCCAAACTGTGTGAGGTGTACGGGGAAAAGTGTATGAATGTGCAACATGTCTGCAAATGGTGCGGAGACGAACAACGTTCTGGCCGGGCATCGTTTTCGGACAAAGCGATTGCGAAAGTGGAAGAAGCAATGCTGAAAGATCGAAGGGTAACTGTTCGGAACCTCAGCGAGATGATCCCTGATGTCAGCGAGTCCTGCATTCACAACATTTTGAGTGACCGCTTAGGATATGCCAAGGTTTGTGCAAGGTGGATCCCGAAAATGCTGACGGATGACAACAAACGGCAACGTCCGCACACCGCCCGTGCCACAAATGTTCTCATCAACAGATTTGGATGGAATACTGTCACACACCCCCTTACAGCCCAGACTTGTCCCCCAGTGATTATTGCCTCTTCTCTGAATTAAAGAAACACTTGGGAGGGACGCATTTCACAACCGAGGAAGAACTGAAAGAAGAGGTTTCAAGCTATCTTCGCGTCGCGGCGGCAGAATTCTACGACTTAGGCATAAAGAAGATGGTACACCACATGCAAAAATGCATTGATCTAAACGCCAATTAAGTCTAAGCTTTCCAAACATATATTATTCAATGCCAATAAACATATTTTTCATTGTAAAAATTCGTTGGGAACCTTATTTTATGGACAACCCTCGTATATATTGTTGCTTTGTTTACCAGATTATTTATTGAGTTTAATTAACCTAAATTGCCCTTTAGTCATACTAAACATACTAGTCAGGGCTTGAAGTTAACAACGGTCTGTCTGTATGAGACCATTAAAGTTTGACTTGAAGCATAAAATAATTAAGCTATTTTGTTTAATTTTCAGTTTCATGTTTTTGTCCATGTTTGTTTTTGTCAGAAAATAGCACATTTCTCCAGAATTATTACATTAGATTTTTTTGTGTTGTAAATTTTCCTTTCAATTCACTTAATTAACTTTTCTTTTCAAAAAAAATCAAACCGAGACATATAAACCTAATAATATCTATTAGTCACTGGTTTTTCAGATCAGTGACCATATGATTTCAATTCCTGCTTGTTATTAGGTGAGAATTCATATAGAAAAAATTAAATAATTACTCACTCAGTTTAGTATATAAAAATTAATGTGATATAGTTCATGTGCATTGCTACCATTTGCAGGGCCTCCTTTGCTGTTAGTATGCAAAAATAGTTGTTTTTATTCCCCAAGGTCAAAAATAGTAGTCTGAATAGTAACCTCAGTAATAAATATTAGTAGCCTAAATAAATGGTATAAATAAAAGTAGCATATTTGGTAAAAAAAAAAATGTGATAAAAGTAGAAATAATGTGAATTTTGTGAGTTTCATTTTTAGGCGGGATTAGCGGGTACACTGCACACTTCGGTATGTCCCATGGATAAACAAAAATATTTCTCATAATTCAAATTAGTTTTTCAAATTCTTTCATTTTTAATATGCAATGCCATTAGGACACAAAAAATTTTAAATTTGAGTTTGGCAAAAAATTAATTAAAATAGTAAATTTTATTATAAAATTAGTAGTCTGTTTTCTAAAAATAGTCACTTTTTAGCTTTATCTCTATTTTAGTAGCAAACAGTCACATTTTAGTCTTCATCGAAGGCTGATAGCATTCTGAAGGCATTTGTGATATAATTGCTGCTCAAAGAAAAAAAGAACCCTCATTTTTCAATGGAGATTTAGATTACCATTAGTACGACAATTTGATCATCAAGTTTTTGTATTTTCATTCATAGATGTCTCGGTAAGTGTAAAATGAACATCAACTGAAAAGAAGATCCCTGCAAATATATGTCATGTTGAAAGAAAAAAAATAAAAAGTTAGATATTTTGGAAAAAAACCTTTATCTAGTGACATCAAATTTAGCCTCATTTCTTAGGAGTCAATCCAGCCTTAAGGGAAGACGAAAAGTTAGAGAGTACAATTTTAAATTTGAAAAAAAACAACGTATCTAATGCTTAACTCAGTCTCATTCCCTAGTAGTCATTCCAGTCTTATGGGGTGGAACAAAAAAAATTAGAAAATACTATTTTAAACAAAAACAAAAAAAGCCAATCTAACAATGCCAAATTCAGCCCAATTCCTTAGGAGTCATTCAGCAAAAGTCAGCTTAGGAGTCCTGGGGCCAAAAAATTAGAGAACACAATTTTAAACATTGTAGAAAAAATATCCTCAAAGTCTCTTATTTCTGAGTTATTCCTGGAAAACAAAAATAGGAAAAATATTTTTTATGACAAAAATATTCAAAGACTTCAATTTCTATGTTTGAAAGATATTTCATATGACTGTGACAACTAAAATACTATATTATGGGTACATTTTTCAACACTTTTGTATTATCTAAATGCTGTGACTATTCTTATGAAAAGTGTTTAATTTTTCAGAGAAAGAACCAAGAATGTTTATCAGATTTTCAGCAGGAAACCTATCAAAAAAGTGTATGATACGCTACTGAGCATGAAAGTTAAATATGTTATTTTAGAGAGAAGCTGGTGCTTCGGGAGACGAAGGTACCTAATTTCTAGTTATTTAATTTTTATTTAATATTATGAAATAATGTGGTGGATACTGGAAAAATCTGGGAATTTAAAAATGCCACTGAAAAACATGTACAATTTTAGTTTGGGTGTATTTCAATCCCTTTACGAGATTAGATCCTCTCGAGATATCCCATTTGATTATCCCCAGCCTCAAATCTTTAGATCTCACCTATGCAACCTTTTTTTTTTTTTTTTAAATGTAATTAGAGTGGTGATATCATTTCTGTGTCAATTTAGTAAATAATTCTAGATAATGCTTGATTTTCACCACTTTCTATTAAAAATGTATTTTTTAAACTTAAATTAAATTTCTTAACATAAGATAAGAAACAATTTTGAAACCAATTTATATCAATCTTGATTATTATGCAGATATTATGATTTGTTTTATTTACTTACATTTATGTACAGTAGAACGCCGATTATCCGAACGTCCAATTATCCGAACTATGTCTGCATTCGTTTTTTCTTCCCTTTTTTTAGGTTTAGAATGCTTTTTAACTTATCGACAATTTTTCTAAATTTAGAAGAATAAATAATATCCACTACATTTGATGACCATATTTAATTTACAACGTTTTTTAACAGTTTTCTTATAGTAGTCATACGTACATGTATTGTTATACAGTTAAACCTACATGCTCCAAGTTCCCTACTGTTCCAAGAATGCGAACTTCATTTTAACAGTCTAGAACAGTGTTTCCCAGAGTGTGGTACGCATACCCCCGGGGGTACGGGAACAGTTTAGCGGGGGTACGCGTTCTTATGCGAAATATCTTGCAAGAAACGAAAATTTCAAATTTTTTTTATTTAAAAACAAAACTAGCCATGAAAATTTACGATTACGTATTTTTATACTCGCTATTTTTTGCAGAGTTAACAGTTAATAATTAGTGTGTCAACAGCCAGTTGTAATTTTTAACTTTAGTGCAATTTTTTTATAGTAAAAAATACATTGATTTTTTTTATTAGTGGTACACAGCGTTACGAAAAATTTAGAAAGGATACACAAAAGTTATAAGTTTGGGAAACACTGGTCTAGAACATCAAAATGATGTTGATCCAGTTCAGTTGATTATTTAAAAAGAATAAGGGGCATGGCTGCTCTAAAAAGAGCATCTTCTTTGAAACAAAAGTCTTTGCTGGATTTCTTTTGCAATGGAAAATAAAGAAAAATGTGGTAAAATCAGTAATTGACAAAAAAATTATAAAAAGCTGAAATATGATTAAAAAAATTCAAGATGAAAAAAAAAAGTTTAAAAAAATTTATCAATAAAAAATATTTTAAAAAAATTACTTTTAAACACGCCAGAGCTATTTTAGATAGTATTGCCAGTCCTAAGCCTGGAATAAGTATGAAGGGAAGTTAGTGCATAAATAATAATACTAGATTTTAAACAACTTTCCAATTATCCGAACAACATTCAGTCCCGAGCAGTTCGGATAATCGGCGCTCTACTGCATTTAAATATTTATTTGCGTTATTTTGTTTAATATCATGAAAAAGTTTGTTACTAAATAATAGTAAAAAAATTTATGTATTTACCATGAATTTATAACACATACAAATATATTTAAAAAAAAAAATTGAATTAAACCGTGCTAGTTTAAATCTAAAATTTACTCTGATAATTCCAGATAATTTGTTTTTATCCAGAGAGTGGCTTATATTCAGAGAGTGTAAAATGAAATTTTAAAAATTAATTGAACATATTAGAATCGAGATTTTTATTTGAATTTATTTATTTTAGGGAAGGCTGTGCAATGGTGGATTTATGGGACATAGAAGATCCAGAAAATAAAGACAAAGAAAATCTCTGTCAACGGATTGTTAAGAATCCATATCCCTTTAGAAAAGTTTTCAGAAATGCTATGTACACAGTTTTAGAAATTTAAATAAGACTTCAGGCAAATAAATATAAATAAACTAACATCAGGAGAAGCCATTTTAGCATATCTCTTTAAAATGTTTTTTACAGTCTTGCATTTAGATTAAACTAAGAGAAAGAAAATAGAATAGTTCTAAGTGAAAGATCTAGTTGTTAGGAAGTGTATTCTTATCATATGGCTATATCTTGTCTTAAATGCATTTTTTATATTAAATTTTAAAAATCATGACAAATATTATAGCTTATGCAATTTTAACCAGTTTTTGTTTTTAACAATCCATTTAAACTCATTTTTAAAATATTAATGAAGTTTTTTTATAATAATTTCACCTAATTTAAATAAATTTTCAACTACAAATTAAATGAAAATTCAAACATATAATTCGAAAGTAATCTATCATGCCTGCTTTAATTACTTTCCAAAGTTGATTAGAATGGAAAAAATTATTAGCTAATTCAATATTGTAATCAAGCTACGTAACTTATATGGGAAACCATGTAACCTAATCATTAAAACTCTCAGCATGATAGTCACTATGTTAATCAAAATAATAACTTATTTTAAATTATATTTTTTCCATTCTGAATTCTTTCAAATTTGGAAATGTGTTTTGTGCTTAAAAACAACACATTTCTAAAGAATAGTGTACTATATTCATTGTTCATTATCATATGAATTTTAATCATAATGTTCAAAAGTTGTGGCATATAATTAGCTCATTTAACTTAGTTTAACTTAATAACTAAAAGAGAACAGGGGGGTTTATTACACTAATATCTCTATTTTCTCCCTTTTTAAATTTCCTAATTTTTGTTTCAGTTATATACTTAAAACTTTATGAGAAAAATTTGCTCTGTTAATTCAACTTAAATATAAAAGAGGAAGATGACTACTCGAAATATTGTTTTTATTTAATTAAACTATAAAAAAGAGGCCTTCCCAACATTAAGTCCTTGTTTTTTCAGCTTTCGAATTTTTGTTTTAATAATTTATTTTTAAAAAAAAATTATTGTAAGTAACTTAACTTTTTTAATTCAACTTGATGACTGCAGAAAACCACTAAAATTATTTATAACAGTAAAACTCTCCTGGAAAAGCAAAATTCTGTTACTTTTTTGTGATTACTTAAAACACCCTAATTATAAATTAGCTCTAGTGTATATAAACTAATACATCAGATTAGTGCCAACTGCTGAAATAGTTTAATCAAAATTGGAAAAAACATTGTAACAAATTTTCTTCTAAATAATTATTAATACTTTTAAATGTTTTATTATTGGAGCAAACCAAATTATGTGAGCTTGTTTATTGCTTGTGCCATATTTTTACAATAGCTAAATAAATTATACAATAATTTCAAAATTGTAACGATACACATTATTATCTTGTTAGATTAAGTATTATCTAATTAAGTCTATAATTCTAAGACTAATTCAATTCTTAGTTTAAGGTAAGGCCTAGTTGCTGACTTTCAAAATTAACATCATTTTCACTTGTTTTTTAGTACCTTTGCAGAGAAGGATACACAATTGTCAAACAAGCGCAACAATTAAATTATGAAAGTTTTCTATAGAATATTATTTACTTTTCATTTTAGTAACATTTATGTGTTTGTCTCTTTAAGCCTTTTATTTTATGTTCAATTGTTTTTCGTTACGTAACTTAATTTTATTTATCTGTTTTTTTAAAAATGTCATAAAATTAAAAATCTAGATAATAAATTAGTTCAGATTTTAATTTGATTGTCATTCTATCATTTATCAGTTTATTTAGTTTGCTTTGTCAATAAAAGCACTGTTTATTGTATTTATTTTTTAATGGTTTATGCAATTTGTATAGGTCAAGTGGAACAAATTTTAGATTCCATTATTTAAAATTTGAATTAAATTTAGGATACAGGCACCTATAGTTTTTAAACTAAGATCTGTAAAGCTTCCAAGCTTTAATCTAAAAACTACTGTAGTAAGGAAAACCTAATGTAATACCATTGCAGTGAGTAAAATATGCTACTAATAAAAGGCAAACCTCGAGCCAAGACTGGCTTTATTGCTATTCAATGGCACGTTCTATAATTTTTTTAAAGAAAGATTAGGTTTATTTCTTACTTACAAAAACAAACTGAAAATTAAATATCCAGATGCTTAAAATTAAAATAATCACGAATAAAATTAAACAAATAATAAATTTAGATTTAATAAATGACGCTGGCAAGTGAGAATTATATTCCAACACTCCCTCCAATTTTTACTTGTCAAGAAAGTAAAACAATTTTTAAAAAATTATAATCTAGCAAAACAAGTTTTTCAAATCTGTCTCTAGGTAAAGCCTTAGTGGAACATATCAGCGAAGTATTCATTACTGTTGATATATGCAATTTTCAGTTTTATTCTGACAAAGTGGAACTTGATGTCGATGTGTTTATGATAAACAAGATGTTTGTTATTAATTTTCATGCACTTTGATTATCAACATTCAAAGAAATACCATCTGTATCATACATTGATGATTCACTTATGTCACCATATAATCCCTTTAACAGCTGTAGATGCTGTTACGTATTCTGATTCTGTGATTGATGTTGATACAGAAGATTGCCAACTGGTACACCATGTGATCACACCACTTGATAACATATCCAGTAGTATATTGTTTGGTATCCATGTCTCCTGAAAAATCAGCATTAGAGTAACCTACAAGATGAGGATTTTCTGATTCTGCTATATACTATGATGTGGGGTAGCTTTTAAATATTTCATGATTCTTTTTACAGCATTCCAATGCACTTGACTATAGATATTTTTAAACCTACTAACAAGATTTATAATCTATATAATATCAGGATGTGTGGAAGTTGAAAGAAATAATACTGATCCAATAACTTCACGATACAGTACACAATTTGCTTCTGAAATCATATTAGGCTCAGATTATAGATTGACATTGGAATCTGTTGGAAAACTAACTGGATTGCAATCCTCGAGGTTGAACTGCTTCAAAATTTTCTTAATATTGGCTTGTGAGTGAATAAAAATTGAACCAAAGATTTCTCCATCTTTACATTGTAAGAGAATATCATCAACATACAGTATAAGAAAAACTTTTCTACTGTGGAAAACACCATGAAATAAACAAGGATCAGCTACACTCTGCTTAAATCCAAAGTTTAACAAGAATTCAAAAAATTTCTTGTTCCAACATCTTGATGATTGTTTCAAACCATATAGAGATTTTCTTAACTTAAATACTAAGTGTGCATCAAACATGGAGGAAGTAGCTAGTATACTTCTTCACTAATGTCACCATGCAAAAATGCTGTCTTTATATAACACTGCAATATGTTTAACCTTTTCTGTGCAGCAGTTGTTAGAATAACTCTTATGTCATATCTTGATGTTAGAGAAAATGTTTCTTTGGAATCAACTCCATCTACTTGTGAAAACCCTTTGGCACACAGCCAAGCCTTGAAACATTCAATATCTCCATTGGGTAAATACTTAATGTTGAATACCCATTTTGATTCAGTTATATTTTTCTCTTCTGGACATTCCACTTATTGCCAAGTGATATCAGTTCCTCCTTTATTGCATCTTTCCATTCCTTTGACTGATGTGAGTGCACTGACTGCTTCTTCATATGTTTTAGGGATTTTAGTAAAGTTTACATCATAACGTTTAGAAATTCTTAAATTTTTCAGAGCCTCAAACTATAGGATGAAGCTTCTTTTTTATCTGAATTTTGTGATTCATTCAATACTTCATTTTCATTCATTACTGGATCAAGTTCAATTTTATAATCAGTGGCGTCATCTTGATATTTAAAGTAATCAATCAAATGAATCCTGTAGATGAATCTCGAGCTAGAGTATTCTATAAATTTAACATTTCTTGAAACTTTTACAGTTTTTGATCTCGTATCAAAGAGTCGATAATTTGTTAAATTTCTTTCATGTCCAACAAAAATTGTTTTGATACCTTTTAGTGAAAGTTTCTTGTGCAATTGGTCAGGTACATGAAGATATGCCTCAAAGCCGAAAAAGTTTTGAGTGCTTTATTGACATTTGTTTACCAGTCTACAAAGCTGCAGATGCAGGAGTCTGACTAGTCGGTGCACGATTCATGATAATCATAGCTGTGTTAACTGTTTAAGCCCATAAAAACAATGGTAATTTTTTACTATGTAACATTGATATAACACTTTCCATTATTGTTCTCATGTTTCTTTCAGCTCTTCCCTTCTGCTCAAGAGAGTTAGGAACTGTGGTTTCAAGTTCAATGCCTTTTTCTTGAACGAAACCTTTAAAATTATGATTTATGTATTCCTTTCCATTATCTGTTCTCAGCGCTTTATATTTGTAGATTGTTTATTTTCACACAGGGAAACAAAAATCTTGAAACCCATCTAATGCATCACACTTATGTTTCAAAAGCACAACAGAAACCTGTCCATTAAAATCATCTTAAAAAATTATAAAACTATTTGCAACATCTACTAATGTTGTTGATGTTGGACCACACAAATCACTGTAGATTAACTCACCTGGTTTGCTAGCTTTATATTTTCTATGACTAAAGGATAGTCTATGTTGTTTGCTATGTTGACAACCCTCACAATGAAATTTATCAGATTCTGAAAATTTTATTTTGTCAATAATTCCCATTTCACTTAGTGCTTTGAGATTGATGGTGTCTGTTCTCTCATGCCATAATTTAAAGTTGTCAACGGAGGCTGCATTAGCTTCATTGGGCAGTACTGTTTTAAATAGCATCTGATACAAGTTGTTTGCAGAACATACTGCTGTGCCAACTTACTCCCCTTCACAATTGTAGATATCAGCTTTATATTTTGTTTGTCAACATTGGCCTGCAGAGAAACAATTAAGAACAGCATTAAAAAGACACTTGAGGATCTACTGGACCCAAATCAAAGTGACTAACTTTTCAATCAACTGCTGATGTGTTTTCCGCTGTGCTTTTTATCTTTTTCTATTTAATTTTATCTATTTTATATTCCTGATGATTTTAGCTATTATATTGTTCTTTTAGCAAATTTTTTGTTTATATAATGTGTGATTTTAACCTCTACTTATTTTAACTACCCTTTTACTTTTAAATCTTAATCTCTCAAGTTTTAATTATGTTTTCTTTCTTTAACTAATAAATTAAATGTTTTTATCCAGACTCTTTGTCCTGTTAATTAATTTTACTCTCTCAGATTTTACCTCCACTTTAATCAGGGTTCCCACTCTATGATGAGATTGAAATTCAAGGACTTTCCAGGACTTTTCAAGGACCTCAACAAAATTTTCAAGGACCTCAATCTAAGACCAATTTTAAAAATTATTCTCTTCTATTTTACTAGAAGCAACAATGATTGTTGTGGCAATAATTAATTTCAAATATAATACTTAAATGCTTTGCCTATATAGAGAGAAGAGAGTATATGTATTATGGACTAAAATTTATATTTTTTTAAAAACAACCCTACTGGTTTTACATATTAATTCACAAAATCATTTTCAGCACAATCTATAACTAATGGTAATGAGGTGTTAATGGTGAAATCCTTTAATCCTGTGTATTTCCATGTGAAGGCTGCACGAAAGACAGAGCTAAATCTTAGGTATTCCATATTCCATGACTATTCCATAACCCCCTCCTCTCCTCTATTAAACATCGTTTCTGAAATTATTCATCCATAATTTACACAATCTTCTCTAAATGTTATGCAGCAACAATTTTTTCTGAAAATAAAAATTAGAAGGAACATATCCCATTTTCACCATGTTTAAAAGCATTATTCGTTATGTGTAATCCACAATTGCCAATGAATATGACCTGGTGGAAATATTGCTCTTTTAATTCACACTGAAGCTTCGAATAGAATTTCCAATTGACATAGGGTCCATCCATGGATAATTGAAGCATTTTAGAGAGCTTTTAACCATCATCCATGCATTTGTAAAAAAAAGACAAAATATTTTCTGCAGTTCCATGACCCATAAATTGGGAGGTAAGATACTTAGTGCAAACTTCATTATCAATTCCTTACCATAATGTCCATCTGCTTAGATTGTAGAGACTGATTTAACGTCTCATCAAAGAGTACAGTGTAGCAATCAACATTCTTCAGCTCATTTATAAGAATCCCTTTGAAGTATAGTGCCAATCCAAAGGAGCCCAAATAGGCTCACTTTGTGGCACTACAAAAAAATTGTCTCGCTATTCAGCTATCAGCAAACATTTTGGAGAACAATTTACTAATCCCTTCACAGGAGTTACATGAATAATTACTAGTGATGCACTTCAGACTCCAGAGAATTTCAGCATCAAGCACATTCCTTTTGACCAGATAAGAAGACAATGTTACCTCGGCCACTAAAGTTTCTGTTTCACATGGGGCACACGATGTTGAAGGAGTATTTACACCAGATGAATTAGATGTTGATGTCTTTGGAAAAAGAGAACTCAGGGCATGAGACTGCTTTTTTGTTTTACCTTTCTTTCATGCGTGATTTCAGAGCAGATTCTTCCATTTTCGCGATATCGATCTCCTTCATGTATAATCGGCACTTGGCTCTAAGCTTCTTTTCGGGCATCGATAAAATCCATTCTTTATAAAATTGATTATCCATCCATTGGGGATTAAAATAGCACTTCCCATGCATAACTAGTCTAAACTACATAACACAAATACGAAGTCGTGCCTTTGCGAATACGCTTTACAATAAAGTTTTGAAATGATGCAAACGTAAGGACAAGTGCGGATGGTACAATGGCAAATTTATTGAAAACTACAAGGTACATGTTGTTACGAAATTCGAGAGTATTCCAGTTTCGATAAGAAAAAAGAAGATCTAAGCATATGCGACAGAAGATGAAGTGGAGTCTCGCCCCGAACGCATTGATTGTCTGCTGTGCTCCGCGCGCTTGGCAGACACCAAGACGCTAGGTCCGGTTAGAAACGGTGGCGTTAAAAACCACGTGAGAGAGCTCGGGAACAAAACAGAAAGAACGAGAAAGATCCGTGGGTGTTTTATAAAAAGTGCCGGGGGCAGTATTAGACAAATTCAAGGACCTATCAAGTTTTTCAAGGACCTAAGACGTTTTTCAAGCACTTTCAAGGACCTAAATTTAGCAAAAAAAAATTCAAGGACTCTCAAGGACCGTGGGAACCCTGTTAATATTTATCTTTAAATTTTCTCTTTTATCCTCCTTATGACAGTTTACTTTTTATTAAATTTTGACATTTTTTGACTATATAACTTTTTTTACACCATTTCTGTGATTTTATCAGCAGGCTTTTCCTGTTTTCCTTTTTTAAGCCTTTTAATATTTTTACTATATCATATTTTAATTTATCAAACTGATTTTAATTCTCGTGTCTCCTATTTTACTCGATGTATGGATTTTAAGCTTAATGGTGTGGATTTTGCATTACTGATTCTGGCTGTCTCCAGTTTTGATTTCAACAAAGATTTTATGTATGTTTTTATTGTGATATATGAAGGCAATTTTATCTCTTGCAAATTTATACACACCACCGTAAAAGATGTAAAATTGTTTTTTTTCTTTCTTGATTTTTGTCAAATGCATGTTGCATTATACTTGTTGCTAAGTGAAAAAATATTTTAATAGAATAATGCCACAATGGGCCTTGCCGGGCCCCTTGACTGGTGGACTGGTGCCGGGTATGGAACTGCTTCTCCTCTCCTGAGGAAGAGGTCTGTCACAGTGACAAGTCTCCTTTTTCTCAAATACCCTTTTTTTTGGGAAGGGGAGTTACAGATTTCTTATCTTTTTTTATTAACTTTATTCCATTGCTTGCAGTCACACCTTCAGAGAGAAGTTTTTTTTTTATACCTGGAACATAAAATACATCATGTATCTCTTCTTGCCACTCTCTATGAATCAGCTTTTGGCTTTTTATATTCCCTCTTCCTTTAATTGGTAATTTTACATTGTTGCCAAGATTAATAACTTCATTCCCTTTCAGTTCCAGGAAACTTTCACAATAATTCCTACTAAAGGTCATAAGAGCAGACGCACCACTCTCCAGAATTCACTATTCTTCATTTCTTAGAACCGTTTTTCCTTCACCAACTTCACTGTGATTTGATGCACTTTTGTTTTTTTCTGGAACACGTGTTTCACGAGGTTTAAAACGACATTCTTGGGCAACATAGCCTTTTTTTCGACATGAGTAGTTATTTTAGATTTGTCCATGCTCCTGACTTGATTTTTAACCTAGTTTTTATTTCTTTGATGTATATTTTCTTTATTTAAATTTTTAACGATTCATTGGAAGCAATAAAAACTGAGTCTGTTAGTTCAGGTTGCAACTGAGGGGTTTCTTCATCCATCAATCTTACAGTCAGATTTGATAAATTCTGTTAGTAATCATCAACAGATAATAAGACTTGTCTAAAATTTATATATTTTGATGGTAATATTTCCAAAATTTTGGCAATTATAGTTGCGTCGTAATGCTTTCGCCAGAATCCTTGTTCAAGTGTGCAATATTTTCAATTTTAGCTATGTACTGGGTTGCAGTTTTATTACATTCCATTTTTATTTCGTGGAATTTATCAAACAACAGCATTTTAGTTTAAAAACAGAATCCAGCTTTTCAAACATTTCTTTTGACGATGAACAACTTTCAATTAGCGTAACTTGTGAAAGCTCTGTGGCTGATGAAATAGAAAATATTTCCTACTTTTCTATTTCCGTTTCGTCAGTTTCTGGCCTGATTTTCTTGCCATTAACAACTGAAAAAATACCTTAAGAGCACAATATATCTTTATATTGTATTTATATTAGCACAGTTCCCTTTATATTATAATGTCTTTAAGAGAAAATGGTAGGACAAATCATTTTCAATTCATCTCAAATTTTTAAAGCTTGGTTAAAACGTAACCTGGCTACATAACCTATTCAATAACACATTCTATTATCTTTCCAAAGAAAGATAATAGAATGTGCTAAGTGTGAAAGTTTATATTTTACTTGTTCATCCTTAATGCCTGACTCAATTTTCCTTTTCAAGGTAACAGATATTATACTTTTGCAACTTAAAGCTGGAATTACCCAGCTTTAAGTAATAAAACTATAAATTTAAGAGATGTTTCTTCCTTTATTTATATATGCATAAATTAGAAGGACTGACTAATAAACTACAGAAACCTTACTGAAAATGTGTGCGTTAATAAATTAAAAATTGCTGATTCCAAAAATGTTTAGAAAAATAAACACTTGTTCTAGCATCTGTTAAATATGAAGTTTTATCAAAACAGTTAAAATTTTCTCACTGGAAAATATCTGTCTATCGGGTATTTACATGAATGCTTTGGGCACAAATAGCTTAAATTATAATTAAAACAGTTTTAAGTTGAGCACTCCATAATGGTATTAAATGATAATTCCTTGCTATTGAAATTTTAGTTATGCTAAAGCTTTACAGAACTTTATTTGGCAGGTTTAAGTATCAGTGTATCAAATATCATATATATTGGGAACTGTAAAAGGGTTTACTGGTCTCTACTTATGTTATGCAATATGACCCATATACAGATTCTTGCTCAATTGCATTGTGAAAGTCCATTATAATGATCCAAGTTAGTCATTATAAAACATCAAAAAGCTTTCTACTTAAAAATATTATTTCTTTTAACTAACTGAATTTTCCCAGACTGTTTTTTCCTTCTTTTAAATATGTTACTCATGTATAATGCTGTATATGTTTGTAAAAAAAAATTTATAAATCTGAAAATCTACTTTTCATTTAAGTAAGATATTTGTGAAACACTTGAAGCACAATTTTGTTTCCTTTTTCTCTTTGACTTGTTCCTGCATTTAATATACCTGTTTTTAAACTATGCTTTTACAATGATTGTCAATCTCTTAAAAAAAAAATTTATATGATGTTTTTTTAATATATTACCTCGAATAATTTCTATGTTCTTTTTGTATTTTCTCACCTGAAATCATTGTAATTGTAAATATTTCTTTTGATCATATTTTCATCAGATTATGATTGTAATATGAAAGAAAAAATCATTATAAGATATTAAATGTACTCAGTGGTCTATTTTATCATAACTGAACTTGATAAAATATGGTATACAGGTGTCTAAACTTGTAAAACTAGATCTTAAAAAATTTCATATCGAGAAATTAAAAATTCAAATAGCAAAAGAGGATGTAATTGAAATTTATTGCATAAATGCAGACTGTAATCAGAAAAAGACCAGTTTTAGACTGACCACCTTCAGCAGAAGAATCGTAATAACAGAAGCCAAGCTACCAGGTAACCAATTGATATGCAAGGGCAAATCTGAACCCACCTTCCAATCTAGAATCTCTCCATAAACCACTTCAGGGTTATTTTGATGGTTATCCTCTCAGTCTTGGCTGTCGTTTAATCTCATCTTCTAGCAAAAGACCATGATAAAAATTGGTAGTAGATTTAATTGATCAGTAACTGATTGTACTGACACACCTTAGCTAATAATTTTAAAATAAGTTTTAAATTTTTGAAGGTTAGTAGCAGTCAGCCTTAAGTTTATGAGCTCTGTGACAGTTAAAAATTTTAACCTTGGTTTACTTCTAAGTAATTACTGTTAAACTAGGGAAACATAAGATTTTTTTAAACAACTATTTTGCATTTCAAACCAAAACTACTCCTCTTTAAACTTTGTATTAAGTTTTGTTTGTAAGAATCGATTTCAGCATACCCATTTATAATGCTCGCTTAAGTAAAAATCAATTTCTTCAAGGAAGAGACACTATCTTGTAAAATGTGTATGAAAATTTTGACTTAAATCAAAATGATTCTATACTGTGTTGCAAATTAAGAAAAAACCATTATTCCCATGAAGAGAGTGTGTTTGGATCTAAGTGCATGCCAAGGTCCACAGCATATCCAAGGAATGCATATCAACATCGCCAATTCTTAGAACGAAATTCCACAGCCCCCCTTTCTATTGTTTTCTTATTAACGATAATCAATTAACAAGTAATAAAAATGTTACCTAAGTCATAACAAATATACATCTTTCTGTTAGCATTTTGAAAAAAACTGATGAAAGAATATAAAAACTGATGAATAAAAATATTGTTTCTCACAGCCTATTTTCTTCTACAGCGAAACTAAAGTAAAAATTCTTCATCTTGCATTTGATTTGTTAAGATCATGTCAGCATGAGACACACCATTTTTGGGGGTCAAATCAAATTCAATGCTCCTGCAACTTCATGCAGTTGTTTCTATTTCAAGAACAAATGTCCTACTTATTTATCGAAATATGTCGCTAAGTCTAGGATACAAACAAAATTATAACCTTTTTAGAAAAATTCTATGATATATATCGTAAAATATAACACAAATTAAATTTCTATTAGAAGTGTTTAGCTTTTAAAAGCTTTTATTGTTTCTAAAACATATTTTATAATTTGATAATGAAATAAAACAGAACTATATGCAGTTGCGGATGACTTCTTCAATCCTATATCGCAATGGTCTTTTCTTAACTTGCAACAGAATATATTTTCACTCAGCCATCTAGTAGTTAAAAAAAATATGAGGCTAATTCTTTGATAATTAAGTATGCAAGCCTAAAATCGAACTTGAAACTCCCATATCAATCAGAGACAATTTGGCCCTTTTTCTATTGCAATTTTAGCTTAGTTTGACTTTTCTGAACTAAATTTGACTGATCTATGCACCAGTCTACCAGATTTCATTAAAATAAAGAATGATAAATAGGGAATGGGGCTAAATAGAAAAGCAGACTTTATTAATAACTTTCATGTGAATTTAATTTCAACAGTTTGCTGCATTCTGTTTAGAAAAAGTTATTTATTCTTACCAAGTTTCAAAATTAGAAACAACTTTTTTTAACAACAGATGTCACTCTACTGACTAAGGAAAATTAAATACATTTTTAACAGAGACCATTCACAACAATACGAACATTCAGAAGTCTGAGCTTATATTTCGGATGAAATAGTTTGACTTCAGCAGTGCCATCTGTTGATGCACTTTGGAATTTTGTCAGAAAAAATGTATTGCTTTCCTAATTACAACACCTCCTTTTGTTTTCCTTTATTTCAAATTGATGGCCATTTATTTTCGGGGCATCCAATTTGTAGGTTTTTAAAAATAATTTGTTGTTTAAACTAATTTTTGAAAACTATTTATGATTCAAGTTTTGTACTTTTATTCTTTCATATCATTTTGATCTAATTTTCATTTACATAAAAACAATGTTGGGGTGAAGCTATTACTAAAACAAAATAAGAATGTTGAAAAGTAAACAGTTAAGTTGTGTGTATTCTTATAAGATTATAAACAAATTACTGGCAACATAGGTATTACAAAATATACATTTATAAAAAGATCTATAAAATATTCAGACATGTTATAAAAATAATGTAAATGATTATTCTTCGTCATTAATAAAAAATTTTTTGTTTGTTTGATTGGTTTTCTTCTGATCCAAAAACTTTTTTTTCTGTATTTTCACAATAAATTAATTAAAAAAAATAGATTTTTACATAAAAATTTAATTAAAAAATAAAGTTTTATCGAAATTATTTTAATAAATTTTCAAAAACTGCACCAAAAATTTATATAATTTTAAAGAAGTTACAAATGTTTGTTTAATTTTTATAAAATAATAATAATAAAGAGTTTACAGTATTTTGTGAAATGAGCATCTTTTACATCTTCAAGATATTTGACAAAAAATTCAAGACTCTAACAATAGGAATGAATGCTATGAGTATTTTGTTTGTACCTTAGATAAATATTTTGTAATACTTATATTGCCACCACTTTATTTACAACTCTTATGTGCATCAAATCTAAAAATATGTTTAATACATTTATCATATTATTTTAATATTTCTATGCTTTTACAAAAAATGCCAAAGAAGTTAAATAAAAGTATTTCAATTCTAAATTGCAGTTGAATTTCTTTTCAATTTAAACACTCGGAACAATTCTATTCACTGCAATGACAGTAAAATTTTACTGTCTTTTGAACTATACTCTTTACCATAATAGTTCTGCATTATTATTGGTTAAAATATAAACAAATAGTATTATGGAGGTTAATTCTTTTTAGAAATTTGCAAAAGCATCTAAGCGTAAAAATTACTGTATTCTAGAATACAATATCGAAGGGAAATTATATGGAAACAAAGAATGCATAAACAAAAAGTTTTCAGAAATTTGCAAAAATATTAAAGTTTAAATTAATTTGGTTCTATAGTTGAAGGTAAAAAAGATTTAGAAATTTTGGTTGATAAATGAAAAACTAATTACAACTCAAGATAAAGAATTTATGATTATGAATTATTTTTATAGGTAGGGCTGCTTTAAACTTTTCTGAAAATTAAACAACAGCAAGAGTAGTAAATTAAATGTTATAGAAAAAATTGAACCTTAATAATAATTGTTAAAAATGATATAAAAATAAAAATGGGCTGAACATTTAATAAAGGTCTAGGTGGGACGAAATTGAAAAGTATGGTTTTCTAAAAAGTACAATTGGAGTTTGTACATTGCATGAACAAAGTGGCCCACAACCTAGTAATAGTCAGTGTAGCTTAAAATGATGATTTTAAACTCTTCAAGAGCTATAATTTAGAAAGACATATTAACATATATTATTTTAGACACAGTACTCTTTTAGAGAAAGCAAAATAGAAAAATCTTTCTGAAGAGCTCAGGTTTTATAACCCTTTTTTAAGTACAAATATAAAGTGTTATAATAAAGTATGTCTGATGCAAAAAAAAGTGGGAAAAGAACTAAAAAAAGAAACAAGAATAGAAAAAATCAATAGAGCACTTCAGTATAATAGATCTAATTTTTACTTAAAGAAGGTAAAGCTTCTGAAGAGAAGTTATATTTCGGAAAATTGCTAAAAATAGTTTCATATGGTACAACAGAGATGAAAGTGAAGAACTAGTATGAAAACAATGCATACTGGTTATAGCATCATAAATTTAATTTCCTTAAATAATAATAAATGATAATTTTTATTTTCATCTTTAGTTCTATATTTTAGCATTTATTTTAATATTAAATAACAGATTAAACTCAATTTTTAAAGAAAACTTATATTTCTAAGCATACACTTAAAATTCAGAGGCACTTCAGGTATCTTGTAAGTTATTTTTACTTTAAAATATTGCAGCATAATGGAGTTTAAAAGAACATGCTCTTAATTAGAAGTTATATAATTAATAACTTTAAATTATTTTTATATCATTAAATTATATAAAGTTACGCTAAAAAAAGTTGTATAAAGGGGCAAAAAAAATATTTATACAATATTTGGTAAAATAAAACATGCAGAAAATGTGATGCAGTGCAAAATTTTTCAGGCCTAATAATTAATAACCAAATTAATTTAATCAGATTTAAATCCAGTCTTTAGATTTAAAAGTTAAATTTATAATAACATTACTGTAAAATGGAAAAAAAGTTAATAAAAAAATATTCATGAGAATAAATTAAAATCATGATTTATTTACACATTTTTTACAGTATAACAACCTTAAGAGCTAAGAAGGAGAGAGGCCAAATTTTTCAATGGTGTTGATTACTAATATGAGGAAATCCATAAATGAGCTCACAGCAGATCTTAGTTTTTTGGGATCATTAGCAGATATATTCCTAAAAATGGGAAATATGAGTTAGAGAGAAAATATTAAGTGTAAAAAGAAAGTGCAGATTCCACTCACTGAATGAGGAAACATTATTGTGATGAAGAATCATCTTACAAAGTGTTTTTCTTGATCACCATCAGGGGTCTGTTTAGAAGAAATTTGGGTTCATTAAAGGACCATTCACAAAATATTTTAACTTAAAAACGGACCCTTCACAAAATGATTTTTCTTTTAATCGGACCCTTCAAAAATTTGATAATCTTCATTATTGTTTTGCTAATTGAATAAACCCTTCCCATGGCAGAAAACAAGAAAGATGGATGCGAACGAATTAAGTTTTGTCTTCGGCAGACGCTTCTTCCATTATTCGTCTGAAATGAATATTCTGCTTTCAGCAGTATAGGCTAAATACCAAATATTTGTCGTATCTCTAATTTAGAAGCATCAATTGCCCTTTATTTTTGAAAATTTAAATTTTTTAATTATAATTTTACAGTGCTCAGTATAATCTTGTATCTATTTACAATTTAAAAACCCCCTGAAAAAGTTTTTTGCAATAACCGGACCCTATTTGCACAAATTCATAAAAGCAAGACCCTGGTTGAAAGAATGTGAGTAATTTCACAAAAACCGGACCTTTCACAAAATGTCTGGACAGACCCCTGACCATAAGCTTCTTTAAAACTTTCCACGCTCTTTGGATTCCACTGATAAAAGGCCCAAGTTCCCAGGAAAAGAAAAAGATAAAGACTCGGAACTTAGCAAAAAGATAAAGGCTCGGAACTTATTTCATTCTTAAAATTTGTCTTACAGAAATTAGACATTCCTGTCTAGTTTCTGCAAGACAAATTTTAAACTAGACATTCTATTATAAATTAGAACATTAGAAACTAGACATTCTATTATACATTAATAATACAAATACTTATATTTAATATATCATCTATCTATATATAGAAGTACTTTTACATCATTACAAATTGATTGTTGTTGCATCTTGATCATTGTTGCTATTTTGCAACAATAATCAAGAAATGAACTATGAAATGAATCAAGAATTCTACTTAACCTCTATTTTAATTATATTACATGATCTCTTCTTACAGTGGGCAGACTATAAGTTAAGAGTGCTGTCATGAAATATTTCATCTTGTTAATAAATTTTGAAAAGAAAGGTATGTAGCGTATCTACCACTACAAAAATTGCAACTACAATTCACTAGTATATAAGACATGTTAACTCGACTCTATGCCGGGGTACCTTTTCATAGATGACGGTTGACATGGTCTAATACTCCTCTCCCCACATTGGTGACCTTCCGACATGATGTGAACACGCCTACCTAGGCAGCAACGCCCACTTTGATATGAACACGCCTACTTTGATGGATACCCACATTGAACAGTTGACTTGCTACTTGTGACTGGGACATTATCCACCTCCTCGCACTGTTGCTCTCAGTCTCGTCTCGTCTCGATCACGCACAACGTCGGCTTGCATTCTTGTGATTACTCGACTGCTAACGGCAATAGAGGAGCGACTACGACCGTGAAGTTAATACACCTCTCACATTCAGCACTCAAAAGAAATACGGTGATCATAGTACAGCTCTCCCGGCTTCTCACAAAACAGCAATGAATCAACTAGTGGTATTCGTTCATCGAATTCTATCACAGGTATAATTCTAGTGGGGGAGTACTGTAGCGTATCTACCACTACAAAAATTGCAACTACAATTCACTAGTATATAAGACATGTTAACTCGACTCTATGCCGGGGTACCTTTTCATAGATGACGGTTGACATGGTCTAATACTTCTCTCCCCACAGGTATATAGTTACACAACACATCAGAAACAAAAGTTAATCAGCTAAGCGATAGATTTATAAAATTTTCAATAAGTATGTTATGAAGAATGAATTTATTTTATTTTGATTTTACCAAAATTTGGCGGTCTTACTAAATATTAATGTTTTAACCATAAAGGGAAGAAGAAAAAAAGTTTATTTAGAGAAAGTACATTTTTAAGATCAGTGTACAAAATAAAAAATGGAACACCTTAATAACTTTTTATTTAATGAACAGACTATTGCAATGACCTTAACTATGCTAATTGGTTTGTGGAGACAACATTTTCACTTTAAAATCAGATAGAAAAACATACTTTCTTTTTTACATTTTTTTACAGATTTAGATTCTTGACCTTCAATGTAGCTTAGCTGTAATCTGGAAAATATGCTCTAATAACAAGTCTGAACCCCTCAGTGTTACTATTACTTTTGTATATTTATTGAAATTTCTGTAATTATTTGAAAAATATCTAAACACAATAATGAAATTTGTTTATAATTCTACGCAAAATATTTTTATTTTATGAATGTCATTTAATATTAAAAAAAAATTCATACTTATGTCTTATTTATTTTAGAAATTGTTTATTTATTTTTATTTTTATATCGTTTTAAAGGTCAAAATGCAAAATTGACTTCATAGTTTCTGGGCAATGAAATATCAAAAAAGTCATGTTTCTAAATTTGACTTTCTTAATTAACATTAAGGGATACAAGCTTCCAACTATTCTGCATTAACTATTGGAACTTTATGTTGAAGATCATGAATCCAGATTTATCAACAAAAAGTATGTTTATTCAAAGGAAGTACATTTCTGCACCTGATTCAACTAAAAATATCATCTAAAATTAATTGAGACAATAGCTCTAAAAAATATTAAAATTTTTAGTATAGTACTCAATAATCACTTGTTTATGTCAATTATATTATATTGGCTCTTACACCTTGTCATATCTAATATCATACACAATGCTACATTTGTTTTTTATAACATTTTTCTCTGTAAAAATTTTTTTTTATCATTTTAATTACAAAGCTTCAAAAATTTTACTTTCTTATTTTACAAATAAAAATATCAATAAAACATATATACTTACACAATTAATAACTTATCTTGCACTTCTAATTCTTTGATAACATTGCCTCGTAATGGTTCCTTGTCAATTCTCAAACTGTTGTAAGCTATTAGTGCATCTTTATTTGTTGCAAATGGGATTTCCATATGACTATTAGCAGTTAAGGAATAATGCAATCAAGTCTAAGAGCAAAATTTTATATTAAACCTATATCATTTTACAAAAAGAAAAATGAATAAATTTGAACTTATTAATTAAAATAAATAGTAACAAATTGATTTTGAACTTGTCAAATATAAAAAACAACAATCACACAGAACTGATTCTATCTCTACAGTTTTTTTATGCATAGCTCAATGAATTCAATATAAATTGAAAATGATTACTTTGATTAAGATTGGCATTTTATTTAAAAGAAACATCTCACAATTAGAAGATAATAATAAAAACAATCTCAATTAATGTGTTAAGGAGCAATTACAGTCTATGATAAAAATGTTAAAATGAATTTAAAGAAACATCTCACAATTAGAAGATAATAATAAAAACAATCTCAATTAATGTGTTAAGGAGCAATTACAGTCAATGATAAAAATGTTAAAATGAAATGGGGCATTTGACTAACACAGAAAATTATTTATTTTATAATTTCTTTATAATTAGAATTTTTTTTTTACAAAAGAAATTTTTTTTTATGTATAGGTACTTTGTCAAAAAATATAAATAAATCATGATATTTAAAATTAAAAATAAAGTAAAGTAAATATAAGTAATAAAGTAAATAATAAAATTACATAAAGTAAGATTTAAAATTAAAGTAAATATAAGTAATAAAGTAAATAGTAAAATTAAATAAAGTAAAATTTATAAGCATATTTAGGCAATGTTCTTTTTTTTTATATATCTATTTTTAAACGACTATTATAAGTCAAAATAAAAAGCAATGAACTTAGTGCTTAAAAGTATACCCAAGCAATACTTAAAAGTACGATCAATTAAGGAAAGGTAAGAATAAACGATTTCCTTCATAAACATAAATATGAAGATTTCTTTAAATTTTGCTATTAAACTTAGGTATAATATTTAGAAAAAAAGACAATAGGTATCACCTACATTATTTTTTTAAGGCAATACAAATGACGTAAATATACGTGCATAACTATATTATTACAATGACTTTCTAAACCTCCCTAAATTGAAGATTTTATAAACATCAGCGCCAAAAACTGCAATTCTAAACAAAGGCAAATTGGTGAAACAAAACGATTTTACACTGAGATTTATTTATAAAAACAGAAACGACATAGTTTGAATGCTTCAAATCACACACAGAATGTTGAAGCAACAAACACTACACTGCTCTCAACAGGGAATTTTAAAAGCGGCAACAAAGAAAACTTTTAAATGTAACATAAATACTTCATAAAATAAGCAGGACATATGAAACAAAACTCTTTTTAACTGCGAATCAATTTTAAAAACATCAACGATGAAAACTTTAATTTTTTTTCAGATCAAACACAGATTAGTGAATCAGAGTTTCTATTCAGCTTTTTATAAACAAAACAACAACCGAAGACAAGTTTACTTAAAAAGCCTAAATTAGAATAAATTCATGAAAATGAAAAAGGATACGAAATAACATTATTTGACTTCGATTTCTTGTCATTTGAATTTGTTGTCATATCGGCAGTTTGTTTTCTTTTTGCCATGTTGAAAGTGATTGTATGATTTTTGATTGATTGACTGATGCTCTTTTCCGGCTTTCTATTTCTGCTTTCTTTATTCTCCGCTTCCAAAACGTTAAAATTAATTTTGAAATTATGTACTTTCACTTCCATTTATTGTTTGTAAATAAAGAAATAAATGACATCTGCCGCTACTACTAGTTTGATGGATCAGTTAATATGTCTTTAAAATATGAGCTTATAATATTCTCTTATTAGTTTTATAAACTTGGAACTACCTATAAAAACGAATCATGATATTGCATCTATTTTACCTATATCCTTTTTACAATAATTTTTAAATTGTAATTTATGTCCAGATTAAAGCAATGATTCCTAAAACTGCCCTTATCTTTTGCACTATTATTTGTTATTTAGTGGGACTAGGAATTTATATGTCTGGTTTCATGCCTGAAGCAATTTATAAATCAAACTATAGCAATTCTACGGCAGACGATTCCTGTTTGGAATTATTACAAAACCAAGAATCTTGTAAAAAACTAAACTTATATCCTTATAAAAGACAGTATGAAAAAGTTGTTCTAATTGTTATTGATGCTCTTCGAGCAGATTTTGTGCCATCAATATTGAAATCTGATTTCAATACTAGTTTACCTTTTGTAGAAAGTATGCTCCAGAAAAATAATGCTATCGCTTTCATTAATAAAGTTTTTTCTCCTACTGTCACTCTTCCTAGATTAAAAACTCTTATGACTGGTAAAACTTCGAACTTTATAGATATCATCAACAATTTTAACGCCAAGGAGTTAAAAGAAGATACTTTTCTACACCAAGCCAAGAGTAGAGGACTGAAAGCAATTTTTTATGGAGATGAGACTTGGCTGAAAATTTATCCCAATTTTTTTATAAGAAGTGAAGGTACTCATTCATTTTTCGTACAGGATTTTGTAGAAGTTGACAATAATGTAACAAGGCATTTAAAAATAGAACTTTCTAGAAACGACTGGGACATAATGATTTTACATTACTTAGGAGTTGATCATATTGGGCATGCTTTTGGTCCTTATTCTTCTTATTTAAAACCTAAGTTAAAGGAAATGGATTCCATCGTTGAACTTATTTATCAAAGTTTAAAACAAATGTCCTCTCAAAATTCATTGATTGTTATTTGTGGAGATCACGGTATGACATTTGACGGAAATCATGGAGGTGTCACAAAAGGTGAAACACTTACACCTTTAATTTTCTTAAATACATTAAATTTTAAATTTGCCAATAAAAACAAAATGGTTTCACAAGTAGACATTGCTGTTACTTTGAGCATTCTTTTAGGTTTGCCTATTCCCAAAAGTAACAGTGGTACTTTAATAGTGGATGTGCTACAATTCAGTAACTTACAAAAGGCACAATTTTTAAATGCTATGTTTAGTAATGTAATGCAGTTATATAAATTAAATGAAAAGTCTCTAACCAACAAAAATATTATGCTAAATATATCAAATGTTTTAGATCTTCATTTGAAATTTTTAGACACACATTTTCAAGGATCCTACAATCAAAGTTCATATTCTTCACCACAATATGAGTTTTTATTTGAGAAATATACTTCTTTATTAAAACTACTTAGCAGTTTGCAACGTCATGATTCAACATATGATAATAACTCATTAATGTTTGGAATTATTATCATGTGGCTATCTGTTTTTATGATTATTATGTGTTTAACTGTTCAATATAAAAATATTGCTCGTGTCTTTTATTTTAGTTTAAAACCATCCATTAATAAAACCTATTTTTCTTTAGTGCTTGCTTGTTTGGTTTTATATCTTTACGAATCTGATAAACATTTTACATTTTATTTTATTATATTTCCATTATCCATACTGATTATGAGTCTAACCACTTTTATGCTATATTATTTGAAAAAGTTGTTGTTAACTGTTATGTTATTAACAGCAATGGAAAAATCATGCTTAGTTTCATTCATTTTGCATGCTTTGAGCTTATTTTCATCTAGCTATATAGAAAAAGAACACATTTTATGGTATTTTGTTATTGCTACTATATTTATATTGTTTATAATCAAGGACAGTATCTTAGCTATTAAGTTGTGTCAAGTTGATAACTCCAATACTAATTTGCTTAATATTAATCAAAGAAACTGTTCTAACTTTAGCGCACTTTCTATTCTAATTATATCTCATTTCATGTTTCGAGATTATGCTTTTAGTTGCAACGAAGAAATCATTCCGATGAATTTCTTTCATTTAAAAGAATTGTTTATTGAAAATCCTATAGCTTTGTTCATTGGTCAATTATTAACTTTGATTTTATTTTGGTACAAACAAAAGAATAAAACTGTATTCTGTTTATTTTGCTTCGGTTCGATATTAGTTTATGTTTATAAAGCTCAATTACAAGCTTTGACTTTAGTTATAAATATGTTTAACATAAATCTAACAACTATTCCTCAGTTAATATACTTTCTTGTAGTGATAATTATTGTATATTCGTTTTATGTAAGTTATTTTAATGATTCAGATTTATTTTTTGAAAGTATTAAAAACAATACAGTTGATATTATATGTGCCTGGATTTTATTAACTCATCTGATTGGGCAGAATTATCTAATTCCATACACAACAGTGATAATAGTTCAAGATATATATCTTAGTCAAATTACTAGTAAAAATAAAATCTTGGTAAATATATGTATTTATCTACAAATGGCTATGTACTCATTTTTTTGTCAAGGCAATTCTAACAATCTATCAACAATTGACGTTTCCAGTGGTTATGTTGGTCTCTCATCATATCAACCAATTTTAGTTGGAAGCTTAATTACTTGTAACACATACAGATCTGTAATTTTGTGGCTACTTTTATTATATTTAAGAGGGCTGAATTTTTTTTGTGATCCTAAATTAAAGTATAACCCAAAAATTTTTACAAATATTATTAATTCATTTCTATATATCATAGCTTATCGTTTTTCAATATTAGCTTTATATTGCATTATAATGTATTCAATGAAACACCATTTATTTGTTTTGTCTGTGTTTGCACCTAAACTTTTTTATGAAATAGCACATACATTTATATTTATAATATGCTTATCTTGTTTGATTTTATATTATTATGTTGCACAAATCATTACAAAACAATCTAAGTCAAAATAAAATTTACTATAAGCTTCTTTGAGTTTTCTTTCTCTTTCTAATTACAAATATTTATTATTATGACTTAAGCCTAGATTTGATAACCTTTGCATTTAGAATTTTTTTTCTTCTTCTTTCAAAGATTTTTTTTACATATTAAGATTTTTTCAAATATATTTTTCTAATATCTTTTTCCTTTGTCACCCTAACGATTAATATCTTCTGCAATTTTGTTTCCCTCACGAATTGCTTTTTTTCCTCTTTAACATTCATAAAATTCGTTATTCATTTATTACATCGTGATTTTCATTAATATACGTGTTTTAATTAATATACATGTTTTAATAAACTATTTAGATAGTATTTTTCGGCGAAAGCGCCGCACCTCGATAAAAATGAAATTTTTTAAAAAAAAGTTATAGTAAGCGCCGCAATGGTGCTAAGCCGCGCATATCAGCATCCTTTTAGAAGAGACCTTTAAATTACCATTTAGAGTATCTGTATAATAAAAAATTAAATTTTTTTATGCATTTCATAAAGTAAAGTTTTAATTTCTAAATTATAATAAAAAATTTCTTTTTCAGCAAAATAAAGAAACAAAAAAAGTTTTCTCTTTCAGCAAAGAAAAGAAAACAACAAAACTATATAAAATAAAGTTGTTCTTACCAGTTGGCACCGCGCCAAAAAACAGAAGAACAGCAAAAAAATATTTATATGTTCAGTAGCTGAATTAAGGTTGAACTGATTACAGAAATCCGTAAAACAATGTAATAAGAAAAAATAAAATAAAAATTTATTAAAAGAAAGATTTTAAAATTTATTACCGTTAAGAATTTGAGGAAAAACTGATACATAATAACGAAACAGCTAATAATAACGAAATAACAAGAATAAGAAATAACTAAGCAGGCCCCAAAAAAATTCTGAAGGAATGAGCGAAGGGGAAATAAGTTTCACTTTCACAATCTTTGAGGGTGGAGTTTTATTGGGTAGAATGCCTTCTCCTTCAATGGAAATAACCCAATGTGACTCAACTTAGAAAGAGAGAAGAAAATGTTTAAAAGAGAGGTGTACCCCACCTCCTCCACGTGTCATTTCTATTGGAGCTGTTTAGGAGGAATCAATCAGTTATATTTTAAAGGGGTTGGGGAAAAGAAAAGGATATGGGACCCCTAATCCAGCATTCCAAAATTCTGATCTAATCTCTTTCGTTTTTTCTTTAAGAAATTTATATTGATGAGACAAAAAAAAATCAGCTATATTCTTTTTATTTTGAATTTTATTCTGTTGAAGTAACTTACTTTATTTTATCTTTTAAAAATAAAAAAGAAGCTTGAAGAAAAAAATAAATAAATAAATCTGTATCAAAGGAAACATCTGTTTCTAAAGCAGTTTAAAATAAAGTGAGAAGAAAAAACACCCGCATTTCCAATGAACAAAATAAAGAAATGGAAGTTGGAAAAAACTGATCAATCAATCTTGACAGCTGTGCTTTACTGATTTGCCCCCGAATTTCCCTCCTCTGTTTGACCATAAATTGGCCACACCCAGTTGACATTGAAACTACCACATGGACAATAAAATGAATTTATCCCTTTTTGCGATTTTTTATTCGATTCATTAAATTTTTTTATTTTGCCGCTTTTTATTTTTTCTTGTTAATTGTTGCTTGCTTGCTTTTTTTTTATCGTAATTAGTTTTTAGCTTGTTTTTTGTTGTTATTCATTGTTAGTTTCTTAGCATTTAGTTAAAAAAAAAAAATTTGTAGTTCCCTGTTAGCTTTTTTTTTTTCTTGCGAGGTAAGCGTCTTTTGTTAAAACAAAATGTTATCTAAAAGAAAAAACGAGAACTATGATCTCGCTCCAAAGAAGAAACGATTATTTCTTCCTCATAGGATCCTGATTATTTCTTCTTGATTATATTATATAGATTATTATTTTGATTAGTAAAATTTCTCTTATGATGGGTCAGTTTTAAATTCACCCCATCATAATCTATGATCGAAACTTGACTAAATTTATTGGTTTTTCTGAAATTAACAGTGTAATTGAATTATAGTAATATTTGGGGACCATATTGGAATTTCCGAAAGAGATCCGAAGTTCGGCATTTCGTCAGTCCCGTGCGTGTCGGATTTAGGGTCCTATTCTTCCTTTTCTGTTCGCTTAAATTACAATTGCTAAGGCGCTAAATAGATTTCTAGCTTGCGATTTTTCCTTAAGCTGGGGGTGGATACAAGATGAATACCTTTTAAATCTTCTCCTTATGCGATGTTTTTTTAAAATTATTATTTCGTTTATTTATTTTCTTACAGGCTGCTGCCGAAAGTTTGCTAAGAATTGGCGATGTTCTGCAGCAGATCGCGATACGGGCGAATATTTCGTCGACTTCGTTATTAATTTTTTTTAATAGTCTTTCTCTCAGAAAAATATTTCTTAAATAACTTTCCTTGACAAATTTTTTTGCTACAAAAAAATATTTCGTCGGAAGCGCCGCTGCATCGGAAGCGCCGCATGTAGGAAAAAAACAACTTTTTTTTCAATAGCGCCGCGGCTCTTCCGCCGAAAAATACGGTAATTCTAATTTAGTTATACTGGAATTTTTTTTTATTTTAAAGGCATCTTATTGCTAAAGTTAGAAAAAATTTTAGGTTGTCAAAATCAGATTATAGTTAGATTATTTTTTTATAATAGTTGATGCTGTGGGATTTTATTAGCTTCAGACGGAAAAAGAATTTTACTCTCTCTATTCTAAGCTGTTTAGAATTATATTAATACATTTTCTTCATTTATTAAGTACATAACTAGTAAAAATTTTGGAAGATTTTTATTGCTTCAATTTATTCATTGAAATATGCTCTATTGAATTTAAGGTTATGAAGTTCTTTTTAAAAACCTTTTCAAAGTTTCTTTAAAAAAAACTCATGAACAGTTCATCATCATTTTACATATAGACTTTATTCTTTTTAATAGGATATAAAAAAATTTTTTTTGGTTTGGCTTTTCCCTGATCTAAAAGTTTTGCCAACTAAGACATGGGGTCAGTTCTCTGACTTGGGAGTTTTGGGTACACGCTTCAAGATGTACTGATGGTACCATTCTAAAACAGACAAAAAAGTTTAATCTTAAGAGAGGACTAGAAATATTCCATCTTTCTCTTTACGTTATAAATGAACGATTTCATGTTGAAAATGTTTTGAAAACAAGCTTTTCATTTTAATACAAAATATTTTCCACCACTGCACAAACAATATTTTAAATCGTAACTTTACTATTAAAATAAAAATTCATTTGAAATATATATATAAAAATCGAAAATTTGATTGGTGCATTTTAAGCAGAAAGATCGTACCAAATTCAGAAAGAATGTTCCTTAAGTTTTTAAGAATCAGGAATTGTATTTTATTATTCTATAAGATTTGAACTTTTTTATTGTACTTTTATTTTTCTGATAGAAGTATTTAAAATATCGATAAAAGAATTATTATTAAATAAAGAATAATCACGTGAAAACTATGCACTTGGATTGTTCGAAAAGTTGACCGTCAAATGATTGTTTACTTTCAAAAAGTTGCTGGAACTCCAAAAGCTCTGTATTGCAGACCAGATCCATGTACTGCTAAGACAATCTTGAATCATATTATTTCCTTGCTACTAACCAATCCTACTTAAATTTTTAGCAAAAGAGATTTACAAAAATGATTTCAGTTTCATGTACAACATAAACATCTCCCCTAAGAATTACAATATGCTTGCTAATCTTACGATACTAATCTAATATTACAATATTTTTCCCTTCTATTTATGCATATATTTTCACAAAGGTAATTAAAAATAATTGGACATCCGTAATTTTGAAGCTTTCCCTTTCACTGATACAAAAAACATCTTACTATATGGAGAGGTTTAAAAACTGCACAAATATTTCTGATGATTTACATCTTCTCTCTTGTCAGCAAAAATAAGCAAATCATAAATCATTTTTATAGATGCTTCTATAATATTTGAAGTACTACTATTTAAAGTTCTATAATATTTGATACTACTGAGAAAAAATAACTTCCCAATCTTTCAATTATTAGTTTACATTAGCTTACTTAAATAATTACTTTAAAATAAACAAAATGCAATAGGATTTTTTTTGTAATGTTTTTAACACTTTTAAAAAACTTATATTAACCTTCATAACTTATTGCTAAAAATGTATGTGTAATCCAGTCTGCAGATTGGATAAGAATAACAATCCATAAATGTAACACTTTAATGTAAAAAAAATGGCATGATCAATTATGATCAATTCAAAATGAGGGCAGTTTCAACACATCCTAAATTAGTCAACAGAAATAAGGCATACCACAATATCTAAACAAACCAATGGCATAGTCAATGAATAATGTCAAAATGATTACAAAAAATTACATAGGCAGTAATTTTCCACATAAAATTTATGAATTCACTCGAAGAATTCAACCACTTCACCAAGTTCTCTCTTTTTTGCTTCCTGATGTGCCCAGCGATCTTCGGCCAACTTTGGAGTTATTTTCCATTTGTCATGGTAAATTTGTTGCTTACAACTAGGACATTTTTTACCTCCTGTATTTAGGACAAAAATTTAAAATATAAGACATAATCTATTTATACATGCCTATTTCAAATATGTAGGGAAAATATGATAATGTATTTTATCATTTAGACTTGACATTAATTTATTTAACAATTTCAATTACTGTTTTAATGAAATTAAAAATTTTAAACATCATTAAATTTTTAGATAATTATTGTTTATAGAGAAATATTTATTGTATAGGTGCATAAGTGTAACTATACCATAACATGTTTTGTTGAAATTTTAAATTGCTAACTGCATATTCTACACTTACTGATGCAGAAAATGTCTTTATTTTTCATATTAACCCTCAAACATACACCTTTAAATGCTTTTAAAAGCAGGTAGTATTTTTTGCAAAAAGTTGAAAAAAAACACCCATTTTAAACTTACATTTTAGTTTCAAAATAAACACTCTAAAAATAATAATTTTGTACATCATTTTTAAAAAGTTACCACGAATGTTTAGTAGTTACAAATACAGCAGGGAACCGATTATCCGGAATGATCGGGACCATCAATATTCCTGATATAACTGATTTTTCCGGTTTTCTGAATCGCTACAAAAAGCCGTTTAGTTAAACCCAACTAAAAAAAAAAAATTAAAAATAATCTTCAAAAGAAGAAAAAATGAAGAAGTAATACACTAATGATTATTTCCAAAATGATGGTAAAGTAAAAATCTTTAAAAAAAGAACGAAAAATCCTAAAATCTTATGAGGAAAAATTTTTTTTTTTTTTTAAATGGCGGGAAAACTAATTGAATTTCGTTCCGGTTTTTTGGTTTTCCGGTTTTCTGATTTTCGGATAACGGGTTCTGTACAGTACATTTAATATGGTTCCCCCTTAATTTCAGAAAGAAAAAATTCTTGACTTTTCCAGGTATACTAGGTAAATTTCAATGCAAATTGAAACCATATTTTATCTATGCCATGCGATTTTTTATCCGGAAACTTTGATTCTTTTATTAGTAATGCCAAATATTAGATTTTCTGTGTAAAAAAATATCATTGAATAAGAATGGGGACATTTCAGTTTGACTAAAATGTGAAATTTTAACTACAAATAAATGTAATATATGTTAGAATTATTTAACTCGAATCCCTATAACTGATTACTGTTACTGACAATTTTAAGACTGATTATTTTCTAGGTTCAGGTATGATAAAGGAATTTTCCTGGTTATGTAAAAGAATTCCTGTTTTACGGTTTTTGAAAAGAAATCCTTTCCCTGACTATTCCCTGAATTTGATAGTTAAAAGAAAATTCCTGACAATTCTAGGTTTTCTCCGATCTCCGGGGGAAGTTCTGAGTTTATATTCAGGAATAAAGAATGCTACATTTATAATCTACAGATCACTATTATACTAGCAAACTAAGCTGATTTTTTTCAATGAAGGGTGCTTTAAGCTAGAGTGTACTATAAATTACCAATAAAAATATTTTTCTTTTTAGCAATACAGTCTCCTTTTGAGTGTATCATATGCAAATTCATCCTTGAACAATTAAAAACAGGTATGTATTCAATCCTATTTATACAAGAAAGATTTTATTTTGCCAATTGAATCTTAACTGTCTATTTTATTGTACAGTAGGGAACCGATTATCCCAAATGATCAGGACCACCACTATTCCGGATAACTGATTTTTCGGTTTTCTGAATCGCTACAAACAGCCGTTTTATTATTGTTAAACCCAACTAAAAAAAAAAAATTTGGAAATAATCTTAAAAAGAGAAAAACGATGAAGTAATACACTAGTGATTATTTCCAAAATGATGGTAAGGTAAACATCTTTTGAAAAAAAAAAGAAAAATCCTAAGATCTTATGAGGGAAATTTTTTTTTTTTTTTTTAAAATGGCGGGAAAATTTATCGAATTTTGTTCCGGTTTTTTGGTTTTCCGGTTTTATGATCCGGTTCTGTACTGTATATCTTATCTAATATTAGCTATTTTGTCAGAAATTTCCCTTGCAAAAGCATTGCACCTTGAAGAGCTGTTTTGCTGTGAAACAGTGCTTCTCCTTTGAATAAGATATAGGAAAACCAGTTGTAGTCAACCAAGATTCAACAATTGGGCTCATTTACAGACCCAATGAAAATTAAAAATACTGAGTTGGGGAAAAGATGCCTATGTGTCAACATAGCACATATGATGCACAATTAAACAAAATAACACTGAAAGCACTGCTAAAAACATACTGAATTCAGTAATAAAAAAAAAACTAAAAAATCACATGCCTGAATTTACTGTCTACAGTTCAATGTTATGAGAAGAAAACTTGATTAAAATTTCCAAATGCAAATATTAGTTAATAAGCTAAAGAAATTTGGCCCAAATTATTATGTACACATAAATATTTTTAACATTTCAAATTTAATAAAATACAAAAGTATCTCTTTTTTTTTTTTCAAATAAAGTGCGAAAATGAAATACCATGGAATGGTGGTGTCTTCATATATGTATCTAAGCATATATTATGAAATATATGCCCACAATACACTTTTTCAATGTGTTTTTCATCATGTTCGTTTGAGACACATTCCTAAAAAAAATTAACAATTATTTATATTATCATTATAACAGAAATTAATATATATATTTTTTTTGTCATTTACGGATTCCTAAAAAAATTTAAAAAAAAAAAAGCCTTAAAAATGAAAAGCAATTTTAAAAAAATATCAGAATCAGAATCATTGCAGTAAAGGTACTAATATTCAATATGGATGGTAAAGCTTCAAATTTTGGCACAAATTAGTACCGTCTTTACGCATAGGCACACCCAGGCAATGTCCGGGGGACCTAAGCACTCAGGATTCCCTTGAGAATCTTACTTTTTATAAATTGTATTAAAAAAAAAACTAAAAATAAACAACTTTGCATTATATATATATTTTAAAATAAATATATTATCGTCTAAAAAGTGTGAATTTTTTTCCTACAAATAGTGATTGATTATCATGCAACAATGAATAATTTGAATAGTTTCAATAAAACATAAAAAAACAATCGAAATCTATTTTTCTAAGTTAAAATGAAGTTTTTAGGTACTCAACTTTCTAAGTCATAATATCTCCAAATATGCTTGACCACCACCAACTTTGCTTAGTATTTATAATTAGTTAAATAAAGTAATAATTGAAAGAGTTTAGAATTACACAGCACTATCAGACAGCAATTTTTAAACTGGTTATGTCTGATGTGCATTGAAAGATGTTTTAATAACTGACTGTAATAGTTTGACAAAATAATTCACACCTTTTCAATTTTTTTCATTTGCTTTACCCTTAGGTTTTGTAATTTAATTATTTTAATTAGCTTCTTGGTTTTGAAAATTATTTTATCATTTGAAGATTGCAATTAACATCTCAATTTTTTAAAAATTATGCATCATTTAAAATTGCTTTATTTTATGTTCATTGAGTTTCTGGGGTAATGTGTTTAAGTTTGTTAAAATTATTGCATATCTTAAAAATGCTTTATTTTATGTATGTAAAGTTTTTTAGTTTGATTTTAAACAGAATGACATGTTATAGGGGCTCAAAACATTTCTGTGCCTGGGGGCCCTGCTTGCTATTAAGACGGCCCTGGCACTAATAGCCACGGATCTGAATATTTTACAAGGCAGAACTTTTTATAAAAACTAACATATTTTTAACCATTACTTTTTTAAATTAAAAATATTTCAGGAAATTTAGTCGGGAGCATTTTTTCATTTTGTAAATACATTATATATATATATATATATATATATATATATATATATATATATATATATATATATATATATATATATATATATATATATATATATATATATATATATATATATATATATATATATGGGTAAATGAATGAGAATTCAGAGCCTGCCTTTAAAAAAAATTTATAATTTTTCTGACTATTATTAAATATAATATTAAATATTTATAAAAATTTATCTTTTACATGAAGTTATCTTTGGATAAACTAATTTTATAATTGTGAGCAAAATTGTTTCAATCTGCTTACAAAGTTTTCAAGATGGGGCGAAATACGCAAAAAGTAAAATTTACATTATGGGGTACAAGCATTGGATCACTCTCCAGACCTAACTATAGGGACCATATTTCTCCAATTGCGGCTACCCCCTATATTTTGGGGGTCAGAAATCAATCAAGAAAAGGTATGTTTATTCAGAGAAAGTACATTTTGGTCTTTGATTTTGTAACTTAAAATATCATCTGCACTAATTAACAAGCATATTTGAGGTCACCCCCTTGAACCATTAAGTTGGAATCTCAGAACTTGAAGATCCGATCATTAGATCAAAAGTTATTCAGGGTGGTCCATTTTTTTTATGGCGCACAGTACAAGTATGTTAAACCTAAGGCTGGAGCTCTTTCATTTTCCCCATGAGTCAGCAATTTTTATTGTATCCTAGCCTGCTGCATTGTAAAGGACTTGCCTGTTAGCCAAGTTGCAGTAGATATTGGATAATCACTGAAACCTGTCACTTAATAATTTCAGTGAAAGTTTGTTGTTTCAGTGGATGGCTTTTTTTGGACAATGACGTCAAAGTGATGTCCTTTTCTGGCGAGACTTAAACTCCAGGACAGGTTGGCAAAAATTTCAAGTAGCCCAAAACGCTTAATCATTCACAAGACTAAACTAAAAGCATTTTAATTCTGTTTTTCAAACAATTTAAATTATTCTTTGTTAAAAACAAGAATTCTCCCCACATTGTCTTTTTTTCATTCAGAATTAAACATGATTGGTCACAAAGCTAGCTTACAAAAATGCTACAGACATACATAATAATAAAGCAAAAGAACATGAATAAAGCACAAATGAAAGTAAAAATATGGACATGGACATACTATAATTTCGGTCCACTGCAACTATATCGGTTATAGAACTGAAACTATACAAAACACTTCTGTGCTTTCATTACGTTGTTTTTTGCTCTAGTCTACATTGCATAAAATATACCATATCCTTTTTGGCTATATTATAATATCTAGAATACATAAAAATTTCTAGAATAGTGAGTTGTTTATAGATACTTACAGAAGGGTTTTTAGAAAAGCAAAATTCTTTACATAATTGGCATATTTCAGTAGGAAATCTCTTTACTTCATCTCTAAGAAATTTTAAAGTTGGCCACAAAGAAGGTTTTGGTTGAAACACAGGATCTCTATAAAAATTTAACAATATAATAATTGAGTATAAATATAAAGTATATTTTGAGTTTCTTTACACAATTTTTTTTAATCAAATATTAATTACATATTAATTATCAAATATAAATAAAAAAGAAATAGTTTAACTATAATTTATAGAGGTATCAAATGAGAATTTCATTGATACAAATTCCATGAATTATAAACAATAGCAAACTGACTTAGATTTATATGTCTATTGGGAAATGTGTTGTTTTCCCGTACTTGTGACTCTTATGGGAATAAGTAATAAAGAAAAATTTACAAATTAGGGATCTTACTTGTTGGTAAGATGTGGGCCTAATATAATTTTACAGACAACTAATATTTTTAGATAAAGGCAACAGTTGGCGATTTCATAATTTAACATTTATTCCTTTCCATGAAAAGTACAGAAAGTTTAAATAATGTGGTAATCTTGATTAATGATTCTTTTTGAGATTAATCCTTCATATTATATATATTCTATAGAATATATTTTAACCTATTCTAAACCTTGAGTGTGTATAACGTTTTACAACATCTCTGCTAGCTAGCTTCACTCAAACCAGATGCAAGACAGTGAAAATTCCTTGCAAGAATACTTAGGATTAAAACTGATCCAGGTTAAGGGCTTTAATATTTTTACCCCCTTATTTAAAATTATTTGCATCAGTATTATTTCATAAACAAATAGACGGAATTTAAAATTACACTTTTAAGACATTTTAAAAACAGAATAAAATAATAATAATCAAAACAATCTATGATTATCTCATACTCTCTAATCTATAACTTGCAATTATTTGACAGCAAATATTGAAATGTTTAATGTAAATTTACATAACCTTTAAAAATTAAAGACGATTTTTTAAAACATTTGTAGGAAATTAACGAACATTATAGTGCAGAAATAAAACAGACAATCTTAGAGAAAACAATAGAACATTTATTTCTCTTACTTTGGTTTTTGTTTCAAAGGTTTTTCTACACATTTGCGTGCTATTTCTGCTGACTGACCAATGAACCATTTTTCAAAGTTTTTCGGAAAATTACACTCAATTAGTTCAACTCTGAAATATCAAATACAAATTCAAATCAGCAGATAATAAAAAAATTATTAATTAATAATAGAATGAATATTATGGCTTTGTTTTGTAGATTTAAAATCCAAATATTTTTGATTTTTTCTTTAATGGTAGATTAAAATAATGTAATTTCAAAACTAAAAAAGCTGATAAGTTTTAAAAAGAAAATTATAAAATATTCAGACAGAATATTTAGAAATCATAATAACACCTAATTTTGAAAAGTTGTACTCATTGTTCATACTTCATAAGGTAATTTTGAACTTGATAAAAATTTTGATAGTTTTTTTTATCAGTCTATTTGTATGTATAATTTCATAGTCAAAGCAGCATATGAAATTTTGAAGAAATAAAAGAGTACGATAACAGAAGATTTATTTTGACAAATACATTTTTCCAAATAACTAGCAATATAGGCAAAAACTTAGGAAAACAAGTCTCTTATTGAGAGCCTAAACAAGCCTCAAATTATATGTAAGTACAGTAGAGAACCAATTATCCGGGATGCTCGGGACCATCGCTATCCCGGATGTCTGAATTTCCCGGTTTTCTGGATCGACCAAAAAGTGTCGTTAATCGATGTTTTATCGAACCCGAATTACAAGGAAAAAGTGAAATGCATAAAGTAAGAGAAAAAAGAAAGGTACTCCTAATTTTAAAAAGAAAAAAAAATGGTAGAAAAATAACATTTAAAAGAATAAAAAAATTTGCAAGTTTAGACAAGAAAAACAAGATTAAAAAATACAAAATTCTTGTATTTATTTTTTAAAAATAAGTACAATTCCTAAATTAACTAATATAAATAAAACCAATGGTTAAATAACGCAATATATTTCATACCTAAATTATACTGGGGAAACGATAAAATAAAATGAAAACTTATTAATCTAAATAAAAACACTTAAAAAATCGAACCGAAACGATAGTTAAAAAAGGCACTAGCATAAATATTGAAACCCGGAACAAGGCAACATCAACGGAATTTTAAAAAAAAACCTAATGATAAAATTTATGAATAAAAAGAATTAATTTATTGAGTGCGAAATTTATCGTGAAAAGAAAAAAAAATCAAACGTAGTGGAATCAGAAAAACAAAACTGCAATCTGCTTCATAAAATAATCCTATGTTTAAATGAATAAACAATTCTCCCTTTATTTATTTATTTATTTTTTGTTGTTGATAAAAACACAATATTTAATTACAGCAGATGTTATTCCACATCAATAAAAACTTGCAAATGATACGGCACTTGAATTTATTCAGAAGAAAAAGATTTTATAATTATTAATCGATGTCAAATAGATAAATATATTTTTCTCTTTCATCTTCTGTTCACTGATAAGCATGCAATGCATTTTCCCCACCCCCCTCGTAAATTAAACAGAAAACGAAATCAGCATGCCACAACCTTGAGCTTGATTGACGGCCTAACGTCTCTGGGTAAACGGGGGAAAAATTCTCCCCTTCCTTACATTTCCCTCTACTCAACTTCAAGGATGCGTTCATTTCCGCTTTTTTTCATAATCGTTCTAGTTTAAAATGGCGGGAAAACCGGTCAAAATTTTTCCCGGTTTTCCGGTTATCTGGATAAATGGTTCTCTACTGTACATAATGTAATAGTCTACAATTTAAGCAACCTAAATTAAAATGTGTATATATATATATATATATATATATATATATATATATATATATATATATATATATATATATATATATATATATATATATATACAGTAATCTGCTCAGACATTTCTTTTTTTATTTTTTATATGGTGGTTACGATCAGTAAAAGTTTTGTTTTGAAAATTAAAAATAAACACTCACTGAACTTGCTCATCAGGATAATGCTCAGGAACTATTGCTTTAACTTTTAAAAAGTAGAGGTCTTTTACAAGATGTAAATTCACAGAAGAGGTTTTCTGTTTCAACTTTAACTGGTCACAATCACTCAGTTCACGTTTAATGGATGATAATTCATCACTGCACACTGACAAGGGATTTTCATCCAAAAAGAGTTTCAAAAATTTTAGCAATTTAAGGATCTGAAATGATTTAAGGTTAAATTTGAAACAACTTTTTGATTAGTAATACAAAAAAGCATTATAATAAAATTTTAATGGAAAAATCGAAAACAATGTAAAAGAGTAGACAGCAATAAAATATTTTTTTGGGGATTTCTTAATTAGGATGATGCATTTAAAGTATAATTTAGAACAGAACCTCTTTTTGAGATTGGATTTCCAAAATGTGATATTGGTTCTTACAAAAGTCAAAATAAATAAGATATTTAAGAGAAATGAAGTCTGAAAAATTCAACTTTTTACTTTAATTAAACAAAAATTTCATTCAATTCATATTTGAAATAGTAAAATTTGAATTTATTATTTCTGAAATAGAAATGCATTTTTTATTGAGATGAATTTTTCCCGATTGTCTTAGGCAAAAAATAATGTTTTGAGAAAATCACCCATATGTACATATATATATTTTAATGATGGGAACTGATCTATTAAGTTCTTCACAGTGGAAGATGCGAGAATTGTTGTACATTTAACATTACCCAGTGGTTTCCCGTGAATCACGGAAAGGAACAACACTGCCCACGATACCCATTCATAGGGTGGACTACAGTCACACATCAGAGGAAAAACATAGAGAGAGATATCTATGCCCTAGAGTAGAATTTGAACCTGCAACTATTGGCTTCACAGTCAGGCATCCTGACCACTTGGCCACATACATAATACACATTTAGGTTCACCAACCACCCCGCTATCTACATAACAGGATAAAATTATAGATTTGTTAATATTTATATAATAAGTTAGTGTTTTAGTTATAATAAAAGAATGGTTTAAGCCTTTGAGCTACTTTGTATAAAAGAAATAGAAAAGAGTAAAAGAATTCACAGGTGAGCAATTTCAATGTGTTTATATTTTATGTGTTTATTATTATATCTTTTTTAATTACAAATGTATATTTGGGCCTCTTCAACATATGCAACTGCATATGTGGAGCATGAATTGAATTGAATTGAATGTAGGGCTTAGTGGCACAAAGTCCAAAAGATGACATGCTGCGCCAAACAGTACAGTAAAACAGTTAAAAAGGCAAAGTACATGCACCACTTTATTTGTCATACAATTATAACTGATAAAATGGTATAAGTTTGTAAATGGTACAAGTTTGTAAATAAAATCAGGTAAAAGGCATGAATAAAATCAGATAAAAGGTGTGAATACGATATAAAATACATGAATAAAGTGTTTGCGAAAGTGAATAAAATTTCAAATGTATTAAAACATTTATATACAGTTAAAAATACCAACAGCACGTAAATATGCAAAAATGTTAGGATGATGAATATCATTTAACAAATCCTGCATACATAAAATGGAGCTCTCAAAAAACGTTAAACGAAGTTGGTTAAAACATGGACATGTTATTAAAATGTGATGAATCGAGAGAGGAACGTTACAGGTATTGCATAGAGGAGGGGACTCTCCAGACAGTAAGTGGAGGTGTGTTAACCGGGTATGACCAATTCGAAGACGTGTAAGCTTTACATCAGTACTAGCAGATGGCCTGATGTAAAGCTTAACCGGGCAGTACTGGCAAATGGCCGAAATCGGTTTTATGTGGAGCATGATCATGGCTGTAATAAAAGTGAGCTTTGAATTTAATAGGACTACAATATATGTTTCTGGTAGGTGTTAAAATTGGTGCCCATAAAAAAGTGCCAAAAATGATTGGCGCTAAAAAATTTTATAAAAAAACTGTTTCATTTGTTGCTTAACTTATAGCACTTAAAACTTACATAACACTATCTAGTTCATTTTCAAACAGAAATAAATAAATAAAAATAAGCAATTATTTAAAGTTATAATACATATTTTAGTACAAAAACTTTATTTAGTATTTACTTGTGGTTTCCCTAAATATTTCTTGCATTCTTCTTCACAAACTTTAGTTAAGCCACTTAAAAACTTTTCACTTAAAGTTTTACTTTTCAATTCCACAAGCAATGGAAATTCTGGATAAGATTCAGGGAATTGTAAACATGTTGTCAACTGTTTATATTTAGTTCTCCTAAAATAATAAAATTTATTAGGAACCACAAAAAGGAAAAAACAGAAAATTTATAGTTTTTTAGTCATTAACCATTGAATAATCAAGACATTTTTTGGTTTGATTATTCAATGTTAGAATTGAAAAATTTAAAAGGCAGAAAAAAAAAGAACAAAATTTTTAAAAATACATTATATTTAAAAATAAAATACTTCTAAAGGGATTTCGAATAGCCAGAACAAAAAAGTAATTCAAAATTTTAAAAATGAATTTAAACAGCATTTTCTTATAATACGACTATCGATTAATAAACAAAAAGTCTCAAACTTTATTTTTCTAAAAACAGTACAAAGATAAGTGATAAAAAATAGCAAGCATTAAATACCTTTCTTAAATCTTCTATTAGTATGCTAGATTGAAGTTAGATTAGCATGTACTGTTAGATACAAATTTGAAGGTCTAATATGCTTATTTTTCTTGCCTAATATGCTATGATTTTAGTAACATGTCTTTTAGTATAACATTACGATTTGATATATTACTTATTCTCATATTATACATCTTATGATTTGTTCTTAATTTTTAATTTAAATGATTTTGAAAGAGCCTAAAAACTATAAAATTTTATTTATTCCATTTCAAAAGAGTCAATTATTAATGATATAGTAATAATAAAATTTTACATTTAAATATGCTTAAATTATGCTTTCTAAAATAAGCTAATAAATATTTAATAATAGCTCAATTTAGAAAAAAAATCTAAATCTTATAATTTAATAACATAACTGTCAGATTTTTTTACGTATACACCCTGAATGAGAAAAAAAATGCTTTGGAAATTTAAACCCTCACCACTCATAATATTTTAATGAAAAATGTCATTTCAAACATCAAATCTTACTTTATATCAACACGGACCATAGAACGAACACAAGCAATTATTTTTGAGCCAGGAATTTGAGATTCACAATGATTTTTAACATCTTGAAGTTCATCATGAATTATGCTCATCGATGTATTCTGAAACATAAATAATAATACAGAATTGAAATTGAATTATTAATTTTGAATTATTAATAATGAAATTTTAATTATTAATTTCTTTCATTCTATTTAAAATACTACATACATTCGATTAATAATTAAACATCAATTTTTAAGTGACCGAAATTTGTTTAGCAAAAATAAAAGTTTGAAACCTCCTTCAACGAGCACCTCTGAACAACAACAATCTTCTAGGAACTATCATATTTTATGGTACCGGACATCTTCCATATAATTTACATTACACGAAACTCTTTAAATATAGTTTATGTAAAACAACGAACCAAAAGCCGATATAACTTTATTTTCGTGTGTATCTTAGTAAACTTTTTCATCCCTAGATTGTTATAATTTTTATTGATCATTTCTAAACCTATTTTTCCCTGAGGTTTGCATTGTTTATATGTATCATAACAATTTTTATTAAGCATTTTAAATGCTAAAAATAATTATGGGTACTATTTGACAGTTTAATTACACCTACTACAGATAACTCACATCTTTCATGGGCTGCCTTTTTGTGCATCTATCTTGTTCCTGGATTTACAATAGTTAGCTATTTCTTTATCCATCATTGGTCAGTTATGTAAAGCATCCAAACTACACTTAACTATAGGGAACGTTCAAAACTATAGTGAACAGATTTGTCAGGCTTTGCATCCATAGTTTAAAGTCTTTGTTTTTCTTAACAAAAATTTTTGGCACATACTTATTGGTGTCGCTTTTGTCACATGCCAAAAAGAAAATCAAACATCGCAAGTCTAATAAATAGCACATGTTTTACGGTCATTTTTTTAACATAAAATATGCATTTCATAAATAATTTCGATTTAAAACAAATGTTAGAACCCATGTAACTGCTTTATTATGCATCTGCACCCGAAAACCGAATCAAATATTGCAACCGTCTGACATTCGAAGTTCATTTATATTACTGTCAATTTTAAGCAACAGTGTAAGGTTATGCCAAGCAATGGTGTAGGATATAACTGGTATAGATTTGAATAAAATTTCAGTTAATAGACAAAGTAATGGCAAATCCTAGAAAGTCAATGACACATAAATATCAATAAAAGCTAGTGAAATGGATCAAAATGACTCTAATGTAAAAAATTATTCTGATATTCTAGAGAATTTTCGGGACATACAAACTTTTGCTAGGAATAATTATCGAGAAAAACATACTTAAAAATCTTTTAATATCCAATGACTAGGACTGAGAAATAAAACAATATACAGAATCATCGATTTAACACACACACTGTCATGCCAATATAATGGCTTTCCATTTTTGAGAAGCATTGAAATTCAGATTTAAACTGACAATATAAGAAGACATTCACTATTTAACATGCGGGGACCATTGCCAAGGTTTATGCTGTTACATTACTGACGAAGGCAAAATTGATTTTGTCTAGCTGAACAGATGTCGTTGATTTCATCTTGCTATGAAAACTGCTTTGTGATGTTGAATAGCAAAGAACGAATTGAATCAGAAGTAACAGTTTCACACGAGGATCAGCCTTGAAATGTAGAAAGCAATGCATAGTTTCTTTATACACCATTTTTTACCGGGATTTTACATTTCTTGAAGATTATTTTAAGCAAGACTTACGTTATTTTGCAATTGGTACCTATTCGTTTTCTTAATCTGGATTTAACATTTATAGTAAATTATTTTCAGAGGGACTTCAGCTACTTAACGATCGTAGTGCATTATTTCGTCAATTTTTTTTTTGTCTGTCTGGGCTTAACGTTTCTTGTCAATTATTTTTAGTGGGCCCACTGCTACTTAGCGATCGCTACGCGTTCACTATTATTTTTATCTAGAATTTTTGTTTCGTACTCAATTTATTCATAAAAAAATTTAAAAATAAAAAAAAATATTCTTTACCTATTGTTTTTCTAAATTTTTTCTTTTCATTTTAAGCAATTCAATTTAATAGCGATATTTTGTGTTTAATTAACTTAAAGAAGTTTTTTTTTCGTAAAGTAAAATATTTGGAAAGAATTTGATTATTTTTTAAACCAATAAATCTTCAAAACTAAGACAAACAACGTTAAAGAGCACAAAAAAATTTGCTCTTTAACGTTGTTTGCCTTAGTTTTGTATTTTAGCACAAAGGTCGCCCACTTGTGTATTTTCAATAAATTTTCAGTCATTTTAATTATAAAAAATTAAAACAAAGCCTACATTTCAAATCTGTTTTTAATTTTTTATCTTGATATTTCAAGAGCAAGATCTTTTTTTAAAAAAAAATACTAGGTACTAGCTGAATTGACTTTTGTTAATTTGTCAAGCGATTTTTTTAAAATTTTTTAAGAGTTTCTCAATCTATATAAATTATTTTTTTAAATATTATATTGTTTTATTTTTTTAAATATTATTTTGTTTTCTATTTTAATATCATTTTGTTTATATAAAAAGTATGCAATGCTATTGATGTTATAGAAGCATTTTTTTTAAATTAAAAATTTTTTTTGTTACAGCTATTTATTTGTTTTATTTATTTTTTGTTCGATTAAAATTTTTGATTGCGTAGTTTTGATTTAAAAGAGATAATTTTTAAACTTATGTTATATCGCCATGACCAATAGACGCCATATTACCTACAATATAAAATTTCTCATATCACCCAGTCTTACGGATGGACTGAGATCAAGCTATCTTGCGTAATAATCAATAAGGAATAAATTACTGTAGTGTAATTATATTATTTGTGATTCATAAAAATTTTGATAATTCTGTAATCTTCTAAACGATAATCACACAAACACTGAACTGCTATTAGGGGGTTTTATTGAATAAATCTTTTATATATTTTTTTTCATATCAATACCCATGAAATACATCATCAACAGTTAAAACTTTCTAAATTTACAGAATATTTCCAAAATTATTCAAAAAAACACTATAAAAATAATGTAAATAGTTTGCAAGATTTTGGTGAACTTAATTATGAATAAAACATGCTTTAATATTTAATTACATCACATTTAATAGAATATAAAATTAAGTTGTTAAAAAGATCTATTTAAAGTAAAACAATTTTCACATATCTAAAACTCTCATATCACTTAAGACATTTAAAAATTGTTTTCCATAAATCGATATCAGCTTTTACCAAGTTTAAAAGAAATAAACTATACCAACTTACAACTGAATCTATGATTGCATAAAAAAACAGAAACCAATAGGAATTATATTTTAAATGCGGGAATTATTTAGACAAGAATACTGAAATATGTGAAACATTCTGAATCAAACAATTCAATATTCAACTCATTGACGCTATACACAGAGAACGGTAGGAAATAGCAGGTCAGTTTCAGAGCTATGTGGTTTCAAAGTTCGTAGAGTAATTTAGTAATTTCACACACGAAATGATTGCGAACATAAAAGAAAAATTTAAAGTGAGCAATCGAGTTTTCTTTCACGAATCAAGTGCAAAAAATAAACAGCCGCAAACCGGAACTACTCGATTCGTTTATTTACTACTGTTCTGGTTATTTATTTCTGCTTAGGCTGAGATCTTAAATTTTTAATATAGTCTTGGGAGCCCTAAATTTGTTCTTCTAGTGTATCTCATTTCGAGATATTAAAATTAATTAGATTATTAATTAAAATGATTTTGAATTAGTAAATTCATAAACTTAATGAATAGCAGATTGACCTGAGAGGTGAAAATGACAAAGAATGGAAACAACGAAATTTGAATCACATAATTACACTTTAGCAAAACAGAAATGAAAAACCGGAAACGAATAATGCAAAAAGTAAACAAGCAAATAAGTTTTTTGTATTTCAGTTATTTAAGCACGTGTTTTAAGCTAAATACACGGCATTTGTTCTGCATTTTCCAACAAGATTGTTAGATGCACTTAAACAATCTCCAAATATATATGTATTTATATACTTCATTTGACTGAAATAATGGACACTGTCAAAAAGGAAAGCTACCAGTATCACATTGCTGGGGTTGCTCCAGTTAAATCTGAGTATGTTTAAAAAAACAATTTATTTTAATTAAAATCCATACAAATATCCTTATATATATATATATATATATTAAGGATAGAAACAACTTCTGTGTTATTTACTTAAAATTTGATAAAAAATTATATGTGTTTAACAAAATGATATGTGTTTGTGTTTATATATGTGTTTAACAAAAAAATTAAATAAATGCTCTCTCTCTCTTTATCCCTTTGAGAATTATTAAATTCATAAAATTTTATTCCCTCAAATATCAAATAAAATGTTGCAATTAATTATATATTTTATTTCTTTTGTTATTTAACATAATAAATAAAATTCTAGCTTACTCAATAAGTCAAACATACAATTTTAAATGGAAAAAAGTTTTATGAGCAGTTTTTTTCCATAGGGGTAGAAGCATGTCTATTCCATTTAAACTTAGTAAATCATTAGTAATAATGATGTATAAAAACACAAAAACTTTTACAGCTAATTTAACACATTTGATATTATTGTTATTCAGAAAGATATTACCACTTCACTACTAATTATGGATTGAATAAGGAATTATGTATTATTAAAATTCAGAAAAAGTTTTGTAAACTTTTTTTTAAAAAATTACTTGCAATCTGAATACATTTTTTGAATTTGAAAAATATATTTGAGGCAAAACTTGAATCGTTTAGATGTTACACTTTTATAACCACAAATATTAGGAATTGTAATGAGAAATGTGAAGGGGAATTAAATCATAACTGCTCTCAAATAAAGAAAACTAAAAAATTACAATTTTGATAATTTGTATGTCATGAATGAATTTTTCTTCATGGTAAATAATGAATTAACTATTGGCAATGTAAGCTAAACTTAATAATTGTCCCTTCAATATGCATAATTTTGTAAAATTTTAAGGAAATAGATTACCATTGAATTTACGATAAAATTGATAAATATCCAGGTGTTTATAAATTTTGAGTATTCACCTCAAGGTATAAAAACCCATATTATCTATATAGGTATGGGTACAGATTGGGAAATCTTTCTTTTTATTTTATTGATTCATAAATTAAACCCTCACTGCCACACCAAACATACGGTTATAGTTCATAATGTTCAAGATGCCAAATAAATTCTGCTTGTTATGTTTGATTGGAAAGATGCGAGGTATTCTGAGTTAACTCCTTTTGTTCCTATAGAGAATTAGGAAAGATTTCTATATCAATGTCGGTTTCGAAATAATCATCAATATTAGGAGACTTCCATGCATTGGTTAAGCTCATGACCATTTGAGGCCAAGCCACTAATCTATGTTTTATCTTTAATTTATTCCGAGTTTAACAATATAGTAATTAATGGCTTATAAAGATTGAACAGTGATTCTGCTTACGTGCTGGAATGTCTCAAGTGGACTAAAAATTGTAGGGAAGACCATCGGATGGGTGATTGTCCAATTCAGGAAGAGAAAAAAACATGCAGTTTGCCAGTAGATTTATACAGGCAAAACTTTAAACATATTTAAAGATGTATCAAAATTTTTTACTTTGATTTTGTTAGCTGAAGAAAAAAATTGGAAAAATTCCGATTATCAACTTATATCATTGCTTTTCCTTGAAACAGGAGTTTGATCAGTCCTATCTAAAATCCTTGATAAGTTCAAATTTTGCTGTTCTTGATTTGAAATTCTTTGTTTTGTTTATCAATCGATGAAATAGTATTATGAGTATGAATGTTAATTGATGGATCGAGGTTGAGAAATCGTGTTTTAAATAGGGACCCACTTTCAGTAAAAAAAGAACACAAATAAACCCTGGGTCCCACAGACCCATAATTTTCAATATCTAGTGGGATCACTGATTTAGTATTATGTAACTTTATTGATTTTTTTTTTAAAAAATTCTATTATTTCTAGATATCTCCTTCAAGATCATGTCAGAGAACTGAATTTAGATTTTGTTGCTGCCAAAGATAAGAAGAAATTTATACCGGGTTGTGACAAAGATTCATCTGATGAACCACCTGCTAAAAAATTAAAGGGACAAAACAAATACCGTCCTCGTAGTCAAAAAGCGCCAAGATCTGAAAAATTATGCTTTAAAATAGGCACTGAAGGGAGCTGCCCCTATGGAGAGAGTTGCTGTTACAGCCATGATGTCAAAGCATATTTAGAAAATAAGCCACCAGATCTGGGTGATGAATGCTACTTGTTTAGAAAGTATGGTAAATGTCCTTATACATTTTCCTGCCGGTTTGCAAAGGACCACTTTAAAGATGAAAAGAATGTTGTTGTAGAAAAATTGTGGGAAAAGTATAAAGATAAACAATTAAACTGTAATATGCTTTCTAAAGATTTACAAATCGCCTTGAGAAAGAGAAGTTACAATTTTAAAAAATCTGATAAAGCTCTAAGTAGTGCTCACATGAACAATGAAACAAATGACACAATTTCTGTTAAGGTCCCTCCTAAAGAAGTTGATGATTCTTCGAATAAAGAGATTGATAATAATTGCACATTGGATCAAAATTGCTCACTAGTACCTGACTCAGAAATTAAAGATCAAAAAAATTCAGTAGAAGCAGAAAACTTCAAAAATGTTAAGACAGAAGTTTTGGATAATTTTTCTAAAGATGATACTTTGCTTTTACCAGAAATTAAGAAGGTATTTCTGTTTGTATTTTATACAAATTAATGTAAAAGTATTAAAATTATTTTACACTAAAAAATTTAAAAATTTCTTTCAAACATAACTATTGATTTCTATGGATGGTGTTTTTTACACTAGGAAACGCTGCAAGCTCGGTATCACCTAAATTTCCGGGTTACTGTTTCCGTTGTATTTTAAAGCCATTTGGCATCATTGTGTTTTGAGATTCTTGCAAACAATGTATTAGATTACTTATTACTTTTGTTTACAATGCTAACAATACTGGTGTTTACAATGCTAAAAGTATTAACACTAACGTAAGATGGTGCACAGCTTGCAACAAGAACAAACAGTAATAAACTTATGGAAAGGGGCCATATCAAGGCTGCCAAAAAAGCGAGTTATTCAAAATCTAGCAACCATGTCACCTTTTTTAACAATATATCTCTAAAAAACTAAAGCAAATTTTCACTTCAAACTCATCAGAATTACATATTAACATTAATATCTTATGAAATATGGCAGGTTTGAGCTCAGAAATTATCTAATTTATTTCTTTTATTGAAAACAAAATTATCCGTTTGAAAACATCGTCTATCAGAATAACATATGTAGTAAGCAGCTGCAAACTTTTTAACCGGAACTAGAGTAGGTGCCGAGCTCGAGATTGTTATTGCTTACATTTCTATTGAAAACACCATCCATTATTATATAAAGATAGGCTTTCAAATTTATTATTTCTTTTCGCATAATTTTTTATAACAGTTTAACTTTTAAAAGATTAAATATTTTTATAGAAACTTTCCTGTGAAAAAGAAATTAAAGCTAAAAGACTTAAGAGTTAAAATAGTTACATGGTAATTTTGTTTAGTATCCATCTGTTAATTGTCTATCTAATCCTGCCAGTGTTTGTTTAGTTGTATGTATCAATACTATATATAATAATTATTAAATTAAAAATAATAGTCTTAACAATGCATACATATAGATTTAAGTGTAATATTTTTTTAAGTTATGTGAAATTTAAATTAATAATTTTGAATGAATTTTTTATTCAAAATGAGTATTTTCATTTTTAAATGTATGTTTAATACCGAAAAAAATACATTATGAAAATTTTTATGCTTTTTATTATGCATTTTTAATGCTTTTTATATTTAATTTCTTTTCTATTGATAGATAGACTTCAAAGATAAACTGTATTTAGCTCCTCTTACAACAGTAAGTATAGAATTTTATTGCTATAGTTGAAGTTAGTTATAGTTAATGCTGCATTTGAAGTTCCTGTTTATGATTTGTAATTTATGATTTTGAACTTAAAAAATTGCTAGTGAAAAACAAATTTTGCTGTAATCTGTTAGCTTATTTAATATTTTTACAACACATTAGTTTTAGCAGATTATACATCTAAATTTTAGATAAATTGAAGTTAGTGGGGTTAAAATAGTAAAAGAAAAAACTATTAATTTTTTAAAATTATAGTTGAATGAAAAAAATTAAAAAACAAAAATCTGTTTTTAGTTTGCTATATACCGTTTTTTATGCGTACAAAATTTTTGATTTCTTTAATACAACACATTTAAAGCTCAATGAGTCCACAACTTTTCAATTAAACCTTTATGACCAGTTATATCATAACTTCAATATCATAGTGTTCCAATTTTTTAAAAAGTCTTTAAAATTGCCGAGCTTGCTGCAAGTTTATGTTGCTGTGTTAGCATATAAATGACAGAAATATTTTCTTTGCCCTAATCTTTGTCTATTAAGTTTAGAATTTTTGGCTTAGTATGATTTTTCGTAATTATTCCCTGAAAAACATAAAATTTCATGTTTTTCATATACTTTCAATGAAATCGAATTTAAGAAAATAAAAAGTAGTAAATTAAAGAGAATTTTAAAACTGTACAGAACTAAATCAATTTTAGCAATTGATATTTTTCTGCTGTAAAGCAAATTATATTTATGAAATTTAGTTTAATCTAAGTTTTATCATTTCTATGAATGTTTTAGACTTTTAAAAATGAAGTTATGTTTTGTTAAAAAAAAATAGTGAAAATTTATTTATCTTAACAAGTTTAATTTATTTATCTTAATTTTCTTTTTATTTTATTTAATGAAAACATACAGTTACAGTTTATCCAGTTGTCTGTTCAATTTTTTAGTTAAGGAATTTTTTTTTTTAGGTAGGTAACTTACCTTTCAGACGAATCTGTAAAGAGTATGGTGCTGACATTACTTGTTCTGAAATGACTTTAGCTCTAAGTCTTCTTCAAGGACAGCAATCTGAATGGGCTCTTATTAAGCGACATCATACAGAAGATTTATTTGGCATACAGGTATTATGAAATAAACTCTATTTCTAACTATTTTTTTTATTCAGGAAAATCTGATTAAACTGCAATTTATCTATAGCAGCAGTTCCAATTCATGACCCACGTCCCATAACTGGGCCTCAGGCAATATGGTACTGGTCCGTAGACACTGCTCAAGACTCACTTTGATCACTTGTTTTTTAGTTTTCTTTTAGTTGTGAGAGCTAAAGGAATACAATAAATTTATTTTCTGTTTAAAAACATTATTTTATTTTTCTTATTTAATTGTAACAGTTAAAAGAAGCAACATCAATAGCTGGGTGCTGCCTACATATAGCATTGCAGGACAAAAATTGAAAGTCAAATAAAAATAATTATATATTAAATATGCACACAGTATACTTTTTTTTTATTAAATAGAGTTGAAAACTAGTAAATGTCACTGATATTATCTTTTAAATATTTAAAAAAAGAAAAAAGAATTATCTGCAGTTTAATTAGGACAATGTCTAATGCAAAGCCAATGAGAAAAACTGATTTTTCAGACATCTATTTGAATGGACCTACTGTTGAGTGATTTTTAAGACCAGAATCGTCCCTTTTATCAGCTGTTCAAATTTCAGGATTCTAGCACAAGACCAGCAGTTCTAGAGTTATAAGTAAAACATACATGCAGACAGACCACTTTTTTTATCACTGATTTGAATCTAGAAATTTATTATATTTGTATAACTTTATTGAAAGTAAAAATAATAATATGTTGAATATTTTTTTTTAATTTAAGCAAATTAAAATTTAATATGATCTTGACAAATTCTATTAGCTTATAGCATTAATATAAACAATTAGAAGTTTTACTTTAGACATTTTCATCTTTTCTATTAAGTTTTTAATTAAAATTACCAAATTGCATCTGATACCAAAAGTAACAGTTTTTCCTGACTGATACTCAATTCTATTAGTATAAGTTTGTAGCTGATAGTAAAAATATTGGCGCTTGCCTATGTCTAATTGATGCGAGATTTTCATTGAATACTTTGAAGTCTTAGTTTCATTTTTAATACTTCTTGTACTGATAAAATATTTTGAATCATAATTTGATTCCATGTGAAGAAAAGGTTAACTTTGTGAAAGTGAAAGCCAAAAAAATCTCTGATGCCATATAAATAAATACATGCTATCATTTTTTTTCTATGAAAAAAGTCCTTCACTATTGCCCAGAATACTGTGTTTGAACATTGATAAAGGATAAGTCATGATTTTTTTTTGTTGATAAAAATTAATATTTTTAAAATTATTGTTTTTTAAAAAAGAACTAAGGTTGCATTTATTCCAAGTTATAGAATGCACACATCTTTCTTTATAAAAATAAATAAAACAGCACCATTTTCTAAAGTTTTGATTATGCTCTCGGAAAGTAATTTAATCATTAAAACATAATTTAATCATTGAAACGCAAACAATTTTAATGTTGTAAAGAAAGAACATGTTGTTCCCATAGAAAAAATGCATGTTCTGTATTGTAAGCGAAACTTATGTAATTTATTGGTAAATATAAAGCTGTGTGCGTTTTCAATACAACTTTTAATAATTTTTTTTCTAAAACATTTATATATATTACAGCTGTGTGGTTCACAACCAGAAGTAATGACTCGTTGTTGTCAAGTTTTGTCAGAAAATGCCTCCTTTGATTTTATAGATTTGAACCTTGGTTGTCCTCTAGATGCAATTTATAAAAAGGTAAATATTTCATTTATGTGTCATTTGTTGTTGTCGTAATATTATTAGAACAATCTTGCATTCATGACAGGTTTGTTTTTCCTTCCTCTATTTGCAAAAACTAATTGAAATTCTTAATGTTTGATCACTATATTATTTTGAAAATGGAATTTAGTTTAAGAAAATTATTTAAATAATTCATTCCTTTTCTTTTTCTAGGGTGCTGGTTGTGGTCTTATGAACAGAATGAGAAAATTAAAAACCATACTACATGGTGTTTCATCTGTTATTGATGTTCCTCTTACCCTTAAAATGAGAACTGGTATTTATTCTAATGAAAGTCTGGCAGATAGTTTGATTAGAAAGTTAAAGGAACTAAAGACACCTGTGTCACTAATTACTGTAAGTTTTGAAACTTTAAAATCTTTTAAATCACTACAATTTTGCAAAAAAGAAGTGCTTTACTGTATATAATTTATTATACAGTGGTGGCCAAAAGTGTGGACACTTTTTGAAAGTTTCATGTTTTCCAACTTTGTGTGCTTGTAGAATATATTAATTTTCACTTAAATACAAACGTTTATATGTCAAATTGAAGGTAATTTAATGTAGAATTTAATAATAAATACAGTATTACAATATCTATATTACAAAAAAAGTTATGCAACTAATAGTAAGATCTGTCTTAGATTTGCATTTTTTTAAAGTGATACTTACACAATCAATACTTAGTAGGATAACCCTTATTTTTTAAGACAGCTTCACAGCCTCTTTTCATCGAGTGAATGAGTGTTTGGAGTTTATTTTTCGTAACCACATGGTGCCAAGAATCAATTATAGCTTCAATAAGTTGTCTTTTATTGGATGGACGTTTTTTTTTTGTACAAGAATTTTCAAACGTCGCCACAAATTTTCAATTGGATTGAGATCAGGGCTGTTTCCTGGCCATGGTAATATATCTATGCCTTTATTTTGAAACCATGCTTTGCATACTTTTGCTGTGTGGCATGGAGCTGAATCCTGCTGAAAAATAAATGGTGTGTTGTTGGGGAAGTTCTGGTGTACAGAAGTTCTGTTTACTTTATGAAAAAACGAAATCAGTGGAAAATAAAGCAAAACCAGGCCGAAAAAAATGCAAAAGTGCTACTGCCGATAGAAAAATTATACGGCTATGCCTACAAGATAGAAAAATTTCATCAGATGCCATTTGATGTGAAATGAATGCAGCGGGTATTGCAGTAAGTTCAAGAACAATAAGAAGAAGGTTATCAGGATTTGGACAGACAAGCTAGAATTCCATGGAAAAAACCATATTTAAATCAAAAGCAACGCGAAAAACGAGTTAAGTGTGCAAAAGAACACATTAAATGGTTAGAAAATCAATGGAAGCAAGTAATCTGGAGCGATGTGAGTAAAATATCGCTCTTTGGTAGGGATGGTAGAAAATACATGAGACGTAGAGTAGGTGAAGTACTTCATCCTGATTGCATTGAAGCAACTACAAAAAACTCAACAAATGTCATGATTTGGGCATGTATGTCTGCAGATGGTGTGGGCCGAATTCAAGTGATTGATGGCATCCTGAATGCCAAAAAATACATCGAAACTGTCCTGAAACCAAAATTGATACCTTCCATCAGGGATGTCTTCCCAAACAACGCACCATTTATTTTTCAGCAGGATTCAGCTCCATGCCACACAGCAAAAGTATGCAAAGCATGGTTTCAAAATAAAGGCATAGATGCATTACCATGGCCAGGAAACAGCAATGATCTCAATCCAATTGAAAATTTGTGGCGACGTTTGAAAATTCTTGAACGAAAAAAACGTCCATCCAATAAAAGACAACTTATTGAAGCTATAATTGATTCTTGGCACCATGTGATTACAAAAGATAAACTCCAAACACTCGTTCACTCGATGAAAAGAGGCTGTGAAGCTGTCTTAAAAAATAAGGGTTATCCTACTAAGTATTGATTGTGTAAGTATCACTTTAAAAAAATGCAAATCTAAGATAGATCTTACTATTAGTTGCGTAACTTTTTTTGTAATATAGATATTGTAATACTGTATTTATTATTAAATTCTACATTAGATTACCTTCAATTTGATAAATAAACGTTTGTATTTAAGTGAAAATTAATATATTCTACAAGCACACAAAGTTGAAAAACATAAAACTTTCAAAAAGTGTCCACACTTTTGGCCACCACTGTATAAGCCATTATATAATTATTATTGACCAATTATTATTTTTTTTTAAAGTCAATGGAGTAAGCAGATGAAGTTTTCCATAGTGTTTTTCAATTGTTGCAAAACCCTTTGTTATATAATGAAGATATCAAATAATTCATCATTTAAAGAAAAAAAGGAAATATTAGAGACATATAGCTGCTTTAATATTGTCAGTGATTCTTGACTTCATTGGTGATTCTTTTTAACAGCTTCATTCCTTATAAAAATAAGTAAAAAGCTGTACCCTCTTATCTATAACCATACCCAATTGTATTAAATGAGTATATATTTTGATGTGTGTTAAAAATGTGTATAGAATCACTTAAACATTTTAAAAAAACTTGCAAAAAGCTTGTTATTACATCATTTTATTAATACACAAAAGTTTTCTGCTTTGCTAATGAAAGATAAAATTTTATGTTTGTTAATTAGCTTCATGGTCGATCCCGAGAGCAAAGATATACCAGGTCTGCTGACTGGGCTTATATTGATAATTGTAATAAAATTGCTGAACCCATTCCATTATTTGGTATGTACTTTGCTTTTTCAATTTTCTGTAATCTTTTTATTTGAAAACAGAACTATGTGTAACTTAGTTTTTAAATAGTTATTTCCTCGGATAATTGTTTTTACATATTTTAAAATACCTCTAATTTGTGCACCTCCATAGCATAACTGAAAAATTTTTATCACACCTTTTGTTTATATATTAAAATTTAAATCTTTTTCATCTTAATCTTAACATTTTTTATCTTTTTCATGGATCTCACATTATTTGTAAAAAACAGATTGTGATTAAATTTTTTTGTTTGCATTCCAAAAACATTTTCAATGGAAGTTTTCAGATTATAAGTTACAACTTAGGGAGACTCAGCTCCCATAATGTCATAACATGCTCGAATAATTACTACTAATATTTTTTTTAGGAAATGGTGATATTTTATCTTATGAAGACTATAATGCAAGGCGTGCCGAAAGTAGTGTGTCGGGAATCATGATAGCAAGGTTGGTTTATGTATTACTATTTTTATCTTGTTTATGAACTCGTAATGTTAAGTACAAAAAGTAAAGCATTCCCTTAACAGACAGGTTGTAGTAGATCATAGAGGTAAGGGCTCCACAATTTCGAGACAAACATCATGATGGTGGTCTCAAGTGTGGTCAACATTGTACTCCAGCTGCCTTTACTTTCCATATAAGATGGGTGGGTCTCAAGTAGCCACTAAATATAGTAATTCAGTACAGCTCAGTGCCTTAAACACTGCACTTTCTTTGCTCGATATTAACTATGTATGTTAACATTCTTTTAAATCATATATTATATATAGTCCCCCTATATTATTCTTACTACAACCTTCTATTACAACAGCTCTTCCAATATAACAAAGAATGCATAAAATATTTGGTATTCCTAGTCACAATAGCTTATTAATATTATTTAGAATGTCTGAATTAAACTGTTTGTTTAATATAGCAACTGAAATTTCGTTTATTTTTTTTTCAATTCCTAGATAATCACTTCAATATCAACTGTAAAGCATTTTGTACTTTTAAAACAAAATGCTTTCTTTGACAATTAATTATTTTAAAGCACAAGCTTCAAAAAGATTGTTTAAACCACTATTCTTCTGATTTGAACTTTCATTAATTATCTGGATTTCATTTTTAATAAAGGAAGTGTAACAAGAGCTCTTAAATTCTTATTCAAAAATATGTGGTTCAAATAATAGTGAAATATGGATTACTTTACATTTTTTATAACCAAAAGAGTAAATTGCACACTATCATACAAAAATCTGCATTTATTAACATAAAAAAATGCAAGTGATGATTATTAGTGGTGAGATGTATAACTTCATATTCTTCTGGTTACTCTTTTACATAGTTTCTTTTTCCTATGTACCTCAACTTACTTTTTTGTTTCTTATTTTTAAGTTGTGTTATGTTAAGATCAATTTTTTAAAAACATTTTTGATTTCCAGCTTGGTCTGCCTTTTTAAAAAACTGCTGGTTGGGTCAAAGACAGTAGTTTCAACTTATCAATATTTTACAAGATAAACGTTTTGTTACATAAAAAATTATAGTAAAAGAAACAATAAAGTGTATGTGTCCAATTTTTTATAGAATTTCACTAACATTCCTCATTTGAATTAGCACTCAATCTTTTCAGTCTCCTCATGGAACTTGCCAATAATTCACTCATTAATAATCAAGGCTCTACTGTATGTGTATACATATACTTTTTAATATTTGTTGATTGATTTTAAATTTGGGCATTATATTTCATTTTTAGAGGAGCTCTGATCAAACCTTGGATTTTCAAGGAAATTAAAGACCAGTTTCACTGGGATATATCATCTTCTGAAAGATTAGATATTCTAAGAAAATACTCAAATTATGGTTTAGAGCACTGGGGTTCAGACACAGAGGTGAGAAGTTTCTTTTCTGTTAATTTTTTGCACCATAACATAAAAATATGCTTATATATTTAGTACTGCACTATTAACTCATTTACTTCAACAAAGGTCATCGATGCTCTGTTAAATCAGAACAGTGCAGTGCTGTCTTAAAGCAGTGATAATGAAATTGCTTCAGGATTTACTTGCTTTTGGATGAATTGATTTATCTATAACTACATTAATAAGTAAAAAGCAGGACTCAAAATTTACAGCAGTTTGCTCACATTCACTTTAAAATAATTATAATTTGTCTGACCAACTGGAAACTGTGCTGTTTTGGTCAGTGGTTTTGTCTGAAATAGCATGATTTGAACATAAACAATTCATTCTCTTAACTCTTTTTTTTTTAATGAAAAATATAGAGAGAGAGACATGTAAGACTAAAGAAAATGTTTACAGACTAGTGATATCTTTTAGTTACTGATCCTTCATACTTGTGAATATAATTTATTAATTTTTACCTCTGCTTAACCCAGTGGCGGTTTAGCAAATGGGCAAAATTATGAGAATGTTTCTCTCCAATACACTATTTTTCCATCTAATATGGAAAAACGGTTTTTGCTATGTGGAGAAGACTGCAGGTTGAAATAAGATTTTATACATGCAGAACTGTAAGTGGATTAAAGAATATATATAAAGTGAAAATCAGAGTGATTCTCTTCAAATACTTATTACCAGTTTTCTTTTTAAAAGCACTGTTTTTATTTATCGTAATAATATCAATGTACTTGTTAGAATAACAATAGAATATTTTTTAAAAAAAAGCAGATAAGTTGGAATTATAAAAAGGAAGAACCTATCTTCCCAAAAACTAGTCAAAAAACATAATTTTGTTCACGATATTTTTATTTTTGCTCTTATATCTACATGGCATGTGTTTTAAGGTAATGCAGTGTGCATATTTTAATATGATTGATTTCTTAATATATTTGTTCTGATTTTTAATTGCTTTCAGTTTGTTTGAATTTTTTTTCTTTGCATAATCAATAATAATTGTAAATCAATAATAAATCATAAGTAAATCAATAATAATTGTTAGTGAAAGGATATTTAATCCAAAAGATAGGAATTGTGAATATTTTTAAAAAAAGCTTCTCGGAATACATAAAAGAAATCATATTTATATATTATTAATATTTATACGTATACTTAATGTTGTGAAGTGTACCATCAATTATTGTCTTTTTTTTTTCCTTTATGCTACTTTTTTAGGGATGATTTATTTATAATATGAAAATAAATAGAGTTATTAAAAAATTTAAGTAAAGTGAGTTATAGGATTTTTAAGATTATCATTTCAGTAGCTAAAAAAAGAATATTTTTCAGTTTTTAAACTAAAATACAAAATAATAAAATGAAGTGAAATAAATAAATTACCGATAATAAGAAGTTTGACTTAGGGTGTTCATTAAATAATAACCACTGAAAAACATCTGATTTTCCACCATATTTTAATGCTTATATTTTATTCTGAAAATTAATTACAGAAACTTATGCACTTTTAAGGAATTAATTTGTAAATAACTTTTCTTATTCTGTTTAGGGTGTTGAAAAAACTAGGCGATTCTTGTTAGAATGGCTGTCTTTTTTATATAGGTAAGTTTTTTTTAAACATGTGTTTTTGAATTAATAAATTTTAAATGTTTTCTGCGATTGTTTTAATTTTTTGTTTAATTTTTCAATAAAAATTCTGGTTGGCAATTATTTAAATATTAAAAACAAAACATTTATAGCTTTTAAACCTTACCTTTAGTGAAATTTAATTAAGACTTGGCTGTTGAATGAACATGTTTTTTAAACATACACACCGTTGTTTATTTTTCAGTGAAAATGTTAAAAATATAATGTTTCTCATATCACACATAGATTATCCAGATCTATTTTCAACCTTTGATACTCATTATTGTTTGGCATTATTAAAAACGAAGTTTTAAGAAATAATCTTAAAACCATCACTAAACTCAAAACCGTCATTGAGGAGATCATCAGACTTGACATTTCAGCAAGTTTTAAAGAATTTTGCTTTTCGCCTGCTGCACTTTATATCAGTTTATTGCAAACATTTGCAATATGTCATATGTGTACAATGTCATATGTCAGCAACTAAACTTATATCTGTAGTTCGAGCCTTGGTGGCTCAGAGGATAGAGCGCTCGCCTTCCAATGAGGTCAACCGAGTTCAAATCCCAGCGATGGCTGGTCGATACAAATTCCGTGCCCCACTCGCTGGTGTAAAATATTCTCAATGGTAAATGGATCATGGCATTTCAGAGAGGCTAATCGTGGGAGATTTTTCTCTCCATGTACCGCAAATGCGGGTTAGTTCCATCAAAAAGTTCTCCATAAAGGCAAATTTCTCCCAATACTTGATCCAGGAGTTCCTTTGTAGGATCGGCTGTTCAATGACAGTTATAATGTATCTGTAGTTTAAAATTTAAATAAAATGTTAAAATTGTTGTTTTTGAAAATTATGTTGTTTTTCTTATGCCATTGCCAATACCAGCAAGTCGGCTTGAAATCAAGCAAATTTTTAAGGCAGAGTGTGTGTTTCTTGTTTTTTCACGACGCCATCTATTGCCAAGAATACGACTTTAGCTATCCACACATCACAACCCGTTATACGGGAAGACTCAATCATACTCTATTCATTCATCCACAGATCGTAGTTTGAGCTGAACCAAAAATCTATCAATCTCCAATTCAGTACCCCCATATGTATTGATTTGTTAAGGGAGTTTGAAAATTATATTTCGTAGAGCTAAGTAGTCACCTTGTATTTAGATATTACAAATTAGATGTAAGACTCCCTATTCATCTATAAAATTTTACCGTAGTTAGAACTAAATTCACAATATTCTATGAGAGTTACGACTCATACTATGATACATATCATTATGCCACTCTGGCGCTAAGATATGACGGGAAAGACCTGAGGAAAATTAGCAAGATTTTGCTACTTGCCTGTGTCACATCATAGTCATTGCCTGATGGCAGGTATGTCATTATCTAAATCTGGAATAACTTTAAAATTCCTATAATTTTTAACATTTTATTTCATACAGTCAGTTTGTAAACCTGTATATTCTTTAAATTTATCACCAGCGTACGGAAGAAGTTATCTTCAACAATCTTTTTCAGGAATGAAGACTGTTACCTTTTCATAAGTCTGAGTGGAAAAAGAGCTGTCCATTTCTTTGTTCATTAACAATCATCTGTTGAAAGTGAAATGTTTAGTGTTCTTAAAGATTTTGCAGAATTTACAAGATAAAGAAGAAAAATGCTTCAAAATTGCAGTTTACCCTTTATTATTATTCTTAGAAGTAATGAATGGGGGGAAATACCTTCTTTTTTTAAAAAAAAAAAATATTAATAAGTTAATATTCTCTGCAAAATAATTTGAAAGTGGCACATTTTTTAAAATAAAAATATGTACTATTATTATTCTTAAACAATAGTTTGCCCTTTTTTGTTTAAAAAAAGTAAAAAGAACATGTTTTTTTTTATTGCTAAATATTTATTCATTGAACTGCTTGAAATTATCAGTTTCACTGTGAAATGTATATTACCCGAGTTGACTGGAGTTTGAATTTAAGCAGCTCTAAAATATTCCCCTTATAATATTTATTATTGATTTTAATTTTGTTGTAGATACATACCTGTTGGATTGTTGGAAAGAGTACCGCAACAAATTAATGAAAGACCACCTCCTTATTTTGGACGTAATGATTTAGAAACATTAATGGCTAGTCCTAGTTGCACTGACTGGGTTAAAATAAGGTAAATAATTTTACTCTTAAAAAAAATTTAAGTATATATACATGTGAGCATTATTTTGAATTATGAATAATATTTTTCTACTGGACTATAATGAAAGTAACGTTATCATACTATGTAATATTTGGAAGTTTCTTGCACTTATTGTCTTCTTTTGTTCTAAATTAGTGAAATGCTGTTGGGACCGGTGCCAGAGAACTTCATTTTCTTACCTAAACACAAGGCAAATGCATACAAATGATTTTTATTTATATTTTGTTAATAAATTGGTTATGTTATTTTTGAATAAAACATTTTTGTAGTTTCTTTTCTTTTACCATGTTTCTGTCATTTTCTTTTTATGTATGTAACATAAAACATAAGTCTTTTGTGCACTTGCTATTTTTGAATTTAAATTTTTATTTTTTTAAAAGAAAATCACTTCAAAACAGATATAAAACATTTTTCATTAAAACAAAGTTATTTGCTAGAAAAACACTTGAAGAAAAAATAAATGTGATTAGTGTTACAATACCAATGTTACAATGTGATTAGTGTTACAACCTAAAACATCTCGATTTTCCTTAAAATTGGTTGTTGACTCTCAAAGGATATTTTTGAAAATTTCACATTTTTAGTTCCATGTGGACATTTGCTGTAATTTTATTTAAAAAATTCATTGTGATGCTACCTTTTATTACACACCATCTTTTGTTTAAATGAGCAAGGTCGCATAGTTTGTCTGTCGAAAGAATTCTCCTTGCTGCAAAGTCTAAAACTGCCTGCTGCTATGGAAACAAGAAATCGCACAATTCAAAGAGGGAAGCTTCTCTCTCTTTACCCTGATTCCTTTTCTTTCGCAAACTCAAGCCAAAACCTGTCTCAAATATTGAAATAGTTAGAATAGTAACGAACCAGCGATGGCCGGTTAAAACCAATTTTGCTCCCAGCTTGCACCAATCACAGTGCTGACATCAAATATATTTTTGTTTTTTGGGTTGGGTTCAAAATAACAAAAGTTTACAGAGTTGAACAATGATAGTTGTAAACTCAAAATTCGATTGGCTGTTTAACACCGGTTGTAAAATAAAATAAAATACTTGTCTCCTAAATCGAAAATTAAACAGATAAGAATTGGAAAAAAAAACAATGGTAAAATAATAAAGTTACACATTAGTCAAGTTCGATTTTACCTATTTGAAGTAAGTAGACTCTAATTACACAAAAAATTTCAGATTTGAATTTTTTTTAAAAATAAATATTTTATTTAGAGAAAAAATTTTACAATTCTTTTGGAAATTCAAATCAAATTTAAGTTTCAAAAAATATTTAGTTTTGCTGAAACCAAAATGAAGTTAGTGCAGTAGAGTTTAAAAAGTTTTCATCAACTCAAGTGATATCAGGAAATCATTTACCAACCTAATAGTGGTTTATCGCATGGATGTTTGAATGTAAAAAAGATGTATATGCATAAACAAATTAAATAACACTGAAATAAACAATTATATTAAAAATATTTTATTTACAATATAAATGATGAATATGTACAAGTGAATAGAAAAAATACTCCCGAAGAGTAACAAAAATATGATTTGAATAAAACAGATTAATAATTTTTATCCATAAGTCTGTATTTCAAATTCTCCTACTTTTAAAAAGTGGAATGAACTTGTGGAATTGCTTTTTAACTTCTACACAAGAGGAATTTTTAATCAATGTGATTTTAACTTAGAAAACTATTTAATAAAAATTTACATAAACTTACTACTACTTAAAAAACAAGAGACACTTAATAATCATACAATAAACAATTTTAAAATATTTTAGAAAGAAAATAATTGACAACTGAACATAGTGACATTGAAAAGAAATGTTTATTATTAACCCTTCAAAAGTATAGCTTGTCTATGTAAAGAACTCCCCTAGCCATTCGTCTAGAGTAGTGATGGTGACTATGGTTACGGGGTTTAACTATTTCAAGTAGGAGTGTTATGACTTAATTAAAGACGGGTTTTGGCTTGGGTCTGCAAGAGAGAGGGAATCGGGGGAGAAAGAAGCTCCCCTCTTTGAAATGTGCTCTTTCTTGTTTCTATAGCTTCAAATGGCTTTAAATTTCGTGGCGAGGGGTGTTCTTTCTATGGACAAACTATAGTACTCAGATCTGGATTGGTTAATAATAATTATATTTATTTTTATCAGCCTACTCTTTTAGGGGCAGTGGTATAAAAGATATCCCACTTATATTTTTTTAAAAATCAGTGGGGGATAAAAAAAATTTACTAAAAACTAAAACTGTAATGGTTTTATGTCTTAAAAATAGGCGGTATTTAATCAAGTACTTTCATTTTGAAAAATAAAAAGATAAATCAGATTGTTTCATAATGGATTTGCATACAATGACTACAATTCTTATGACTCATCTAAACTAAAATTTTAGCTCCAATATTTAAGCCACACAAACGGTTATTCATTTTTGCTCCACCTGTTTGGAATGTCAATCCACTTACATTTATTTTAGGAAAGGAATTACTTCTATGCTCTCAAAACACATTTTCAATTCACATTTGTGTTGGTTCCAAAAAAAACCATTTATCGACAAAGCAATTTTTTTATAAATCACTGATATGGGCACAGTTGAAATAGCCTTCAACTATAATATAAATATTTTACTATTATGTCCACGCATTTGAACAACTCGAATATAGAACTAATCAACAAAAAAAGTCATGAGTCATAATTGATACAGATAAAATAAATGTAATATTGGTTACAATTACATGACGTTTCAGTTCAAAATATTTCTCAAGTATTAACATGGCTATTAATATTTCCAAACAGTTTACAAGATTAGTGTAACTACTTTCTAATTGAACATCATTTTAAAGCAGTAAAAATCAATAATAATTAAATTACCAAAATAAATTTAATAAGTTTAAACTTTTTTTAAGCAATTACTTTAATAAGTACTTTTTTCAAACTTTTCATCAACAATTATGTTTTAAAATACTTCAACATTTTGTCTGGATGAGCCATACTTTTTAAAAATGATTTAGAATGATAAATTGATAGTTCCTAAATAATTAACATAAAACTCATTACTGTTGGAATTTAAAAGAATTAAATGTTTTAACACATAATCAAACAGTCAATAACAAGAAGGAATTGAGACATACCTAATCAATAATAAAGTGTTTCTTTTTAAAATAAAAGATTTATAGTTCTATAGAGCTTATGCAATTTTGTAGTAGCCCTTAGATGGACAGAAGATACTTGCTGATTTAATTATGTTACTCCATAAATAATATTTTCTTCACTTTGGGGTTTATTTCTTTTTTTCAATTTTAGTAGTCCTGCAGTCTAGCACTAGGTAGCAGAGTTGTCATTTGCATTCGCATAAAACGGTAATTTGCATTTTTTTAATTATAAGGTAAATTTTTATAGTTCATTATAAGATCAATGTTGGCATCAACTAAATGCAAATTAGAATAGGGTATAAATATAGCAGTCACTCCTATATCACTTGCTAATGGTTATTTTCTTTTTCTTACAGCATGTTATCCTGATCCATGTCAATCATTATCATATTGAGTTCAAAATATTGTTTTAATGTCACGGCATACATTATTTTATTATAATTGTGTATAATTCTCTATAGGTTTATGTTCAATCGCCTGCAGACCTCATTGAAGGTACCTTTGCAATTGTCCTCGAAGTGTCAGTGTGCGTTATTCATGTGCAATTTTTTCCTTTTTTTTTAAAAAAAAAAAGCACAATAAGCTCTTATGTTCCCTAGTTCTATTACTCGTTGTAAAAATGGTTAAAAGAATTATATGGAAGATCAACAGAAAAAAATTGGAAATTAAGTTGATAAAAAAGGATTGTTGAAACTCATTTCTGCTAATTAATGAAGTAGAGTATATATTCAGCTTTAAATACTCAAATATATATAGTTTGTTAATATTTCATGTTAATAAAAATATTTCTAAATAAAAAATTGAGATTTTGTAAAATTCTAAATAGGCACTAAAAACACAGGCACATTTTTTTTCTTCTTCTTAAATGTTATAACTTTTTGTAAAGAAAGTTACATTAGCAGAGAATGAAAATAAGTTTTGGATTATCAACAAAGAGCAAACTTTTCAAATGAATTAAAAAAATAAAATTGGGTTTGTCTTACTACAGTCATTTTTTCTTTTAAATAATAACATTTTGAATATATATTACAAGCCATTTTAATTAAGTCTAATATTTTCCACGATTCCAACGACTGTGGTCCAAACTTCATAGTTCTGGAAGACTTTTGAAAATTGTTGAAAAGCCTTATTTCTCAAATTTTTTAATGATGCTTTATTTCATTTGTATTTTTTTTTCATTAAATTTGTGAACAATCCTTTATTTTCACAATTTAATAACAAAACCAATTTTTTTAATAGAAACTCTTTTGTTTTGTAATTCAATTCTGTTCGTGTACTCTATTTGATATGTTTATAAAACTTTGATTAATATTTATACTATTAAATATAAGGAAACATATTTCATTGTTTGTGGAAAATTATTTGAAAAATAAGAATTTTTTTTCTCGAAACAATGGAATATTGCAAATTAACATTATTAGTAGAAATAACACAAATTATAACCATTACTAAAAATCATTTGCAACAATAGAAAGCATAGTTTACAAATTAGCATTCTATGCATTAAAAATTTTGTGATAATTAAGTTAGAGAATAATTTTTTTTAATTGAGCAAAGAAATTTACAATTAAATATAAAACAATTAAAAATAAATATAAAAATATTTTTCATAATCAGTTTTTCTATCATCTGAAATATAAATATCAAAATATGTGTGTATAATTCTAAAAACATATTAAAACCTAATCATTACTGAACAATATCATCTGCTAGGGCTTCTTGCAATTGGTCAGGAGGACAAATGTAAGCTCTTTTCATATGAGCCATGATGACATTGGATTTTAAACGATGCAATTCTATGGCAAATACAAATGTCCTATTAGAAACTTCAGATGCTGTTCTGCTGATTTCTTGAACTTCATCCCATCTGCAAAATATTTGATCTTGTAGTGCAAATCATTAAAAAAAAAATCTCCAGAAGAATTTATTTTTAGTTAATATTTAATAAACTTTTAATATTCGGTTGAATAAGAGAGACGGAATCAATTTTATCACACATTTAAAAGTGTGCTGGAAAATATGTACTAGATCATAAACATGTAAATTCAACTTATAGGTTTATGGAAAAAATGCACATGCCTAATGCAATAGGTCTAATTTGTAACATAAATTATAGCTTAAAATATGAGAGGGGTATTCCTTTTTTAGAAATTCATATTTTGATTTGATTTAATTTTTTGCAGGTAAATTTTATTGCATAAGGAGCCATAACACAAAAAATTGCATTGCATTAAAATTAATAAATTTTGTACTAACAAAATAGTGATTTATTAATGCATTTATTCATTAAAGCTTTATTTAACTAGTATTGTAAGCAAATAAACATTACAAATAAATTTAAAGAAAATTTACTTTTTTTTAAATTAAGTGAATATTTTAATTAAATTAAAATAAACTTTAAACTTTTTTCAGGATTTGGTCTAAATACTTTTAAAAGTGATCAGTAAACAAACAGATAGTAGAAGTTATTTATGACTCACCTAATAAAATTAGTAGATAAAAAATTTAATTCTGAGTACTTGTAACTGCCATTGTAATTAAATATTTTAAATAAGTATGACAAAAACAATATTGAGAATAGTTCATAACAACATAAATTTTGTATAATAAGATATTGAAATAAAATATTGAAGATTGAAAAACTTATTTCTGCTTTTTGCCAAATTTAACCTTTTTGGATTATTTTTATATATTACTTACTTGATTACTTTGTAAAGAATATCTTTATTTATCTCTGTATTTTTATTTATTTTAAAAATTTAAATCGAAAATTTTTTGAAATAGCTAAATATGCAGAAGAATTTATTCAGAACCCTTTTATTTTTAAGTTTATACAAACCTTTTATTATAATTAGTAATTTTTACCAACAACTAACTCAATTTGAAGTAAAAAATAAGTATATAATTGCTTTAAATTCAGAGATTCGATTGGAACAAAATAAAAGAAAAATGTTTACGGATAGGTTTGCTGACATTATAAAATAAATTATATATTTTAATTTCAATGCATAAAAAACAGAAAAGAAATTATAAACGTTACATTTTATAATAAAAGTTTTAAATGGTCTTGTTTATAATGGTTTTAAATGGTCTTGTTAACAAAATAAAATACAAATAATATGAAAAATATTTACAGATAGGTTTGCTGACATTATAAAATAAATTATATATTTTAATTTCAATGCATAAAAAACAGAAAAGAAATTATAAACATGACACTTTATAATAAAAGTTTTAAATGGTCTTGTTTATATCTTCGTCGTAAGAAACTTATTATCGTACATCAGTAACAATTGGACAGAAATAAAATGATTAACGAAAGTATGAGTCTGCATAATGCATAATTGAATTTCATAACGAGTATAAAGTTTGATTTTGGAATTAAAAACTTGGGGTGACTGATTCTTTTTGCATTCCCTATCCTTTTCCCTCCTCCTCCATTTTAGAAATTAAAGTAGCAACTAATGAAATTTTTTTAATGGCCATTTCAAAGTAAGTTCCAGGAATTGCTAAGATTTTCTCACTTAAAATTTCTTTCTTAGAACAAAACGTATTAACAGAGCTCGAAAAACCGTCCGTCCTCGGCTATCAAAAATTCCCCGCGGGCAACAAATTTCTCGAATCCAACGGACGGCCATTTTCCCGTTAATGTTTGTGATACATTTTCAATTTTTGTTATCTTGCAAGAGCTTAACGCCTCACTTCTAAAATGACCCTCTAATCTAGAAACACAGCAACATACTGATCATGGTGGAATTGATGTTTTCTCTGTCTGTGAGTATTGCAGCAGTTGAAAGAGGTTTTTCAGCAAGGAACTTACAAAAAAACAGATTACCTACTGGTCTTAAACAAGAAGCGTTAAACGCAATTATGAACATCTACCTAAATGGAAAACCCCTTTCAGATTTCTGTGCAGAAACCTCTGTTAATCATTGGCTTGATTGTGGAACTGGCAAATGTCATATTTGATTCATTTAGAAAATGCAGTACCCTTGGATAAATTGACATTCCAGATAACTTGACCTTTGTCATTTAAATTATTTCATAAAAGAAATACTAGGTTTTACTATTAGTAACCTAGTATTTCTTTTACTGTATAATGTAATCCTAGTAACTACTAATTCATTGAGCAATTTATATAAATGTTAGTAATAAATAAGAGAAAATTATATTTTTTATTTATTTAGAAGCGACGGGTAAGTTTCAAAGGAGGACAGGTAGATTGTTGGACATGCCATCCTCGGGGACTGGTAAAATTTCTGAGTTTTTTCGAGCCCTGCGTATTAAGATTATTTTGTTTTTTCATAAACAATAAGAAAAAGATACTTCCTTACGTATATTTAGGAGGCTCATTCAAGAACACACCAATATTTCTACATTGTAAAGGCTGAAAGTCACCGTTTAAAGCTTCTAAAAGAGATGGGTGAGGTTTTGCACTCGGTTCAGGTATCATGATACATTGCAGTATTGCTTGGTAATGTAAGCTTGCAATAGTTATAACATAATAACCTTCTGTAAGAACAGGTAAATCTGCAAGAAAAAAATATAACTAATTAATGTAGTACAAAATGCATCACTAAATTACATTTTTAAATTAGACAGTTATTAAAATAATTTTGATTTATTGGTCTTACAATTCGCGTAATATTTACTTATTACAAATACCTTGAAGATAAACCATCACGTCATTAGTTCACTCTATGGTCTTCTAATATCTCTGAACTTCATGAAACATAAATATAAAAGCCGAGCATATGTCAAGATGTACAACATGGAAAATTGAGCCCTGTACACCATGGGACAGACAGGAGAATTGCATAATTTGAGTATAAGTATGCAGGTAAACAGATAGGACAAGCATAAAACAGTAAAGTTACAAAATTTTTACCGATTTTGTACAACTTTCGCAGTTAGAAAAAAAAAAGTTTTTTTTAGCCTAACCTTATACAAGGTTGCTCAGTTGCACATAGATGCATTTTTGGTTTCTAATTATTAAAGTAACTTTAAAATAAGATAACTATAGTTGCCATAAGAAAGATATATATTTACAAGAACTTGGTAGAATTTCAGATCAGCCAGTTTAAAAATATGGTTTTAAAATAGATTTATGGAAATATTATTTTTTGATTATCTTAATAAATTTCATAATTGTAAAAAAATTCTAGATTTTCATGTAATGATTAATGGAAGTATTACTTTTAGATAATCTAAACAAATTTCACAATTCTAAGAAAATTCTAGACTCTTAATTAAAGATTTATGGCATTGTTATTTTTAGATTACCTTAATAAATTTTGCAAATCTAATCTTAGCTATAGCCAGCATTAAATTACTTTAACTGTATTGAAATTTTAATCAGATATTTTTTTTAAATGAACTTGTTTAATTTATGAATAAAAAAATTTAATATTGAAAAAAAAATTTTTTTCCTTCTAAAATATTTTAATATATAGACCTTTAAACTATGTAATCGATTAAAATTTTGATTTTGATAAATTCTTTTAGAGGTATGTAACTTAATTTAGTGGTAGTGTTTTTATAAATCAACTATATAGACTTTTGAATAAAACTTACTTTCTAATTCCTCATCACTTGATGGGGTCCAGTTAGCTGCATCACAAGCAGGAAATTGCCTATATGCTTTAAAAATTTCTTCATTTTGAGATGAGTACTGACTTGGGAACAAACTTTTCACATTTTGTACAGGATTTAGGACATCTAAATTACCAAGTTTATACCTGGCTTTAATATTTACAAATATTGTCCGTCTGGTAGCAATATTTTCAGCATAAGACCACCCATAAACTGGTTGTTGTGAGTCCACAGTTTGCATATCACAATAATCGACTTGGATTATAAAACCTCCTAAAGTTACACAGCGCCTCTCTCTATAGCTTAAACTCTCTAGAGCTGTTTTCCAGTATGCTCCTGGTATCATCTTAAATAGAAAAAAGTAAAACAAAATAAAAAATAAAAATCGAGTTTAAAGAAAATATTAAAATAGATTTTATTAGAAATTCCAGTAAAATTTCTCAGTAGATAGAACTGCCTCTCGCTAATGACTTAAAGATTTTTGAGAGTGCTAGTTTCATGAAAAATTGGCATTGGCGTTTCTAGAAATCAATAGCCAGTTTAAGAAAAAAAATACTATTCAATACTTTAGAATTTTATGTTATTGTGATCAAAAAATTATAATTTAAATCTGCAGACATTTTAATAGTAGTTGAAAAATTTAAAATATTTCAACAAAAAAAAATTAGTTCAGTTGATTACGCAAAAAATAATTAAAAATAAAAGCATTTGGTTTAATTGATTTTGAAAAATATTTGACTCAGTATCAGTTACTAAAATATTTATACTACATGTTGCAGTCTAATCTGACAATATTAAGAAATAAAATGCTTATTTGATAGATATGTAAAAAATTGATTTCAACATGCTTAAAAACGAATTAAATTTAGAACAATTAAAATATTTTTACAAGTGGCTTTACCAAAATCTATATGCACTTCAAATTTTTAACATAATAGTCATTATATTTTCAATCAAATAATTAAAAGAGGAAAAAAACCTATTTAACAACTTAAAAAATATTTTCTTTTAGGCAGTGTTGAGTAATGTTTATCTTTCAAAATTGGTGGGAATTCAAAAAAGTTCATGCACAGGTAGCTTTGAACTTTTTATCCGATAGCTTTAGGGAAAAAAATGAAGCAAATAAAGATAAATTTTTAAAATTTCAAGAGAATAGCTTATCATTACATTCAAATAATGAGAAACTATCAGTAGAACCAAGATAAACAGAAAATATTACTCAAATGTATCAATATCTTTTTAATCATTGAATTACAATGTAAGGGTTTACATATTTCATTTGACAACAAGATATTTTTTATTTCATCAGATTAATTTAATTGAAAAAAACGAATTTGGTTCCAAATAATACAGAGAATTGGAAACCTAGTGTATAAAATAAAATACAAATTAATATTAAATTCATTTTTAATGCAACTAAAACAAGGAAATATAAAAAATTTTAACAAAATACATCTTTTTTATGTGAAAGATACATTTTCTGTATTATTTGGGATCGATTTGTTAAATTAAACACTTCAATAAAAAACACTATGTACTCCATTTTACTTGTGAAGAAGTAAAATAAAAGGCTAAAAAAACATTAATTCATAAAATTTCATCTCAGCTAATTAAAAGTAAGCATTTAAAATTGAAGCTTCCTATTTCCTCTCCTATTCAACTTCTTAAAAATTTGTGGCAAATATGTATTTGTTATAGTGCATAATTTATTAACTGGTTAAACAATAATAATTAAGAAAATTTACTTTTCCATGAAGGCTATGTCCAAAACTGTTTTTATACCCTTCTAGAGTTTTGTATCCTTTTAGAAAAACTGGAACACCACCAGCTCTAAGAACATTTGCTTGAATGAACTGCACTTCATTGGGATGATCTCTAATGATACTTGCAACAGCTGTTACGGCAGGATATCGAACATACAGACTCTCTGGTGTATGTGTGGTATATAACTTATTGGCACAAAAATAATAAAATTACAAAAAATCTAGATTTTATTTTAGACAGAATATATAAAAAATAATTAATTTTTATCAATGCATAAAAAAAAGTTATGCAAAATGATTTTATCACGTAAAATTCATAAAATAGTTTCATATTATAAATTATTCATATAAATATTTCATGTATAAATGTGGAAACAATATTAATACAGTGCTGAAGTCAAGTTTAGAATAGAGGCTATGAAGAAATTTCAGAAAGATATAAAATGTTATGGCTTAATCCAACCGTATTAAGTTTCATTTTTAAATTTTATTTTACACCATTGTATTTTTTTTATGCACTTTAACTGAATTTTTGTTTTTGAACAAAACCCAGATTGTTACAATTTCCCTAATTTTACTGAATTCCATTCTCCTCAAAAATCTTGTGCCAGCCTCGAAAAATCTGACCATGAAATTTTGTTTGGCAAGTAATTTTTTAGCGATAGGTCTCTTAATCTCTTTTATTTTATTATCTTTAACACTTTAGAATCATTGATTTGCTTTTCTAAGAACACAATGTTCTAAAATGAAAACTATTAAAGAGTTTATTATCATATCAAAATAGGGTGCAAAACTTTAAAATTCCCAATAATAAATTAAAAATTAAGTAACCACAGAATAAAAAAAGGGGGTAAGAACAAAAATATCAGCCATACAAACAGTAGTAGATGCCTTTGATTCATAAATTAATTTTAAGGTTTTAAGATCTTGAAGCTTTAGAATTGTGCATTTAAAAGCTTATAAGTTAGACAGCTAAAAAAAAGCCTTATAGCTTTTTTAAAAACTTTTTTTCAATATTTCTTAAACCATCTTCCTTAAAATAAAGTTTATATAATAAGCTTAATCACATTATTTGCTAAAAAAAACAGAACATATGAAAAGAAATATATGAGCCCAAATTTTTAAAGATGAGGTATGCTTTTTTATTTCTTAAATATAATTTTTAGTTTAATAACATTCTCAGACTTACTGAAAATAGTTTTAAAAAAATAATAATTTATTTTAAAACTTACTTCTGTATAATGTGTGGCTTTAACATATGTGCGAACATTAAAACTAGAAAGCACATCATCTGGAAGGTGGCACACTTTCAAGTGAGTAGCAACAAGCACTTGTCCAGGGTGTAGATCATCAACAGGAAACCTCTGAATTTATAGATATTAATTTTTTAAACTCACTTACCAAAAGCTCAAAACAACTTTTTAACATGATAAACTAAAATGAATACTTAAAGACATAGCATAACAAGTAAATTATTTAAAATAATTTTCTACCTTACATAAACATATTAATAAAAAATGATCAATAATGACTGAAAAATGTTCATAGTTTGAGAGGTACATCAATTAATTTAATTATATTCGTAATATAATTTAAATCTGAATAGCTGAAGAATAATTTAATTAGAATCCCAGAAACTGATGATGAGTGAATAGAAAAGATTACATTCGGAAAAAGAATATAAAAGGTTATATTTTAAAGAATTCGTAAAAATCAGCTTTAAACTGATGGTGTAAAAATAATAGAAATCTACTTATAAAGACATATTTTTTCCCTTGGAAAGCAAACGAGCAAACATGTACTAATAGTAAACTTCATAATTAATTATTTATTTAATTTACTTAAATTTTCAATAGCATTTATCAATGTAGTTTCTGTAAATCAAATTATTACTATTTTAATAAAATTATAATATATATTAAATGAAAAATGTTTTAACTATCAGGTTTCAATTCCTAATCATTTGATAACTATAACATAATTTAGATGCAATCAGATCCACCTTAGTACATTCCTATAAACCTTTCAATACCTGATACAAATTTTTATCTTATAACCAAAGTTAAACAGAAGATTCTTAGAGCACTTTTGCAATCTTTAATGTAACAATTCTATTTCTGTATCATTGTAATTATGAACTACAAAAAGATGAAGTAAGTCCTAGATCAAGCAACAAACAAGGGGCAACTAATGGAATTATAATATTGAAATAATCATTGAAAATTTTGTATAAATTCGCCAAAGTTTAAAAGCTTAAGCATAGTTTTTAAAAATAAAGTTAAAATTTCATGTTTTTATGGTCTAAAATAGTTTTTTATTCACCCACTAGTTATATTCTGTAACATACAACATGATTAGATTTTGTATATTTACAGAGATCTAAAGCATCCTTCATTTCATATATATTTTTAAAACAGTAACAGATAGATATAATCACATAAAAAACTCACTAAGCCATTATCATAGAGAATAACCACAAATGGTAATTGACTAGAGCTATCAACAAGTTCAACATATACACGAGCGTGAATTTTGCCAACTGAAAATAAAATGTTACAGTTTTTATTAAAAAAAGTTTTCATAACAATATACAGTATGTTTTTAAAAATATTTAACATTGCAAACATTAAAATTTAATATTTGAAATTTAGTGTTATAAAGCTGAAAAAATAACATAAAAACACTTACATTTATATACAAAGCGATGGAATAAACTGACATATGTAATCAAACCAACTATATCTATGGTAGATTCATTGGCTGCCAACCTGTAAATAAAATACAATTTCATATTTAATGTCAACTTAAAATTAATACTGATTTTTGATTTTTATGAAACAGAAATTATATTGCAAATTATCAAATATTAAATGGGTTAAATTTCTAAAATGCAATCGAATTGTAATTAAAACTTTAAATACTTACTCCAATGAAGCTCGATCTCCAAATGAAAATTCCACAACTGGCAATAATGTGATTTGCATAAGAAGTACATTGTTGTCAGGTGGCACTATCTTTACCTTTGATGTGTCACCAATAATAATTTCAATATCGAGAGAATTCAGATTGCCTGCATTCCCTCGTAATCGAGGCAAGAGCAACTTTAGGGGTTTTGCAATCGTATAGTTTTCTATCAGCAAAATAGTACCTGGAGTAGCACTAGTAAAAAAAAAATTGCTAATGTATAGTTTTTACATTAAAATAAGCATATCATATAAACTTAAAAATCTGTAATCAGATATGCATAATATACACGAATGCGTTAATGCTGTTCGAGGAAATTTGACACCATAGTGGAAAAATTTTTAAATATTGCTCATTATAAAAAATATAAAAAACTGTCAAAATTTCCATATTCTACCCCGGTGTAAATTTTAGAAAATTCAGATTCAACAACAGAAAATTTTCTAATTCAATAACTAGTTGAATATCTTCAAAAAATTGCTAAATTTAAAGAAATATATGCTGGTATATATGATAATTAATATAGAGTGTTATAAAATTAAAACACTTTTTTTAAAAAATCAATGATTTTTTAACAAATTTTGACAAAATTAGGCAACATGGAAAAAGGTGAAACTATTTACAAGAGTAAATTGCTTGTAGAAAGTTTTTCAATTGAGATGTATTTGCAGAAAGTTTTTCATTTCATCTAAGTCTGTGTATAATTAACAATTATATTAAATAAACTCATCATACGGTTATGCAGGCAAGTAACTAGAGATGTCTCAAATTTCATATTAAAATTTTCAACTTAGACGCTCATAAAAAAAAATTGACGTCTTCACACAGCTTTTAATAATAATATACAATATATTTTCCACTAATTTGATTCTGAGAAAAGTTTCTACCTTAATAGAGATTAGAGAAATAAGAACTCAGATTTGAGAGAAGAATTTAGAAAATGGGATAGGAAGTATATACAATCAAAATTTAAGCAGTTTATATGATGTAAACAAAGCACTTAAGCATTAAGATTGCAAATACACGAGAACTGTGAAGTAATAATTGAACATTCAATACTTATAAATTGAAGTGTGTAAACAGTGCATAACTGAACAATAAAAAGTATAATTATACCAGAATTTATTACTCATACAGCTGCCTTCAATCATGATTTAACATTTTGATAATGAACAAGACCAAAAATTTACTATTTGGTGTGAGGACACAATAGTATTTACAAAAATTTTGTGAAACCCCATAAGCATTGCACAAATCCAACATTAATGCAGTTACAGATCAATAACTTTAATTTATAATTTTAAAATATAGAGCAATGTGAAAATTTTAAATTAGTAACAAACTTTAAAAGCATAATACAACAATAAAAATAAATTCAATTAATTAGGAAAATTCAACCTCAACCATATGATTTACTATTAAGTATCAATGAGAATGGTGGGCCTTTTTTTAATTACATTATCAAATTTTGGCAAAAAAGTCGACACTGCAAGATAAAGCATTTCTGCCGTATTTTTTAGGTGTGATCAACACTTTGATTTTATAGTAAAGACGAAAATGTTGCCTTTCACAATTATCTTTATCCATTTTTAAATACATTGCTCAAAAACATTTGGTAATCGTAAAATTATTGTAATAAGTTAAAGAAATATCAACATTAATAAAATTTTTGGCGACCCCTGCTGCAGGTCCTGTAACCCCAATCGGGGTCGTGATCCACAGTTTAAGAAACTCAGCTTTAAAGTAAAGGATGGAAGCAAATGTATCTTTGTGTTAAATTAATCAGAAATATACTTGAAAACACTTTCTTAACAAGCTCTTTAACAACTTTTCATAAAATAAAATTTGATTGTGCACATAATAAAAAAATTAAATAAGGATATTTTGTTTTTTTTAATAATGAATCGTTCTTTGTAAGTAGTGTAGATAGTACAGGTTTTAGATTTTTAAATTAAAATTCCTAATTTTAAAGAAAATACATATATTAAGACTTTTAGATTTTTAAATTAAAATTGCTCATTTTAAAGAAAATACAATCAAGACTAAAAAAAAGTAAATGATTTTTTTTTTTTTGTAAAAAACAACTAAACAAAGATAAATTTTCAAAATTTGTAATGCTTTTAATCTCAAAACCACTAAATACATTTTTATATTCAAAATAAATCTATAGAATAACTGATTAAATTCTGAGTTGAAATTAAATAACTGAACTAAATTAAATTCTGTAACCTACTTGTAATAGAGAGGTAGAGAAAGTTTGCCAAAAACTACACAGTGACATGTACTGGCAGAATCTCCAACAACTATTTTGGACTGCAATATAGAACATATTGTGAAATCAATAATATGTATGAACTGAATTGAAAACAAACATAGGAAAAAACATTATTATAATTACAATTTTAATTTTGCATTTTTACTATACCTTTTTGAATTCTACATAAACAATTTAAATATTTTTTTTCCAAGTTTTAAATATTAAATTTTCCACGTAAGATTAAAATTTAGAGAGAGAATGTCAGCTTTAACTTTTTATATACATTTTTAATATAGTATATTTTAAGCATCTAACAGGGAAAAAAAGAAAAAACATTAAGAACATAAAAGTGAAGATTGGCCTGCTTTTTTAGCAAACTAATGAACTAATGAAACTAATCTTAACTAATGAAAAGTTGTAATATTAACTCCAATTAATTAGTAATGGTCATAAATATCATAATGAATTAGTAATTATTTACTCTAATAAGTAAGAAATAGTTAGTAACTTGAATTAAAAACTAATAGTTACTAGCTCTAATAAAGGATAAGAAGTTAATTAAAGTATTCATCTACAAGAGACAAAATATTTATGGTGTTATAAAATTGTATACATTATATATTATATAAATAAAGATTAGAACTCTTAATATCATAGTAAAATAAAAACATAAAGTATCTGCGCACACAATCCAAAAGTACCTGTAATCTCATAATATTTTTGATAATAAAATAATTTTATTAAATGTACGAAATCAGTTAGCTATATAATATTTTAAATTATTATTAACAATATATATATATACATGCACATTGATGTTAATAGTTATACATAGAACTACAATCATACAAAATAATTATCATATTAAGTAATATTAGTAACTTTGCTCCATACGAAATTACATTAAAAAATTTCCAACTATCACTGCAATAGTCTATTTTTGTTGTAAAGCAAGTCGAGTTGAGTTGTAAAAAATCAGCTGATTGTAAGCTCGACCGATGGGATAAATCATGATTACACCGCCTGCTTCATATACCCCCTGCAAACTTTTCTTGCGCTAGTGGGTACTTTCTTTTATATTACAATAAATATTAACAAAGTATCTGCAAAATTGGAGAATCACCATCAATGTATCCAAGCACGGTGTGTGTGTGTGCTTCTATATCATCTAACTATGCTTAACATATATAACTGGTGCATCACTAATGTTCTCACATAAATCTTTAGAACTAAATGCACATTAATATGTTGGAAAAAACTTGTAAAGCACAGAATTAGTTTGATTTTTCCTTTTTAATTTTACAGAATTTTTTTTTCTACATTCTTAAATATTAGTCACAACAGAGTGACCATAAACATTCATAAAAATAAAAAAAATTACCTGACTTCCACAGATTGATTGTATAAAAACATCCCTGACTTTTGTAACCAAAATGTAAAAATTTTACTATTAATTTTTCAGATAAGCATAATTCTTACACATAAAATATATTACAAAACACTTAAACTTACAGTTAGGGTTGAAAATTTAAAAAATAAATTTAATTATCACCTAACTGTCTTGGAAAAAACATCCTCAAAAATATTTCCAAGCACTTCAAACTCAAATTTACTCATTTTCCCTAATTTTCGGTATTTTGGTAAATTCCCCGATTTTTCAAGATGGTTCCTGCTCTCCCTGATTTTCTTGTTCTGTGGCCGCAAGTGTACAAAGAATCTAATTACCAAAAAAGGGTGAGATCTGTCATTTTTATTAAATCCATAATAATGTAAAATTCCTCTGGCTAGGACTCGTACAAATAATGTAGGATAAGGCTTTGGCAGTCTCATCCAATCATCTGCTAAATCTTGAAGTGATGAAATATTCTGCGGTACATCTTCATCTTCATTGTACTCAAATGCACCTAAAAAAACAACCTTTTTACAAACATTTCTTAATAATAATTTTCAAGACATTTACATGTGATAAATTATGATCATACATGAAAGAGAAACAAAACAAAATTTGATTAGAAAGTTCTACAGATTTTGTAGTAAAAATAAAAGCGACAGGGTAAGGCTTTTACATCAATCAATAGTGAGTGAGTTTGTGGGTACATAGTCAATGTGAAATCTCAAACCAATGAGTTCAGGAGGACAATGAAAGTTTATAATAAATAACATATTCATGGTAAAATTAAATCTAATTTATACATTATTTTCTAATCAAGAATTTAAAATTTTTAAATATAACTGGTTAAAAAATGAAGAAAATAAAGTTCTTAAACAAATATAAGTTCCTAAAAGATTTATCATGTCATCATACATAACCATACACAAAATTGAAAAATTAAAGAAATTTACGCAAATGTCTATGTTAAGATAAATGAGTTCTCCATGAAAGCGAAAACATGTAACTTACTGTTGTCAGTACACTCTTCTCCATAAGGCAAAACAGGAATCCAAGGATTAACATAACACTTCCGTCCAGTAACTAAGGGAACAAGATCAGTCTCTCTGTAATTTACAGATTCTGTAAATCTTATTGCACCTAAAAAAGTAAAAATTTAACTAAAACTAAAATCTTATTAAAAAAGTTATTGTTTTATGCTCTAGTAAAATTAAGAGCCTACATTTATTAATAATATATTTAAATTAAATTTTTTTTTCAAGAAAGCCTAAAATCTAAGATTATCATCAGCATAACTTGGAAAAAAGAGAAAAAAAAACGATGAAAATTAAGATAGTGAGAGGGCCAAAAACCTAGAATGTTTTAAATGCATAAAATATTAAAAGTTTTATAAAGGGAGAAAAAAAATATCACCAAATTATATTTAATTTTATAATCGTCGTTGAACAGCCAACCCGATTTTGCATTTACGACTACTAATGTTCTACTCTGTAGCCTTGTAATTTTGAACCTAATTCAGAAGACAAGTTAACTCCCGGAACAAGTATTGGGAGAAATTTGCCTTCCTGGAGGAATTTTAGATGGAACTAGCCCACATTTGCATTACATGGAGAGTACTTTGCACTTTTTAGTGTCATAGCAATCAGATGACTGATATTTGCAGTGATCTAAGTCATAGGATAAGAGTCAATACTTCCCTGTTCATACATGCATATTTTATATCAAATTCTTTCTATAAACTTAGTTTAAAATGTTTTTGTGAAATTAAAATATTTTCAATTAGAAAAGCATAATATCACGGCCTATTTAAATAAAACAAAATGTCAAACCTTAAATTTTAATAATTCAAGTTTTCTAAAATATCTTTAAAATAAATTATACAAATTAAAATTTAAAAATTTACACAATTAACTTGATAAAAAGAAGAAAAAAAACTGCAATTACATATTGAAGGTAGAACATGACATATGCTTACCGAGGTCTGGAAGAATAATCGGGTCATACTCAACAATTTTTAAAGCCTCTAAAAAAACATACTGGACAATATGTGAATCATTATACTCTCCTTCAAGATAACACAGCTTTGCTTTTTCAATCTGGACATGGATTCCAATTTTTATCTTTAAAAAATATAAAAAGGTAAATTGTAGCATAATAAACAAATATAAAAAGAAATAAAGTAGCAATATACATTTTTGAATTCATACTTAGTGCATTTATAATGATTTAAAAAAATGAAGGAAGTTACTAGATAATGCATTTTGGAGTTAGTATTTCTTTTCCTCTGACCTATGATAACTGTAGCGCTAAGTCTCAGCTTATGGTGAAGATGATGGAATGTTCAATTTTTATTTTCCCAAATATAATTTTTTTATGTAGTTCAATAGCACATATGCAGAGTTATCCCTAAGAATAGAAAAGGGCAGGGTTTTTCCTTACAGAAAAGGGCACTTTAAGTTTTAAAAGGATTTTTACTGTTAAAATTTTTAATCAAAATGTGTAATTTTATGTAATAACAGAATTTTATCCTCAATTTTTAAATTACCCTCTCATATTATTTAATGTGTATATTTCACATAGTAATTCTCACTCATTATCAAAATAATGGAAAATTTTGAAGTTTTTGAAAAATAAATAAAGGCAAGCTAAAAAAAAAATCTTTATGCTTAAACTTTCTTTAAAAAACAGTACACTTAAAAATAAAGGCATTAATTGATAAACAATTTTAAAGCTTTCTTTATATTTTAAACTGAAAATTGAGAGAAAATAAACATTTAAAGGAGCATTTTTCTTTTTTTTAAAAAAAAGGTAATTACTTAAAAAAATAATGTCAAAATTTTAAATCAGAAAAAAATTTAGTAAAAAATTTATATACCCTAAATAAAAGATATGAATATCTCCAGGGCCGAAAATCATGTGAATTTTAACTAAATAACTAGAAAACATAAGAAAAATCGTATTAAAATGAAAGAATGAAATTAATAATTAAATTTAATCAATTTTCAATAACTAAATAAATTAGAAGTGAACTTTTCATTAAAACAGGTGGTTAAGAAAACAGCCTTTTCCTGAAAAATAAAATAAAAAGGCAGTGTTTTTAAGGGATGGTGATTTAATTTAACAAAATGGGCACACATATAGGGATGAAAGGGCAAGTGGGGTGGGCCACCCTTCTAAAATTGCTAAGGGGGAAAACTGCATGTGTCAACATTTTAGAAGTAGAAACATTTTATCAATTGACCATTTTTTTCAATTAAATGCTAACATTTCATTTAAAAAATTAATTTTTAATTCAAATCATAAATACTTCAATTTTCAAAATCATTTTTGTCTTCTTAGAGCAAGTATATACTTAAATATGAACCACTTCCAGTAATGTATAATTCTAATTAAAAATAAATTTCAACAGTCATACAAACTTGAAAAAAAAACACATTCCTTTAATAAGTTTGTAATAAAAAATAAAAAAAACAGTGTGTCAAAAACTTCTGCCTTGTTTTCGTTTACAACTCTAAGTAATTGAGGCATACAGATCAGAATTTCAAAAGATAAACCTCTTAGAATGCCTGTATTAATCTTTATTACCTATTAGTTTTTTTTTTTTTTTTTATATGCATAAATTTAATTAAAATAACTTTAAAGTTACATAAACTTTAATATCTAAATAAACAAAAATGGAAAATATTCTATTAAAGCTTGCAATTGAAGAGATTAGTTGAGAAACATGAAAAGAGAGGATTTGATCAATTAATGATAAAATCTTTCCAGTTTTAGGAATATGCAAAGGACTGCTTTGAGTACAGAACACTAAATCATGCTGTAAAGTCATTTAATAAATTGGCTCTAATTTTCTTCCACAAAGCTCTTCAATTGTACCCTACTGATTGTTTTGAACAATGATCTTCGTATTTAAAGGATTTGAATTAATTTCATATTGAGCTTTATTAAGCATTAAATAGTTAGAGCTTATAATAAATAATTAACTTTCTAAATAAATTTCATACATACCACATTTTTCTGAACCAAGTGACCTAACGGTAATGCTAAAAAACATTTTAACTTTTCAGCTCCATCTGTGAGTAAAACATCATACAAATAAATAACTTCCTTCTTTTCATCTTCTAAAGGTGGTGTCAATGCTTTCAAAAAATTCAAATCTGCTGAGTAACAGTAAATAGAAATAACCTAAACAAAAAAAATGCAAATATTTTTCATTTGTATAAAAATATGAGAGACATAATAAAGTTTTAAAAAACTGACATGATTACTTCAATTAAACATAATGGTTGGCACCATGGACATACATATACAAAAATCACTAATTTGGCCATTGTTAGATTTATATGATTGGTAAAAAGCCTATAACATATGAATATTTAAAAGGCTTGGGCAAAAAAAAAGAGCCACACTTTTTTTTTTAATATCAACAGCTCATAGATCAACAAGTTTCCTCAATGTGCTCTAAATGGCAGAACAATATGCAGAAACATCTTATTATTATACTGAAATATCAGCGTTTTTTTTTTTACAAAAATTGTTTTGAATGATGTTAAAAAAAAGAACAATTTGAAAAGGTAGCAAATTCATTACATTACTCCAAATTCTACATATATAAGCCACAATTCAAAATTTCTAGGTAGTTTTTTATTTTATTATATATATAGTTAAAGTAGGGACTTTTATATATCGAGCCACACATATATAGTGGGAAATTAGTAAAAAATAAACTAAAAACTACCATTAATAAATCTTCAACTGGCTATTTAAGCATCAAAACATCCAGCGATTAGAACACTTATATCAATTCTCTTAGTTTCACATTGAATTTTTCAATTTACAACAAATATCTGTCATTTTATCTGCAAAATGAGACCAACACCAGCATGAATAGAATACTTAATACATCGCTACGGCAATAAAAAAAAAATTTCTCATTTGACTTTATACTTAAATTTTGAATTCTATGTAAATTATTGAAGAAAAAAAAAGCATATTGGCTTGTAGTTAGAAATTAAAAATTTAAATAAAGATATTCATAAACTTATGAATAACACTTGTGAATTAAAGGCTAAAACTCACTAATTGATTTTTCTTTCAACCTGCACTTTGGTTGAGAATTATTTTTTAATTTAAGAAATTTATCTTGCAAAGTACCAAAAAAATTTCAACACACAAACTGAATGATTTTTTAAATTTAACTTTTTATCTGAGAGTTCGGGAAAGCATAACATAATTTTCTTTTCTGATGATCTGCAGTAGAAATCAAATGTAAACAGATAAACCTCATCCCCTCTAAAAACTATACGATTCCATCTAGTGGGAAATCACTGCTCGTACACACCACAAAGAGTATGAAATTCATTAACTTTTAGGAAAGGATTTTTTTCATTAATTTTCAAGATTAAGCCATTCATATTAAGTGAAGCATCAGATTAAAATTTATATCATCTTATTTATATTTATCACAATACACACAGCATAGTACTTAACAAATATTATATACTTAAAAGAATGTTGCTTTCTTATTTTTGCAAATACTAAAAACATAAGAGTGTTTTTATGTGTAAATAATTAATTATTATATGAAAATGTAGAAGGCATGTTTATTTTAAATCAAAGTGATGATTAATCAACAACAAATAAAAATAAATTCTGTGATCAGCTAACAATTAAAAAACAACAATCTGAAAAAGTGATTTATATAAATTAAAAAAAAGGGAAAAGTGATTCCTATAAAAATATCTTCCTAGGTAAGTTACTATATAGATGATAATTTACTTTGAAGATATTCAAATACATAATATTTGATCTCATATCTTAACTTGAAAGCAGTTATATTTGATTGAATAATAGTAAGAATTGATTGAATAAGTCAACATCTTGATAAGAGGTATACACAACAAATTTTTAAGCATCTTATATAAATCAACATCAATGTAAAACTTGCTGGTTTTCAACAAAGGAAAGCGAGATTATATTATTGATTCATGGAATTGAATTAATTGGTTCAGGCCATCACATACTAAACCAAACAAATTAATAGCTCGTAAATACTTTTCTAAAAAATATTAAATGTAAAATATATTTACAGCAAAGCAAATATCTCTGCTTCATTTCGGTTAGAATGTGGAATAGGGTGCCCTTTGGATTGGGCACTGTAACCTAGAGGTCTTACTGTATATGAGATCTTACATTTGATTATTTTTAATGCGAATCCTTATTATTAAAAATCTCATTCTTAAGTAATTTTCCCTGTTTTCTGCAAGAACAAAAAAAATTTGCCAAAATAAAAGGGGTACACTACTGTAAACTTTCACTAAGTTTTTGATAAAAAAAAAAACTAATTTCATTAATAGAAAATTCTCAGTACGGCTAAATTAATAACCGCATACTTGAAAATCACCAGGAACACGAGAACTATCGCTAATTAATTTATATTCCCGCAGCACACTACGAAGTCTTCTTAAATTTCCTGCCATAATAATGCATGGTTTCGTTTTTATTTATATTTTTAATAATAACGTTGCCATAGCGATAAGATAAATTTTCGGAACTATTCAAAGTTTCACTTCTAATTGCCAATATTCAAAAACTAAATAATGAAGGTCTAAGTAAATCATCATAAACTTAAAAGTTTCAATAAGATTTTAGTTATTCTTGAAACATAAATTTTTTTTTATATCTTATATATGTTTCTTTCTTACATAAGCTGTGAAAAATTCTGATTACAAATCAAATTTTTTATTTTCTTTAGCAAAAGAATAACTCAACTCCGAATTTCTTAACTATATTGGAAATTCTCGATTTTTAGCCATTTCGTACAAAACAATTTAACTTTTAATTTGTGCACCCCAAGTGACCTACTGTATGTTCCAAAACGCTTTAATTAACTTTCTTTCATGTATAGTTTGTGTGAAACAAGTTTATTTGTTATTAATTTAATTATTATAGATATAAAGAATAATATTTTTAATGGGCGACCTTTAATTCGTTCAAAATAACTATACGTTTTTTTTTCTTTCTTTTTTTTTTTTTTTTACTTTTCTAAATAAAGATTATTAATATTTTCTTTTGCAAAAAATAAAGAAAAAATTTGGTTTCTTTCTAAAATACAAGTATTTAATTAAAATTTGACTTCTAGTATCTACATATCTTGTTTGGAAAAATCCCATTATAGTAGAAGGAAAATTGATATTTTTTTATCAAATTCACAAATGCTTATTTAATTTGTTCATTAAAAGTTACATAATTTTATTTTATATTTTTAATAAATTTTATTTAACTCTAAACAGTCTTAAGCAATTTTATATTTACACTAGTTAATAACTTTTTCTTATTTAATTAGAATTTAATATTTTAAATCTCTTGTATAAAAATTAAAACATGTTAATTTAGTGAAAAAGGTTTTTTTTTTTTAAAAAGTGAGTTAATGAGCCTTAATGTTCTTTGCTTGATAATGTATTTCAGCTTTTAAAGAAGAAAATGTTATAAGGATTTTAAAACTACCTGTCATAAGTTTAATATTAGAAAGTTTTTTTGTGTCATTTTAACACTATTGTTATTTACATATTTTGAAATGCCAAGCAACTGTCAATGTTTATCTATTTTTCCCTTCCAAACTACAGCTGTTATATACTGAAAGTGTTTGTTGCCTTGGTACAAATTTGTTGCCAGTACTTGGTACAAATAAAAAGTAGTTTGTAGCTTTTAACTCAGTTTTTCCCTCTTTGCACTGAGACTTTCAAAATTTGTTTATACTTGCCCCTTCCATGCCATTTCTGAAATTGATGCATAATAGACTGTTCAAAAACCACCTAACTTTCTCATGCATCAATTTCTTAAGATGAATGCAAACGAAACATTATGTATGCTTATTCTATGGCTTATATGTAGGGGTATTTACTTTTTGTAGTTTCAAACAACAAAGGGAAATTAGTGTTTTATTTGTTTGTATTTTTAATGAAACAGTGTCGTTTATTATGAGATAAAAGTAGCATATTTGGTTTCATTTATTTATACTTAGGAAACTAAAGTATGCTATACTTCATTATCCTCATCACTTTTTAATTATATAGTGTACTTACGTTTCAATGTGTTTACTGTATTCTTACTGCCTTAATCATCACTGTTTAAAAACAAAGTTTAAATAAAAATTTCTTGACTTCTCTTAGCTTTTTTAAAATATAAGAAATGTAAAAATGAAATTTAAAGCATGTAATATTTTACATGCATGAAAACATATAAAGACCTTAAGTATTTATTCATGTATAGGAATTTTTTATCTGTATTAATTAATATATCTCAGTCAATGAACCGTGAAGGTTAATCCAATAGAGTAAAAGTGAGGAGAAATATAATTAAACTTTTGAAATTGTATGCTTAATTATATTGCAAATTATAGACAATGGTGCTGAAAGCAACAAAAAAGCCTAAAAGCAATAAACAATAGTCCTAGATGCAGTAATATAATAGAAATGTCAGAAAAGACTTTTTTATTTTAAAAAAATCATAAAAATGCATTATTCAATAGACATTGGGTTAAACTGTTTTCATGCTGTTTCAACTCCTAAAAAAAAGTGGTTGAATCACTTATGTAGAAATTTTTTAACGATTACTAAAATTGCAAACTATCACAATTTTTCTTAAATTAATATTTTGTAAGTTCTAATTCTATATTAAAAAAGCTGTTGTATGCATTTATAATTTCTTATTCATCTTATTATTTTTTGTCATACTCTCTTATTTACTCTTAAATATTGTTTGAATCACATTAATGCATTTTATTAAAACTAGTTGTGATATGAAATAAATTTGTGTTGTGATACTAATAAAACTGTTAATCATATTAATAATAAAATTTAAATATATATATTACCCATAAAGATACAATGTCTAGACATTCTATAGAATGTCTGATTTCAAACTTTGCTGGTAGCATATAAACCAAATAAATTAAGCTAACGTTTTTATCTTCTTATTTATAGGCTTGCATATTTACATTGTTTAAGCAAATTCACTTTAATAACCTCATATCTATTTCACCTAATATAGGTTCTTGTTCATAATTTTAATTTTTTAACAAAAATTCTACAGAAAACTGAGATGTTTTAGAATTAATATGTTTTTCTCTTAAGGATAAGTGATGTAGAAAAATTAGTATTCTATGAGTTTGAATTTTATAGCATTTTTATAAATTCAATTGTTAGCAAAACTATATTCTATGCAAAATATTTTAAAATTTGCAACAGTGAACAATAATGGCTTGAAATATTTCTTGAAAATATATGCATGAAATGAAATATAAGCTCAAGAATACTTGTTAAAAAATAATCTTTTACAATTAATGTATCACTACTTGAATTTTTGAAATTCAAGGATTAGGAACCTCTTGTAAACATTATTATTATGTGTAGTATAAAATTGTGCTGTGTAACATTGATAGTTTTGTAAAGAAGATAATGAATTCAATAATTTTTAAAATGATTCTTATTTACAGGTATGAAACTGCTTAAATCAAGTTGAAATTTTCTGATGAAAGTTTTGTGTATGAAATAATGTCATTGGGAGACTCTATGATGCAATTATGATTTATTCTTTCTACCTTGAGAGAATGCTAAGGTAAATTTTTTCTAATATAAATTATGAACTATTATAATTAACATTTTGTTAAACTTTGCTGTATTTTGATGCAAAACTATAAAGGGTATATTCCTAAGAAAAAATCAAACATGTAACAAAACACTAGTCTCAAACAGTTGACATTTGTGATGTTATTTTTATCATATATTTTGGATTGTTTAATATTATTTCATAATATCGTATCATAATGCTTCTATGAAAAGTTGTTTCTGATATTCTGGGTAAAATTTATTTATAGTTTTTTTGTTTGTTTTTAATTATAATTTACATGAAACTCCTTATTTAAGTACATATATAGTTTTTGCTAGATGTTTAAAATATTCATATAGCTGAATAATTATTTTAAAAAAAATTTCCTTAAAGTATTTTCAGTGCTAACTACATTTTAATTTTAACTACAGAGTTATTCATATCTTTTTCTAAATTTATTCATTTTAAATGCATATATGCATATTTTTTTTAGTGTACCTAAAATATTCACTTAAGTTGGGGAAAAATCATTTATGAATAAGGTTTATGCCAGTATGGCCACAATTGTCGTCAAATGTTCAACAAATGATTTTACAATTAGATACGTGGTCGACAAAATTGCTGTCTTGAAACATGTTTCGAAATTACAAAATAATAGCAGAAAATAGTTTTTTGCATCTAATGCCATACATTTAAAATTAATTGTTGTACTAATTTCATTGTTCTCCTCGTAGGTTAGATTTTATTTTTCAAATTTTTCAAACAGAATAATTGAAAGTGTCTGGTACAAAAAATTTTAAATTTAAATTTTGATATTTCTAATTTACATGTTGTACTAGGCTTCTTTGTATTCATGTACTGGCAGTTTAATTTGTCATCAATAAAACATTGTTTTTTGCTCTTTTAGATTTGACTTTATTTATAATTTTATACTTTTTATATAATTGATTTTTAATATAATGTTTTGTTAGTGCTTACGTTCTCTGTTTTCTTCATCTATTTATTTATTTGGTTTAAGCATTTTAATTTATATAGTGAATCTGTTTACGGATATTATTTTAGCTTTTTTTCATTTAATTTTAATAAATACACCTTAAAAAATATGGGGTAATGAACCTAATTAGTTTTAGGGTGTAATAGATGGCAATTACTAATTTTTGATGTATTTTGATTTGATTGCTTTTTACCATAACAGAAATTATGCAATTGTAAAATTCAGTTTTTTTTCTCAACTTTGTCTACCATATTAAATTTTTGACCCACTAAATGAATACCTAAGTAGTTTTATTGGACCACTAAATTTTCATTACTAGTGTGAACCATATTTATGACAGTTTCTCTTTGTTTCATAAATATTAACTACTTATTTGTTTCATTTAGGATATTGATATCATTCAAATAACTTAAGAGTAGTAAAGCTTTTTACTACATTAATCCTACACTATGAGTGAAAATAACACTACTTCATCAGCTACAGTTATGAGATTAAATGTTAGTTCTAACTCAAATGGTATTGTTTTCAATGCTGCAAGTATCAATTCCATTTTGAAAACAGTAAATTTGCCGAACTCAAATCCTGTCTCTTCAAATTCTACCAGCAAACTCTCTTCAAATTTGACTTGGAATTTCAATGATAGCCTGAATTCTAAGGAAACGAACAATTTAGACACATGTTTTCAAGCGGAAAATCTTCAGCAGTTGAGCACCAACGTTTTACCTCCTTACATTCCAGGTTCTCCAACAAGTGTCATAAATCTGGAGAGTTTTGAGTTTCATTGTTGCACCGACTGTGGTGACACTTTTGCCCTCAAATCTAGTTTAACCTTTCATTTAGAAAGGCGATCTATACTTATAAGATTCCCTTGTGCTGTCTGCAAATCTGTTAAAACTTTCTATAATCGATGTATGTTACTCTCCCATATTAGATCGCACACTGATAAAAATAAAGCTTCAGATATTACAAGAGCTGTAGTTATTCCTCTACCTCGAATTCAAATGGATGGCCTACAGACTGAGTCATCTAATGTCCCGGATGACGAGTTATCATCATCAGCAGAAGATAACAGCATTCCTCCTTCTGATCTTTTAGAATGTTCTTTAAATGTTCTCGAAGGTGATGACCTCTCTTCGGATAAAACATCAAATGAAGATAGTAAAAATGCTGTTAAGGTTAAATGTCTTGATTGTAATGAAGAGTTCAACAGTACTGAAGAGAGAGCTCAGCATTTAACCCAAGATGACAAGATACCAGTAATTGTCAATCAGTGTAATAAGTGTAATATGGTTTGCCCTTCTAAGTGTTTCCTGAAAGCTCATCAGAGGATACATCTTCAAATTAGTCCATATGTGTGTCCAGAATGTGGAGGAAGTCCTACTCCTGTATGGATAGATTTCCAATATCATGTAAAGTTTCATTGTTTTCACAACGCTAGGGGTATTGGTTACAAGTGCCCTGTGTGCAAACGTTTATGCGCAACTAATGATGCTTTGCTTAAGCATATGGAATTACACACAGAGAAGTATGCTAAGTGCAATTCCTGTCCAAGAGCGTATATGAATGTTGGTTCTTTTAATGCTCACATCAAACTTTATCATGCTGATGATGATACTTCTAAGTTGAAGTATAATATGATTTATAAATGCTCATTATGTGATATTGTTTTCTTAAATCAAGAGCAAATGCTGGCTCATAGATCAACTCATCTCAAAGAACAAATTTGTGAGTACGTATTTAGCTGTATGCAATGTGGTAAACCACATGAAAACAAAAAGGACCTGTCTGAACATATTAGAACATATCATCCAAAAATTTACAAATATCTAGTAACTAGTAAGCAAAACAGTGAGTCTAAAAATAAAAATACCGATACGATAAAGCCATCATTTCTTGGTAAAATAGAATGTATTTATTGCAATTCCATTCTCTCCTGTTATCAGGGATACAAAACTCATCTTGCCAAAGCCCATGCAAATTATAATCAACCTTGTGCATATTGCTATATGGTATTTAATAGTAGAGAAGATATGATAAGTCACGGGAAAAAGCACTTAAATAAGGGTTCATATTTATGTCTTTTGTGTAACAACAAAAGATGGAGTGATGAAAAACATTTAGAAAACCATTTGCGGAAACACGCAGAAACAGTCCAGCATTGTACAGTTTGTCCAGTCTGTGATGAAATTTTAAAAACGCCCCCAGAAGTGGCGAGTCATTTGCGGGAGGAACATAAGTTGTTTTTTAAAGTGGATAGTTTCACGAAGCAATCTAAGGAAATCGTTACCTGCCATTTCTGTCATGACTCATTTGGTAAATATGCATTTTTGTTCAATGCAATATTGCATTTTTTATTATTGTACTTTCAATTCATAGGGCTAATTATATCTGATATAATGTTTACAATTTAAATGCAAACTTCAACCCTAGTTTGAGACCAATTTCCATGCCTACTTTATGTGTGATGGTATTTAAAATAATAGAGAAAAAAATAATTCTCTGCCAGGTTATCTTGGATAAATAAGGATGTACTGAATATGAGTAATGCTTTTGGCTGAAGAATGAATATTTGGCTAGCTGTATACTAATCACTTAATATTCTGCCACCAAATGGTTTTTAAATTTTACCAATAGTTAAGTTTTTGTGTAAAATCATCTAGTGGTTACACAATGTTTTTATACAAAAACCGCTTGTGGCATCTATCTTTCTTGTGGTAACACAATGTTTTTGTACAAAAACCTCTTGTGGTATCTATTCTTCTTGTGGTAACAAGTACAATAAATTTAAAATTATCTTCATGAAATGCTTTATCATATAAGTAATTTAAATTCCACAAATAAATGCCGAATAAAAAGGCAAAAAATAAAATATTCTTTTTCTACGTATAGTAAAACTAAAAGTAGTGGCAGTAATAGCTAAAACTTAATTAGTCTCTTAGTTTTAAAAATAAATTGCCCATTTATTATTTCTTGGAAAGTGCAACTATTGAAATTAAGAAATGTGTGTTCCAACATGAATATTAATAATATCTTGTATATTAAATTTTGATTAATTATGCTTCATATATATTAAGTTTCAATATGAATTTGTTCATACAAATAAATATAACACAAAAAACTATTTAAATATGTCCTAAATTACATGACAAAATAGACTCAAATGTTTTTGTTTCATTTTTTTTAAACGGTTAAAGAAGACATTATAATAATACATAAGTATAAAATAATCACATTTAAATAAGCATAATTACTATTTTGGGCAAGAAGAATGTGTGCTTTACTAATATAATGCATTCACGCACATTGAAAGTCACATATGTTTCTGCTGTAGCCTTCTTTATATTCCAAAACCAGTTTTCCCATATTAAGACGGGCCTGTGGAAGTGTTGCATAGAGTAGAAATATTTTTCTAGATTTGCCGATTTTTACAAAATCAACAGTGGGGTTGAAAATGTAGGGAAAAAGTTCATAATGGATATTTCATTCATGCAAATTTTAACCACGCAATCTTTTGACAAGAAACCTCAGAGCAGGTTAGGGTACAATATTTAACTCGTGCAATTTGAATTTAAGATCCAGGGCTGATTGTGCTCCGGAAAATATCCGGATTTCCGGATATTTCGCCAACAGGAATCCGGAAGTTTCCGGAGATCGAAGGTCCAGACGTTTAAAAAAATCATTGATCACAGAAGTTTCCGGAAATCAAATTTTCAAAGGTTGAACTTAAAAACACAGTTTATTTTATTTGTTTGTAAGGGAGAGCCAGAGAGATACTTTATAGGCTTATATTCATGATTAATATTAATTTTTTTTATCAGTAAATAGTTGTTAAAATCATAAACTCAAGAAAGAAAGACATATTTGTAAATTTTAATTATTTCTCCAGGTTATCATGGGTATGTGTAAATGGTATAGGTATGTGTAAAATTTTAAATATATTTTAAGTAAGCTAAGAAATATTGAGAAAAAGGAAAAAAAACTAGTTTAAATTTTTTTCTGATTTTTCAATTTAAACCGTTTTTTTGTTTTTTTTTAACTCAAGAAATTTTCCGGAATTTTGACTAGGGCTCACAATCACCCCTGAAGATCAATAAGTCTAAAGTTAAGGCTTTTCAAAAAAGAAATTCTAATCTAATAAAAAAAATGTGTTAATTTTTACGATAAGTATGAAATGCAAAGCAGTTACTTTTATAAAACATTCATTACCACAAATGTGTAAGTAATTGTTTTAATTATTATTTTCTGATTCATTTGCAGCTAAGGATAGTGAACTTCAAGATCATTTGAAATTGAAACATCAAATAGACAGTGTGAAACGTCATACTTCTACCGAGAATGAAGACAAAGACAGTGATAATGTGTGTAAAAAATCCCGCATTGAGGGAAATGTCTGTACTAAATGTAACTACCATTCTACTGTGCGGGAAGATTTCAAGAAGCACATACTCTCTCATAAAACAAACAAAAGTACTTCTCAGTGTCAGGAATGTGGACAATGTTTTGTAGTAGAACCGGCATTAGTTAAACATTTAAGAATCGCTCATAAAATTAGTGATACCAAAAAATACATTGAGGAAGAAGGTACAAACTGCATGCCTGATTTTGAAAATCCTACTGAAGTTTCTACTTGCAATTCTCTCATTTGCAATGTTTGCTTTACAACATTTTCCAATGAATCATCCCTCAAAACTCATATGCGAAGCCATGGTATGGCTTTCATTCAAGCTGCAAAATCAAATAATACTTAAATTGTGTTATTTAAATCATTCCATTATAATTATTCTATCTCTATTTTTTTTTTTTTTCATTAGATTTTGTTTAAATTTTAGTTTTAGATTATTATAAATTTTTTTTGCATATATTTCTTTCAAATGCAATTTTAGAGAAATTTTAAGATTGCAATAAGTAGATGTACGATAATTTGACAGGGTGCGTAGCTCTTTTACAAAGTGCGTAGTGCTTTTACAAAGTGCGTAAAGGTGCTTAATTTTGATTTACGTTTTTTAAAAGCCCTTTAAGGTGCCTTTTTTATTCGGGGTTTGTAAAAAGTGCTTAATTTTCAATCTTTTTAGAAAGAGATTTTTTCTTTGCCCTGTCGATTGTCATTTTAAATTACAAAAATTGGATGATTTTGACAATTTTCTCTGCAATATTTATCAGAAACTAGTTATTTTATAATGAATATATGAAGTTTTTGAAAATTTTTTTGAATTTTATTGATTTTATGTTTATAAATTTTAAGAACTTGAAACAATAGAAAAAGATGATTATAATTACTGTACAGGTCCTAATTATGAATTTTTTTTTTTTTAGGAAAGTGTTTAAAAATATTTTTTTAGTGCTTAAAAAGTACTTATGAGGTGCTTATTTTTTGTTGAAAAATCTGGCTACGCACCCTGTTTGACTATAACTGTAACACATTCTATATTTTATTTCATGTTAATGAATCTCAACTTTCACCCCACTTTAACTCAATTTTTAATAAAGCCGACTTGATCTCTTATAGCTAAACTACTAAGCAAAAAATAAAGTAAATAACCACGACCAAGGAAGAAACAATTTCTTCCCTTTTTTCTTCAAATCTATCCATAATCACCAATCCTCTTGAATAAGTTAAGACAGTGGGAGAGTAAATCTTTGGTGAATGAGTAGGCTTGTTTCCTTTGTCAGCATCAATGATGCTCTATATTGCTTTGAAATTCGGCAATGTAGGTTTTCAAACTTATTTATTTAAATTTTACCAAAATTTAGTTCTGCTTTGTGTTAGAATTCGACTCTAAAAGATGTATAAGAGAAAGTTAAAAACTCTTAACTTAGAAGTAAAAGTGAATCTTCGTGATTTGAAATCCAACCAATTACAAGAAATAGCATTGAAATGTGCGAATTCCTCTAAACACCCTATTAACAATATTAAGAGAAAAATAAAATGTCATTAAATGTGATTTTATCAGTTTGCTATTAAAACGATAATTATAATTTAATTTTTTTTTTAAATTTGGAAACCGAAACTATGTTGAATTTCTGATAGTTTGAATTTTTTGTCTGACTCAATTAAATTAAAAGTTATTATGGATTGACTGGACCCTTGTTTTTGTGGTCAATTTTTATTTGTAGAAAATGCATTTTCTTTAACATTAAAAAAGAAATTATTTTTAATATTTATTTGTTGTTTTATCTTTAATTTACAAATGAATTTTGAATTGTAAGGTATATAAATTTTTTGCTCCAAATTAATCTACCTAATTTTAAATGACAAAATCAAGAAATTTAAAAAGAATTAAAAGAAATCAGTTGCGTTCTTGAAAAAAAATTTGGTTTCTTTGACATGCTGGACACACAAAATTGACATTCATGAAGAAAAAAATTAAATAAATTTGTTTTTTGAAACCAGTGGTATACTTTGATAAAAAAGGAACTAAAAATTCATAAAAAATAAACAAATATTTAAAAAATTATGATAATAGTTGGTATTAGACATTCTTTATTATTGTTTTATTCTAGTATTTATCGTGAAAATAAAAGTCTTCTTACCTTTAATGATTCCAATTACCGGGTATTTATGTTGTAATTGAAAAAAATTATCTTGTTACGTTTTAAAAATGTTAACTAAATGTATCCCTGTATATGTTCTCTTCAATTTTTTATTCATGTGCTAACTTTGAATTTCATATCTATGCTCTTTTGTTTTGTTATAACTTAGACATTCTTTATGTTTTCCTTATGTTATTACTCATTGCATTGTAAAATTTTGTGAAAATGCTCTTAAATACATGAGTATAGCAAGAAAACCTCTAGTATAATGGATATTGTAAACTGTATTTAAACTCAATCTCATATGTTGAAATGAATGTATTTATTATGAAGGTTATGTTTTTAGTATCTAAAGTGTTGACTGTTATGCTATTTGAGATGTGTACATGAACTCTCCAGGTAAACATAACGCTTTGCCAAATGGAGTTCCTGAAATATTATTTGCTTATTCTCACTTTATATTTTTCAAGACTAAAGGGAAAATTATTGACATTATAGGCACTTTTATATAAATATATATTATGATATAGATAAATATATTTATGATATCCATTTTATTAGATAATTTTTGTTAACCCCTGCATTTATTTAAAATATCTACTCATGTCATTTCTTTCCCTTTAATTTCTCCACAAATTTACCATTTAAATTCATTTTAATAATTAAAAAAAGAATTCTTACTGCTGTTTGTTAATCCCAATTACTTACCTCCTCTTTTGATTGGAAGTAAGTGACTTGTGCACCCTCTTAAGATAGTTTGGTTATTGTTTTGCATGAGTCTGTGTGCATCAATAATAATCAGTGCATCAAATTTTTTACCTGAATATCTTATGGTTTTTAAGTCTGGTGAGATCTTTATCTTTGTTAAATCAGTGTTCTCAAAACTCAGTTTGGTATATTGGTCTAATATTACTCTACCCTCTTACTTAAACTTTAATTGAATAAATCTATTGTTTTTAAGATTTTTCTATTAATTTTTCCTATAACATCCTAAATTAATACTATCAATCTGAAAGCTTATATTACCTGTATGCTCCTCAAGTGCTTTACCTTCTAATAAGCATGGGTTACATTTTTCTAGTTTAATGCATACCAAGTTCTATCCCAGGCAGTGGCCCTATCAGCTTGTCTGGGATGTAAAGCTGGACAGCGTGAAATGCAAACCATGTTGCCACTATTGTGTTGCTATTTTGCAAGGATTAGCTGTTGCAGAAATTTTTTAGTTAGCTTCTTTAAATAATCTTTCTTTCTTTTATTTTGTTCTTTTCCCTTGTATTTAGTGAAAGACTTAGTTTTAATACAGTTTTAATTTGTTACTATGCATTTGCAATGCTTGTGTTTCTTACTCTATAACTTCTTCTGGCTCTAATGCTATTAACCTTTAAATTCAATCCATTTGTACACTATCTATTAATTTAGTTGTTATAAATTAAAACTCAACATCATTAATCAATGTTGTATTACATTTAATGCAACTATCAGATTAAACTATTAGACTAATATTAGATTAAATTTTTTACTTGATGAAATTGTTTCTATTATACAGTCCTGTTACATTAATATGACCACCTGTCTAAGTCAGCCAGAATAACCACTTTTTGCAGAGCAGACCACTGAAAGGTTCTTGAAAGTGTTCACTGGTATGTTTAGCCATGCCGACTCCAGGGCATGTTCAACCTAATCCAGGTAGTCCTACAGATTGTTTTATTTATTTAAGTACACGGAGGTTGGTAGCCAGAGACGTAAGATAAACTAATCCTGGTTCACATGTTTCTGATTTTGGATGGTGCGATTTTGACATTTACGATATACTTTCACCACGCCGTCACGTGAGCAGTTTTCAAAATGAGCCATTTCGGAAATGCATCTATCCTTGGCTCAAAACAAATTATCATGTCTCTTTGGACATCTGATAAATTGGTCCTTTTCTAGGTGATGCCAATTATTGTAGTGTTCCTTGGACACCCTTTATGTAACAGAATGTGTAGCGTTTTTAAAAAGTGCTTAAAGGTGCTTATTTTCATTTTTTAAAAGCCCTTGAAGGTGCTTTTTTCCATGGATGTTTTTAATAAGTGCTTAATTTTCCCTTTTCTGAAATGTGATATTTTTCTTTACCTTGTTGATTTTCGCCTCAAATTATGTAAAAAGACATTGCCCTATTCAACGTTTTCACAATTAATTCAACCCCAATTTATTTCAGCTTACCGCCAGTCTGTAGTGTATGAAAAGCACCATTTGTATTACATGTTTGATTAAATACTTGCGAGACCGCACTTAAACTGAGGGACCGCACGTAAACTGAGCTGGATTCAGTGGTAACGATTTTTGACTCTCATGTGCAACCCTGCTGCATTTTGCAAGAGATTCTCAATTTCAGACTTCATTTTCCGCCCTCTGTAATAGAAACCAAAAAATTCTAATTTTTGCTGATAGCTGGTAGCAACTAAACATTGTCAATTTTTTTTTCTCTATTAATGATAGAAAATTTCATCTCTCTTGTTAATTTCATCGTGTGTGACGTGCCATCGTTTTCGTCGCTGTAAATAAAACCATCAATTGTCAAAACTTGCCAACCCTGTCTAATGATATTTTTCAAAGTGCTTGAAAAGTTCTTATTTTTTGTTGAAAAACTTGGCTATGCACCCTGTATGAGCTGCACTGCAATGTGATTTCTTCTGTGATTGGTTATTTCACATTGATCCCGAAATTTGGTGGTGGACATTAATGTAACTAGACTGTTTATTTGGAAACTGAACAGCATCATATAAGATAAGTTTCCTTTACATGCAAAAACATTGCAGCGACATCTATCGAAATGCAATCTTTAATAATATATGTGTGTAGAAAGATAAATTGTTCACGATAAGTTGGAAATTATCAGATTCTTGCTTCTTTTTCAGTAATTTCTTTTAGAATATTTTTCTTATAAAATATGTATAATTTATTGTATTTTCAGTAAAAAATTTTATGATTTGAAAGAGGCTAGTTCAAATTTTTTCTTTATTGTTTTAAATAAAATTAGTTTATTACGATTTCTTTAATACTGTGTATTTTTTATGATAAAAATTTTGTTAATTTTTATAATATCTTATGAATATCATAAGAATTTAATTATGCTGTGCATATAACTGAAATTACATAATTGTTAAATTACCGATTGTGTTCAACATTTGAAAAATGTTGAATATGTCTTGTATATTTGTAAAACGTACTATAAAATTGTTTAGTACTTTTAGAAAATAAAATACATTTATTTTTTTTACGTATTGTGTATTTATTTCAGTAAAACTGCACACTTTTTTAAGCAAAATATTTCCTTTTGTTATCAGAGTTTAAAGGATTAATTTCTTTGTTGTTGAAAACTTGCATAATTTTTTTTATTAAATTATTGCTTTTATAAATATAAATCATAAAATATAGAACAAGCAAAATCTAGAATTTACTCAAAACGATATTTATAAATATTTGGCATTATATTTATGGCTGGAAAGAATCTTCCACCCCCTCGAAATTTCAGAAATAACTATGGATTGATATTCTAAAAAGGTAAGTGTTAAAGAGGAAGGATTAGCATGGTAACAGTCCTCCTTGGCCAGTCCACCCGCCTGCTCATTGCCGTATATGTCGGCATGAGATGGGATCCACTGAAAATAAATATCGTGGAATTTTGAAATGAGTTTGAGGAGGATAGAAATACTAGTTTGATCTCCAATTGCAATCCAGTTGTGGAGGTGTTGAAGAGGTCATCAAAGTCCTTTTCATTAAGAACAGCTTCAAGGCCTTGTAAAATTGCTATTAATTCACTCTTGAAGACCTGTGAGAAATCAGGGTTGTGGAGGCAGATGGTCATTCTATCCCCTGGTTTCTTAATGTAGATGCCACTGCCTGCGTGATCGTCCAGTTTACTGCCGTCGGTAAAAAATTTTATGGCATTGTCGGAGATCTTATTTATGATTTCTAAGGCCAAGTGTCTGAGATGAGCTGAGATCAAGTCCTTGGTGAACGGGGTAGTCAATTCGAAGTGGAAATGAACTCTTGGGAGTCCCTCGGAGGGATTCAGAGACAAGATTTTAAGGAGTGGGGCTCAATTTCATTATAAGGCAAACGCATATATATTTAACGCATTATAAGGCAAGGTATGTTTTGACTTATTATTTGTAAATTTTACATACAAATAATGCCAACATTGATCAAATTCACTCGTCTGAGTCCAGTTATGAATATAATATCGATAAATTTTACTAAAGTTTGAATTAACATAGTTTTTTTACATTCAAAAACTGCGAGATCCTGCACAAAGTAGCCCCACATGACTGTGATTATAATATGAAAGAGTTTTTCTGTTAATTATTAATTTTCGCAAACAATATTAACTCTCTTGAGAGGGAGTTAATATTGTTTGCAGTTATACTTTCAGTTATTTAACTCCTAACAATCCCTCTTGAAATGTTCAAAACTATTGTTTATACGCCATCTAAAATACTATGGGCATGAGAATTACATACTTTCCCTAGACAATGTATATAATATGGTTTGGTAATTGAAAATCGCAGAAAAAAAGCACATTATTATTATTATTTTCTATATTACAGAATTGATTAGCATTTTCTTTATTCCATAAATCTATATTTTGTGAAACATTAATTTTATCGTTATTAGTTATTAATAATGTTCGATTAGGAAAACATCAGTAAAGAGTATACTGGGTCCACTAATCTCTACCGCAGTTTATTATCCTGTTTAAACTAATTTGTTAATTATCAACAGTACATTGTTATTGCGCAAAATGTATGGCTTTTTTTATAATGTTAGTAAGCAAAATAAAATATGGACCTATCTGTTGCACGAAGAAATTACTTTCAACTACTATTAATAAATGATAGGCCGAGATAACCTGGTTTGCAGGGCACTGGACTCACATTTGTGAAAACGGGAGCTTTAATCGAGTTGTAGTATATAGTGTCTGATACACTTTAAATATGTCGGGTTACAAAGTCCTCCATGCTCCCATAACAAATTATACCTCTAGGGGTGCTGAATTGGAGATTGATCATTCTCTGGTTCAGGTCAAAATTACGATCTGTGGATGAATGAATGGGTCCGCCCAATGAGCGGGTAAAGCAGAAGTCGAATTCTAGGCCATAGATGGCGCCACTGGAAAACAAGAACAATCGCAACCCTTGTCTTAATAGCATACGACAACACCAACATTTATAAATGATTATCAGATTTGCAGGGCACTGGACTCACATTCGTGAAAACGGGAGCCTGAATCGAGTTGTAGTATATAGTGTCTGGTACACTTTAAATCTGTCGGGTCACAAAGTCATCCATGCTCCCGTAACAAATTATACCTCTAGGAGTGCTGAATTGGAGATTGATCATTCTCTGGTTCTGGTCAAAATTACGATCTGTGGATGAATGAATGGGTCCGCCCAATGAGCGGGTAAAGCAGAAGTCGAATTCTAGGCCATAGATGGCGCCACTGGAAAACAAGAACAATCGCAACCCTGTTCTTAATAGCATACGACAGCACCAACATTTATAAATGATTATCAGATTTGCAGGGCGTTGAACTCACATTCGTGAAAACGGGAGCTTGAATAGAGTTGTAGTATATAGTGTCTGATACACTTTAAATCTGTCGGGTCGCAAAGTCCTCCATGCTCCCATAACAAATTAAACCTCTAGGGGTGCTGAATTGGAGATTGATCATTCTCTGGTTCAGGTCAAAATTAAGATCTGTGGATGAATGAATGGGTCCGCCCAATGAGCGGGTAAAGTAGAAGTCGAATTCTAGGCCATAGATGGCGCCACTGGAAAACAAGAACAATCGCAACCTTTGTCTTAATAGCATACGACAACACCAACATTGATAAATGATTATCAGATTTGCAGTTCGTTGGACTCACATTCGTGAAAACGGGAGCCTGAATCGAGTTGTAGTATATAGTGTCTGATACACTTTAAATCTGTCGGGTCACAAAGTCCTCCATGCTCCCGTAACAAATTATACCTCTAGGGGTGCTGAATTGGAGATTGATCATTCTCTGGTTCAGGTCAAAATTACGATCTGTGGATGAATGAATGGGTCCACCCAATGAGCGGGTAAAGCAGAAGGCGAATTCTAGGCCATAGATGGCGCCACTGGAAAACAAGAACAATCGCAACCCTTGTCTTAATAGCATACGACAACACCAACATTTATAAATGATTATCAGATTTGCAGGGCGTTGGACTCACATTCGTGAAAACGGGAGCTTGAATCGAGTTGTAGTATTTAGTGTCTGATGCACTTAAAATCTGTCGGGTCACAAAGTCCTTCATGCTCCCATAACAAATTAAACCTCTAGGGGTGCTGAATTGGAGATTGATCATTCTCTGGTTAAGGTCAAAATTACGATCTATGGATGAATGAATGGATAAAGCAGAAGTCGTATTCTAGGTTATAGATGGCGCCACTGGAAAACAAGAACAATCGCAACCCTTGTCTTAATGGTATACGACAACAACAACATTTATAAATGATTATCAAACTAATAAAAAGCTTGAAATAATAATATTTCATATCTTATAATGCCTGGGCTAAGTGACGAATTGTTTAATCAATTCGTACTGTATTGTAGGCTTTTTTGCTACACTTGGGGCATACATTAGATTGAAAAACTAAATGAAGATTTGTTTGAATTCAGTAAAAATTTCAACAAAAAGAATAATAAATCAATATTGGGAATTGCTTATGTTTTGGCAATCAAAGATCACCTATTTTCAAATAATCATTATTACAAATTCAAGTTATGATTAATTCCAATATCTCGATTCTTTTTTATTTCTTCCTTCTTTTTTAAATCGATTTGAAAATTAAGCTCTGTTCCATTTTTGGTATTTTAAGTTTTATAAAAATGGATTCTGAATGCTGGCTAATCATCAGATTTCTACATGAAAATTAATTAATCTCGCATAACATTTTATTGAGCAAGTAACAGATATAAACTAATTTTGTAAATTGTGCAGCAGCTCTTAAAAAAAATGTGGTAAATTTTTTTTATTTTTTATTTAGTTAGTCTGTTAAATCCGTAAAGTATTTTTTTATTTAAATTGTTTGTTTGCAGTTGAGTTTTTTTAAAGTAATATTTCTGTATTCCCATTAAATTAAATAGGGTTGTTGTTGTTTTTCAATAAAATATCCATATTTTATAAATAATGTGCATAAGAATAGAGTACTCGCCTTCCATTGAGGTGACCCAGATCCGACTCCCAGCGAGGCTGGTCTACACAAATTCAGCACCTGGCTCGCACCAACCACTGTGTTGTCGTAAAATATCATCTGTCATGGGTTCGAGTCCCCTTGTCGTCAGGCTAGCCGTTGGAGGTTTTCGTGGTTTTTCCACTCCATATAACGCAAATAGGGTTATTTCCATTAAAGAGTCCTCTACAAAAGCAAATTTCTCGTAATGCTTGATCCAGAACTTCCCTTGTCTTCTCGATTGGGTTTAAAATTTCAAGGCAATGAAATTTTAATATTGGTATTCGTAAACTGAGAATTTGGTTGGCTGTTCAGCACAAGTTATAAAATAAAATAAAACATTTCAATGATTGTTTTTTTCAGTGCTTTCAAATGCTATTTGCCACCCAAACTTTTTTTTTTTGATTATTATTTTCTTATTTATATTTATTTTTGTTTTATTCATATTTATTATTTTATATTTATTTTTGTTTTATTTATATTTATTATTTTATTTATATTTATTTTTTTATTTATATTTATTTTTTGTATTTATTATTATTATTTTCATATTATTGCCTAGGAAAAAGAGTTCTACGTCATGTCGTGTGATACTGTTCAGTTAAATATTTTGATGCGTTCAGAGACTAATTAAATTAGAAACTTAAAAGTGGGCCGGACTAACCTGGTTGGCAGGTTCTTGGGCCTATGTCCTAGAGGTCGTTAATTCGATTCCCTCCGGCTGAAGTTTCTCCGTGTAGTAAATGGTGACAGGTGCACTTTAAGTATATTGGGTCACAAAATCCCCCAAGGTCCCATAACAATTCAATACCTTTGGAGGCACTGAATTGGAGATTGATCGTTCTCTTGTTCAGGTCAAAATTATGATCTGTGGGCGTAAAATTGGTCCGCTCTGTAAAACGGGATGTGACGTGTGTGTGTGACTTAAAGTCGTGTTCTTGGCCATAGATGGCGGCACTGGCAAACAAGAAGCGCATCCTCCTTCTTAAATTCGTTTGGTTTAACCAAGCAGGCTTTCTGGTATTGGTAAGTGGCATTAGAAACAACAACAGAAATTTAATAGTATTTTTTTAACGTTTAATTCTTTATTGCATAGAACTTTCAAAGTGTCTAAATTATAATCTTTTTATCTCTTTATTTACATTTTTTCATCTTCCTTTTCTGTTAACTTTGTCTACAGAATTAGTCTTCGTACAGAGCTTTTAAATGTATTTTTTTGCCACTTTTGACCGAAGCAAATTTAAGGATTAATTTTTATTTGTTAATCAAAAATGTGCTAGGTAGCGAAGCTGTATTTTTTATGAACGAAGCGAGTAATTTTTGCAAAGAAAACTTTTTTTTTTCAGTTTAATTACCTTTTTGGAGGTCGGGGAGTATCAGCGAGTCGGGGTTGGAGTTCCTTTGCATTTTTATAACTTTTGTTTTAAAAAGATATTTCTATATCTTGACTAGTGTTTCTTTGTGCTTATACTAGTAATAGCAAGTAATATAAAAATTAATAGCAAGTAAAAAAAAGAAGTTACACTCCGTATAAAAATTATTAAACTGATGGCTATTACGAAAGTACTTTCTGTTTTGAAACAAAAGAAAAACTTATCAGTAAAAAGACAGATAAGATAACTAATTATTTCAAACAGATTTTTTTTAATGAAAAAATCATTCTTTCTACAAAATAAAACGAAACCAGCTGTTCTTCGAACAATGAGGTTTCATTCTAAATCTTTTTTCCTGCTATGTCATCATTATTAGCATTAAAATTGATAAATATCTATTTATTTGACACATTTCACTTTTAAACCATTCTTCAATCTTCTGCATAAAAATAAAAAGTTCTTTTTCTTTACATAATTTTTATCTATATATAACGTGTTTGATATTTTGGAAGTTTATAATTTAGTCACATTTGAAGGAAATAAGTAAGTGATTTGTTTCGAACTCTTGATTTTATTTCTTTAAACTCTCTTTTCCTAAACTCTACCTTTTCCTAGTTTCTGTTATAAAATGAATTTTTAGGATTTATTTAATGTCTAAATAAGGAATATTTGAGAATAAACTAAACTCTTTTTTGAAAAGCTAATAGATTTAAAAATTATGTTCTGCTATCAAAAATTTGTTAAAAACAAAATTGAGATATGTTAAAAATGTATCCAAAACAGAAAGGATGAGTATAGAGGACACTTCTGTTTTATTTATTTATTTATGTTAGAGAATTTGCTGATGAAAGAACCGATTTTTGTAAATATGATAATTAATATTCAATTTATTTTAGTAAGAAACAAAAATGAAGCTTCTTCTATTCGTTGCGTTTGCTTACGTTTTAGCTGTTGTGAATGCCGAAAGTTGTAGTGAACACCGTGCAGAAGCAGAGAAACAAAGTAAGAAACATTAATTGCTAACTGAAGTGTAACTTTTTCCAAAAACTACTTATTTGATATCTACTGTGAATGGAAAAAATCTATTTCTTGTATACATTCCAACTTATTTTATTTTATTATTAAATGATCATTATTATTGCTTTACAACTTACCATCTGTTTGCTTGACTGGGATAGCCTGGTTGGCAGTTCGTTGAGCCCATGCCCAAGAGGTTGTGAATAAAATCCCCGTCGACTTGAATCTCGTAGTAAGTGGTGATTGGTACACGTTAAATCTGTCGGGTTACAAAGTCCTCAAATTTTCATACAAAATCAATACCTCTGAGGGTACTGGACTGAAGATTGATCGTGCTCTGGCTCAGGGAAAAATTTAGACCTGTGGATGAATAAATGAAGTATGATTTGGCCCTCCCTGTAAAACGGGTTGTGACGTGCGTGTAGCTGAAGTCGTATTCTTGGCCATCGATAGTGCCACTGATAAAACAAGCAATGCACCCTCTACTTTAAAATAGTCTTGTAAGTATTGACAAGTGGTATAAGTCAACGATAGCATGCTTGCTTCTGAAATAAATTTTCTACATAATTTTAAAGAGCTTCTGCAAACAGTCAAGCACTCTTAATCGGAAGGTGTAAGTAAATATTTAACAATTGTATATTTTCCGTTTGTATATTTGTTTTTAAGAAATGTCTATAGAACACGTTCAGGGGTTGGGCAAAATTATGGAAGCACTTCTATAATAAAACATTTTTTAAAATTTCTCAAGAAATACTAAGAGACTAGCTTCAGAAGTGTTTAAGTCAAGCAATTTCTCATACATATCAATGGAGATTAAAACTTTTAGAGATTCGAGACTTGTAATAAATAATGGATAATAAAAAAAATATTGTTTTCAAACACACTGTGCCAAAAAATATAGCAATGACCTTATAACTTGTATGAATTACTTTGATTAACATATGCAATAGTAGCACAACATTTCGTAAACCTAGCTTAACTACTAATGGAGATGCATACATTTTTATAAAAAGCTTATGTTTTTACCTAGAGTTTTTTTTTAATATAATTGCGGAAATATTCAATAAAATTAAACAAAATTTTTAATTAATAACAAAAATATTGTTTTGAACTTAAATAATTCATTAAAATTGAGCAAGGCATCAGCAGTTGAAATTATCCTATCGAAATGCGATGCGCGGAAAACGTTTTAAAAAAAAATCATAATTTTGATCTAAATCGTATTAGGTAACCTATGAAAAAAAAATCCCGATTTGAGTATCTTAAAAATTTAAAATGCTTCTAGTAATTTTCTCAGCATTTTGTACATAGTGGAAAACCCAAAACAGGGCCTTTCTTACAAATTTCATTTTGTATTTTATAACAAATGATAATACACTTCAATGATGGTTCGAACAACGAAATTTAATGGCATAAAAAAAGGAAACGTGTGAAATAATAAAATATACTTTAATACAGGATGGTCCTATATAATGCCGATGTCAGTTTTAATAAATTTTGTTTAATGGTACAAAACATAATTTGTGAAAAATCCCTTACCATTCACAGCTTTCTTTCCAAATTTACAAAAATCTACTTGGAAAATTGCAAGAAATTTTTTTAAGTTTTCAAGAAATTCAAATTTCAGTTTTTTCGTTAATCACCAAATACGATTCGAAACAAAATCATTGAAGAATTTTTTTTTTTGAATTTTTTCGCTGGCATGCTCAGTATAAAAAAATTACTTTAAACTAGGAGGCTCCGCCCCCTGCTCGCTAACGCTCGCCAACCCCCGAGAATTGCTACGCAATCCTATGTGGTTCACGCCGTGAACCATGGCTCGCTGCGCTCGCTCGCCAATGAACACAATGTTCTAGCACAAAGACATAATATATTATCATCAAAGACATAGTATTTTATCATCAAAGACATAGTATTGTACTTATGTAGAAGAATTCTACCAATGTTCTTATTAGCTTTTAAAAAAGTATATTAGCTATTTAGATTGTACATGGTGAAAAAATCAAAACATTAGCTAAATAAGAAACATATTAGCAAAATAAATTATCAAATATTGTACTTATGTAGAAGAATTCTACCTATGTTCTTATTAGCTTTTAAAAAAGTATATTAGCTATTTAGATTGTACATGGTGAAAAAATCAAAACATTAGCTAAATAAGAAACATATTAGCAAAATAAATTATCAAATATTGCTTCACTAATATTCTGCATTTTAAAGCGTGAAAATTCAATGCATAAATAAACGCGAAATATAAAAAAATTCAATGCATTCAATACAAACACTTAAACGTTTTTTAGACGTTTAGGTAGCTCCCAGTAGAAAAATATCAATTCAACAGCGGCCTTTTAAAGCATTCTCACTTCAATTAATTAATTAATTCCTAATTGAGTTTAAATTAAATATTGTCATGTTTTTAGTGCATGAATCTGAATTGAACAACCTGATAATGCTCACTCTGGTTATTGTTATCTGGTTGCTCACTACGTGCTCTTGCGCGCCGAATCCAATCAATTAAAAATAAAAACAGTTGCCATCGTGAGAAAAGAAATATCATCGGTTTTATTGATACATACATACGTACGTATTAGCGTTTTATATAATATAGATAGATAGAAAAATATCAATTCAACAGCTGCCTTTTAAAGCATTCTCACTTCAATTAATTAATTAATTCCTAATTGAGTTTAAATTCAATATTGTCATGTTTTTAGTGCATGAATCTGAATTGAACAACCTGATAATGCTCACTCTGGTTATTGTTATCTGGTTGCTCACTACGTGCTCTTGCGCGCCGAATCCAATCAATTAAAAATGAAAACTGTTGCCATCGCGAGAAAGAAATATCATCGGTTTTATTGATACATACATACGTACGTATTAGCGTTTTATATAATATAGATGCTCATATCTTGCGCAATTTTAAATGATTTTTTTTCACATTTTAAAATAATATTTGTGTTGTTAATTGAAAATAGCTCGAAAATTTTTGTTCAATTTTATAATATTTCTGCAGTTATAGTAAGAATACTTAAGGTACTTTTTTTTCAGTTGAAAAGGGTCTTCAAGACGTTCCTGTTCCTTCGTGTAACGAAGATGGCACGTACGCTCCTCAGCAATATGGAAGCTTTGGAGAATGCTATTGTGTAGATCCCAATGGAAATAGAGTGGGCAAAGAGTGCCCTTGCAGTTAAATTATTTGATTGATGTATAATGTACTGTGATATTTTATAACCAGACAAAAAATAAATATTGAAATTCCATTCTGAATATGCTTTGTTTCTGTTGGATAGACACGTACATTTTGTTTTGTGTCAACATTTTATCTTAGCCCTAATGTATTTTTGAATATTTACAAACAGAAATTTTCTCTACGTAATAAACAAAAATTCTATTAAATATATGCCTCATGCGAGTCTTTCTATATTAACAGATAAGCTGTTTAAAACAGATGTTTCTTATCAAGTTTACGATATAGAAATCGGTCTCTCACAAAGAGTCATAAAAAGTCAAGATAAACCAGATAAAAGATTATTTTCTGAAGTTAATAGGCAATAATTCGTACATGAAGAACGATTAAGATAGTCCCGAAAACTTCACAGCCGCAGAATGGCGCCATCTCTTTAGAGAATCAAAATCTCTAAATTTTATCAATTGAATGACGTTTCATTAAGATAAGAATATCCTTGCAAATATATATATATATATATATATATATATATATATATATATATATATATATATATATATATATATATATATATATATATATATATATATATATATATATATATATATATATATATATATACAGAGATAGATAGATAGATAGATAAATATCTTTTAAAGCATATTCGAATGAACATCGAAACTGAAAAGAAAAGATAAACAGTAAACTTTTTTTAAAAAAAACTAGATCTTTTAATTCTCCCATGATATTTTTTCAGCATTCATACAACTAATCTTATAGTTACGCAATACAGATAGGATTTTTTTAAATCCCATTTATTGTTTTTGATGATCTAAATGTTAATCCCTGAATACAAAGCACCCCGATTTTAAGATTAAAAGTTCCGATTTTTTGTTTAAAAGTATTTTTTTTTAAATTATGTACAACGGAAACTGCATTCATAATTGAAGCTGTTGAATTTCATTTTTATTTCATAACTAGCGTTGAACAGCTGAACCAATTCTGAGTTCACAGCTATCAATGTTCGTAGCCTAGTATACTTGAATCGAACCCAGAAGACAAAGAATTCCTGAATCAAGAATTGGGGCAAACTAGCCTTCGTGGAGGATTTATTTATTTATTTATTTTTTGATGGAATTAACCTACATTTGTGTCACGTGAAGAGGAAAACCACGAAAACCTTTCTTGGTAAGCCCGGCGGCTAGTGGATTCTTACACATGATCCGTCTACCACTACCACTGAGGATATTTTACATCAGCACTGTGGTCGGTGCAAGCCTCCTCTGATATCCGAGCCTGGATCATCTCATCGGGAGGCTCTACCTCCATCGGGAGGCTCTACCTCTATCGGGAGGTTCTACCTCTATATTCTTTGGCTCTACCTCCTGAGTCATTGCTACTCTGCTGTTAATTTTCGAAGCAAATCGGATTAAACTTAATAGCATTGCAACACGTTTTTCACTATAGCTATTTATATATTTGACAATACTCGGTACCTGGATGAAAACAATTCTGTACACGATTTTCAAAATTCATTGTGTCATAATATATAATTAAAACGATATTCATGTTTTTTTTTTTTTTTAATTTTTAGATCGTACTCCTCTGTATTGTGATATAGTGACTAATTTTAACGCTTTCCTACACTTTAGACAATTTTAAATCATTCCATCATAGCAATTTTTTACTCTCTGAATCTTATCTAAACAAATATTTTAATTGAGTGCAAATATAGGGAATCGAAGAATAACTAAAAGAACTTTTGATAACTTGCGGAAACAAAATACAAGGAATGAATTAAAAAATATATTTCTTTAAAAAAAACTGTATAATGAATGGAGTATTGTTCTGAAAATTAATTAAATACGAATAAATAAATTACGAAGGAGAAATATTAATACTAGTGTTTTTTTCCCGATAATATTATAAAAACATTTCCTTTATCAGTGTAAATCATTTGCGTCATATTAATTTTTTTCCAAAGATCAAATATCTCTGAATACATATTATAAATATCATAAGAAAATAAATCATAAAAATATAAATGACTATTCATAATACAGTACTCTCGATTTACAAGGAAGGTAGGGAAATGTTTTGTCTCGGAAAATTAAATATTTCAGATTTTACAAATTTGATTCAAAAATTTTTTTTTAAAACAATAATAATTTATATACAATAGATATTTAATTGCATTATTACTAAAGGAAGAAAAAATACATAATTTGAACAAGAAAAGAAATACAGTATACCTTAGGATATATTATTATTTTTTTTTTATGTATAGGAGCTGTTTTGAATAATACAGGACGGGTACCGATTGTTATGTTATTTTCTTCTTATAAAACCAGTGATTCGAATGTCATTCAAAACGAAAATGATGAGCGTTTATGAGTGAAACAATGAGGGAGTAAATATATATATATATATATATATATATATATATATATATATATATATATATATATATATATATATATATATATATATATATATATATATATATATATATGTATATATATATATATATATATATATATATATATATATATATATATATATATATATATATATATATATATATATATATATATATATATATATATATATATATATATATATGTATATATATATATGTATATATATATATATATATATATATATATATATATATATATATATTTATATATATATATATATATATATATATATATATATATATATATATATATATATATATATATATATATATATATATATATATATATATATATATATATATATATATATATATATATATATATATATATATGTATATATATATATATATCTATATACGACAATCATTGGGATACGACAATCGCTGAAGCCATTATCTCTGCATCTCCAAGTCAGATACGCACATTATTCGCTATCATAATTTCGACATGTTTTCCATCAAACCCATGTAACCTGTGGCACAAATACAAGGATAATATGTCAGAAGATATTTTACATCAAATTCGTGTCAGTTCCAGAAATCACGATATTGAGATGAATGAGGAGATACATAATCGTGCTTTACTATTGATCGAAGATATGTGTTACCTCATGTGCGGTAATTTATTAATCAGGTTAGGAATGCCAGCACCATATCGTGAAATGAATGACGCATTTAATCGAGAATTGGAACGGGAACGTGAATATGATCACCAGGAATTAGATTTAGTAGTTCAAACGAATGTACCCCTGTTGAATTACCAACAAAAGGAAGTTTATGATACTTTAATGAAGGCAATCGATAATGAATATGGTGGTTTATATTTCCTAGATGCCCCTGGTGGAACTGGCAAGACATTCCTCATGTCATTAGTTTTAGCAACTGTTCGGGCGAGATCTAACATAGCGGTTGCAGTTGCTTCATCTGGAATAGCAGCCACATTGTTAGAAGGATGCCGTACGGCTCATTCAGCATTCAAATTACCGTTAAATCTTCAAACTATTGAAGAACCAACGTGTAATATTGCAAAACACTCAGCAATGGCCAAAGTTTTAGCGGTATCGAAAATCATCATCTGGGACGAATGCACAATGGCGCATAAACGTGCATTAGAAGCACTTAACCGAACATTAAAAGATTTACGCAATGACTCGAGATGTTTTGGAGGAGCAATGATTTTACTTTCTGGCGATTTCCGCCAAATACTGCCAGTAATTCCAAGATCTACGGCTGCCGACGAAATAAACGCTTGCCTCAAATCGTCAAATCTATGGCGCCATGTGAAGAAACTGCAACTGACAACAAACATGAGAGTTACATTGCTTAATGATACATCTGCTGAAGATTTCTCGGAGCAATTGCTGACTATCGGTAATGGTCAAGTACCTGTCGATGAATCGAGCGGATTAATATCATTTCCAAATAATTTCTGTAATTTTGTCTCATCAAAAGACGAACTTATCAACAATGTATTTCCAGAAATTATTTCTAACTACAAAAATTATGAATGGATAAGTGAGCGAGCAATTTTAGCGGCTAAGAATAAAGATGTAGATGACCTAAACTACATAATTCAAAATAAGATCATTGGAACAATGCATTCATTCAAATCTATTGACTGCGTCACAAATGAAGATGAAGCCACCAACTATCCAATTGAATTTTTAAACTCTTTGGACGTGCCTGGCTTACCACCGCACAATTTACGCCTAAAGGTTGGCTCCGTAGTAATCATGCTTCCAAACATAAACCAACCAAAACTGTGCAACGGTACGCGTTTGGTGGTTAGAAAATTGATGAACAATGTAATTTACGCTACGATAATGATAGGAAAATTCAAAGGTGAGGAAGTTCTCATTCCGAGGATACCGATGATCCCAACCGATATGCCGTTTGAATTTAAAAGACTTCAATTTCCGATACGTCTTGCATTTGCCATGACCATCAACAAATCACAAGGCCAATCCTTAAAAGTTTGTGGTTTAAATCTAGAACATTCATGTTTTTCCCATGGTCAATTATACGTGGCATGTTCACGGGTCGGAAGACCATCTGCGTTGTTTGTTTTTGCGCCTGATAATAAAACAAAAAATGTCGTGTATCACAAGGTACTTAAATGAAGAGCAACCTATGTACTAAAATACAGAAATAATTATGAATGATTGATGTAGAAATTTAATTTTTTTTGTATTTTTTCCAATAAAAAAAAAATCTGCTTATTTATTGACATTAAGGCGGAACAAAGTTCGCCAGGTCAGCTAGTATGTATAATAATAATAATAATAAATAAAAAAAAATTTTAAAAAAAATTTAAAAAAAAAAAAAAAAATCTTGAAATGTTAATTAAAAAACCGGAAAAAAAAGGATATAATCTTTTCTTCAGCCCACACGATTATATTCGCAAAACAGAGTGCTTTCTGATATTGTATCAATAAAGCCAAAGCTAAATAAATTAATACAATAGTGTGAGGAGCACTCAAAATTTTTTTTTTAAAATAACAACAAATGAAATAGATCACAAAAAGTACAAATAAGTAAAAATAAGTAAAAATAACATGTAAAAACAGATAATAAAATAAAATAAAAAGAAAAAACATTAAAAAGGGGGGACTATAAAGCGAGCAGCAAAATCAGTTCAACTTACATGGACGGATGTTTTTCAAGAATGATTTAAAAATGTTTTCGCAGAAAGATTGCCAGATTACAAAATATGAAAACAAAAGATGAAAACAAAAGCGCAAATTGAGTGTAACAAGAGGGTTTTAAAGTGTCGTTCTTACTGCACTGTTGAAGTGATTTGTTATTATGAGTTTTGATTTGTTAGTTACCAAGGATGGGCCCGAAATGGATGTGCGCAAGGTAATATTATACTGGATAATTTTAAAAATTGATCATAAATAGTTTTAGAAGATAGATGTTTATTTAAGAAAAAGTATAAAATAGAAAAGAGAAACATAAATTGCCTGTTTTGCAGATAATTTTAGCCGCGGATTTGCACGATATGGATTAGCACATAGAAAAATTATTTAAATTATCAAAGAAAAAATTCTTTCAATAGATAATTTTGACACGGATTTGCCCGAAATGTATTTGCACATGGAAAAATTAACAAAGAAAAAACCTTAGTAGATAATTTTAGCCACGGATTTGCCCGAAATGGATTTGCACATGGAAAAATTATACAAATTAACAAAGAAATAATTTTGGCAATGGATTTACCTGAAATGGATTTGCACATGGGAAAATCATAAAAATTAACAAAAAAATGTTTAATAAATATATCCACCAAAATATACGATTAATTCAATGATTTTATATAAAATTTTATTACATTAGTTGGGTATCCATTGTTTTTTATCAGATTTTGAAAGAGTTTATCGATTTGTTTTTTGGATAAATAAATATTACTACATATTCTTTTAATTCTGTTCATTTCATTAAAAGTGATATTTAAATAGATGCTCCTAGAAACATTAGAATTCCAAGTAACTAGTTTATTAATATTAAAATTAAAATCATTTCTTTTATCGTATAAATCAACAAAGCAGATATTTTCAACTTTCATAATACCCAAATCCAAAAAATTGAAATTAATGTTATCATCATGATTACGAAGTAAGATTAATTCCTCAGGGTATATATCACTCAATAAAACAGTAAAATCTAGGAAATTAAAGATAATTAAGTCATCAATATATCTAAAAACAAATTTAATACTAAGAGTAAAATTTTTTTCATAATAATGCAAAAATAAGTTAGCTAAGAGAGATGAATAATTAGATCCCTGTGGTATTCCATTAATTTGAAGAAAAATATCCCTTCCATTGTAAAGATAATTATTAAAAAGACAAAGATTAATCAGAATTTCCCAATAATCAAAATCGCAACAAAGGATATTTTTAAAATCATGGTAATAATTCAAAAGGACATCTTTTAGTTTAGAAAGGGGAAATCAAAAATTCGCAATACAACTAATTTTATTATGTTTAATGAAATCTAAAATCGGTTGATTATTAGTGACAATCCAAGAGAAACCTTCTTTAGTAATATAGTTAATAATCTTATTTAAGTAGTTAGAGAAAAGGGTGCCAGGTTTAGTTAAATAAGTATTAGACCCACATGTGATAGTTCTAAATTTTACTGGAATTTTATGAAATTTAGGACTGATAACTAAGTAAGGAAATTGTATATTGCTAATTTTAATTTTTAATCTCTTGTAAAAAGCTAAAATTTTTTTAATGACAATATTATTGTTGAAATTACTAAGTTCAAAATCTTTACTATTTTTTAATTCCGTATTTAAAAGTTCAGCATAGAATTTTTTACAGAATATAGCATAATTATTGTTAGCTTTGTCTATGGTAGTAATTACAAAATTTTTTTGAAGTTGCTTAATTGATTGAACAATATTAGAAAAATTTGTTGAATTGTTATACTTATTTAAATTATCCTTATTATTGAAAATAAAGTTTTTAAAGTAATAATAAACTCCCCATTTCCATTCTGTTAGCATGCCTAAAGGCAAAGAGAATCTATTTGATATCTTTAAACAAAAACTATTGAGATCATTAAGAAAGTATTTTAGAATCTTATTGATTGATATACGGTAAATGGGTCTAAACTTTGTGCCCTTTATCATTAAATTCCTAAGTTCCAAGTTTTCTATAATATTTAAATTACCAGTAATAATATGTTTATGATGTTTATCAACTAAATCAAAATATTTATCCTCCTCACAGTGACGTTCATAATCGGATATATTAATACTCCCTATATTTTTGCTTATATTATTATAGTTAAATATGGTTCTACCAAGAGATTTGTTATATTTAAAACTTTCAATAATGTTAAAATCTTTTAATGGAAATAAAGCTTTAAAATTTTCAAAAATGTTGTGAAATTTGATCTTATCGAAAATAGGATTTTGAAAGTTAATAACGAAATATAAATTATCTAAACTTTTCTTTTTATTAGGCAAAATTTTGCTCATTTTGGCTTTTATAAGATCGAAACAAAGAATTTTGAAATGTAAATTAATGAAAGAAAAGTTAATAATAAGATCGTAGAACTTATATATTTCATAATTCTTAAGGGAGAAGACAAAATCTTTAATTGGTTTAATGCTATATTGTTTATTAAAGTCAGTTTCCATATTAGAAAGAAATTTTATATTTAATTTGTCACTATTAAGAGAGTTTCTATTACTTCTTGAACCCCGTTTAACTCGATTAGTACGCTTGTCTTTAATATGAAAAAGTGAATAAGTTGATGAGTTATTGTAGTTAATCTGTGTATGTTGGAAGGTATCGTTTAGCCCATAAGGCAAAATTGTTTTATATAAAAGCATGTAGTAATTTTCTTTCTGTAGTCTTAAATCTAAATCCTCTATAATATCTAAGATATTAATTTTGACACTGTTAAATTTATGTACTCTAAAATGATTCAATTCCAAGTTATTGATAGTCTTATTACTGTTAATATCAGAACGGTGTTGATTAATTCGAAAGTTAAGTGAGTTACTAGTTTGTCCAACATATTTCATATTACAGAGACCACAGGTTAACATATAAATAACATTTTTAATTTTACAAAACAATTTGGAACTAACGTTATAAAGAACAGTATGTTTTTTTTATCAATATTAGGGCAAGTTTTGCATCTTTTATCATCACACGCTTTGTAGGAAGGTAAAGTATCGGGAATAGAATGCAATTCAAAAAATCGTTTGCCTTCGCTTTTGCTTTCAGAGTAGCAGGATGTCGATCCGAAGTTCCCCTCTGATTTAGGCTCTCCGTACCGGGTACAACATGAAGAATAATTTAAATATTGAACACATTTTTTACCAGGCGCTAAATTGTTATAATTGTTTAATTCCATAATAATAGGCTCAAAGAGCAACATCCTAAACACACGTAACGTCCTAAAGACAGGAAATTAGAAAAAGAAAATAAAAACGAAAACAGAAGGAGAAAGAAAGAAAGTTAATAGTAGTACAGTTTTTCCATGTGCAAATCCATTTCGGGCAAATCCGTGGATAAAATTGTTTGCTAAAAATTTCTTTATTAATTTATACAATTTTCCATGTGCAAATCCATTTCGGGCAAATCCGTGGCTAAAATTATCTACTAAGGTTTTTTCTTTGTTAATTTTTCCATGTGCAAATCCATTTCGGGCAAATCCGTGGCTAAAATTATCTACTAAGGTTTTTTCTTTGTTAATTTTTCCATGTGCAAATCCATTTCGGGCAAATCCGTGTCAAAATTATCTATTGAAAGAATTTTTTCTTTGATAATTTAAATAATTTTTCTATGTGCTAATCCATATCGTGCAAATCCGCGGCTAAAATTATCTGCAAAACAGGCAATTTATGTTTCTCTTTTCTATTTTATACTTTTTCTTAAATAAACATCTATCTTCTAAAACTATTTATGATCAATTTTTAAAATTATCCAGTATAATATTACCTTGCGCACATCCATTTCGGGCCCATCCTTGGTAACTAACAAATCAAAACTCATAATAACAAATCACTTCAACAGTGCAGTAAGAACGACACTTTAAAACCCTCTTGTTACACTCAATTTGCGCTTTTGTTTTCATCTTTTGTTTTCATATTTTGTAATCTGGCAATCTTTCTGCGAAAACATTTTTAAATCATTCTTGAAAAATATCCGTCCATGTAAGTTGAACTGATTTTGCTGCTCGCTTTATAGTCCTCCCTTTTTAATGTTTTTCATTTTTATTTTATTTTATTATCTGTTTTTACATGTTATTTTTACTTATTTGTACTTTTTGTGATCTATTTCATTTGTTGTTATTTTTAAAAAAATTTTTTGAGTGCTCCTCACACTATTGTATTAATTTATTTAGCTTTGGCTTTATTGATACAATATCAGAAAGCACTCTGTTTTGCTGATATAATCGTGTGGGCTGAAGAAAAGATTATATCCTTTTTTTTTCCGGTTTTTTAATTAACATTTCATGATTTTTTTTTTTTTAATTTTTTTTTTTAATTTTTTTTAATTTATTTTTTATTTTTTTTAATTTTTTTTCTTCTTTTTTTTATTTATTATTATTATTATTTTTAATAAACTGTTGTTTGTTATTTTTTACTTATCATTTCCCCCCCTTTTTCATATGTCTATTATTTTTCTTCGTTTTATTCTTCGTTATGAACTTATCTAATGAGTTCTGTTTACTTGCAGCTTAAGCGCAATAAATGAAACTTATTGTTTTTCTTAACTTTCTTAGTGTTTTCTTGTATTTACTTATATATATATATATATATATATATATATATATATATATATATATATATATATATATATATATATATATATATATATATATATATATATATATATATATATATATATATATATATATATATATATATATATATATATATATATATATATATATATATATATATATATATATATATATATATATATATATATATATATATATATATATATATATATATATATATATATATATATATATATATATATATATATATATATATTCGGTCACGGATAAATGAATACTCTAAATTTATATTTGTCAATGAAAATATTTATTTCAAAATATTTTGTAATGCTTAAAATCTTTTATTGAGATTTAAAGTTCCACTACATTTAAAAAGTACTATTAGTTCTTATTATTCGATAAGTAAAGTATTAAATTTATATAATTATGCTGTAATAAATTTTAAAATCATTCACAGGTTTAAAAAAAAATTTGCTTAGATCATATTTTAACGGGAAATTATAATTAAAGATATTTTTTCTAAAAATTCTATATATTAAAACTTTACATTCCAAACTTATTACAAAATATTAAAATGATTCGTGATAAAAAATTTAACGTACCTCTACCAAATGAATATATAAATTTTATTGCTTATTTATTGCAATATATTAGATTGAATGCTTTTTTAGAATTTGTGATAAGCATCTGATTAAACAGAATTTTGTTTGCTTTACGTAAATAAACTTAAAAAATTATGTGCATTTTCTTCATATATATACACTTAACTTATCTTTTATACGTACAAAAAAATCAGTTGTTACAATACTTGGAAAACTTTTGAAAGCAACATTGAGTAAGTTTCATATTCAAGTGTTTTTGTAAGGTTATTTTGCATTGTATAGTGCTGCAAACAATAAAACAATGAGGAGATGTTTTAAGCTTGGTATTGCGCAGGCGCAACTATATAAATTAAAGCTTTACTTATTTTTAAAAAAAAGGTCAGAAAGGAAAATTATAATGCTTGGAAAATTTGTGAATATGCTAAATGTTTCAGTGGTAACATGAAAAACTATATAACATTTAACTTTAACCAGTTACTTTGAGCAATTTTAACCTTCTAGTTAAAACTTAGTGTACCTTTCTAACTATTAGAGAAGAGAGGAAAACATTTCTAGACTTGGTTATGGGCTTAAAGTATGTATGTGCATGTATGCTTAATGTATATGTTTAAATATATTTTATTTGCTTCCCGTATTAGTAAATATTCAAAAACATAATGATCAGAGATTCCCTGCAACTGGGGTAACTTTGGCTGCCAGATGTTTTTTAATAAAAATCTGCTCTCTTAAGTCAACTTCTAGAAAATGTTTCCTTTACCTTTTGACCCAGAATTTTTATTCAAACATATTTTTTTATATTTTTCTCTTTTGTATTAATTTTTGTATTCATTTAGATCTAAATAAGGGGAAAATATTATAGTTAGCCTTTTAACAATTTATGGTTTTGGAATACAGCATGAGCACCGTTGTTTTTTTCTGCGTTTAGGTGAAATCTTCCTAACAATATATATATATATATATTCCATCTATTTGCGGTTATTTAGATCTAGGAGCAGTTATTCATCATTAAAATTTCTTTAATTTACGAACTCAATGATTGATAAATTTTTAAATATGAGTAAAAAAAAATTTAACTATTTTTTAATGTTTCAGTACAAATATAATAATTCCAATAACCTAACATATTTTAGTAATTATTAGATTAATGATTGTCTATATGATTATCAAAGATAACAAGCTGTGTTATTTTACATAAAGATAGCCAAATAAGGGATAACACTCAAAACATGACAAACCTTACACTTTATTTATGCTGTGATATCAATTTTCTTAAATTTGTTATAGGCTCAAGGCCTGTTAGAATTTATAAATCACAGAAAACTTTTATGAATGGTAAAACTTTATGCTTGAATTTAAACACAAATTACAATAATAAAGCTTCCTAGAATATTAAGTCTGTTCACCGTAAGTTTAACATAAGCGGAGGCATACACCGAAAGTTTTCTAAATTTCTGCGTTATTGTTTACATTCAGTCAATCATCCATGATGGATTATTTTAAAATTATTATTAGGTAATTAGGATAAATATATAGGATGAGTATATGGGATAAATTAGTATTAAATATGTCTAAAAAATTTTGTCTTTTGAAAAGTTACAGTAAATAGAAAACCATTTCAAAAATCAACATATCTCTAAAAACATTCTAATTAAACTCTAACTGCAATTCATGTTGCGTTTTTGAATTTTAAACAGATTTTTTTTCAATGCGTCTCTCTCATTTACGCGGTTTTTTTCTGTTGGTACCATGAACTAGCTCATAAGAGTTTATTTTAATTCCACAATTCGAACTACTCAATGAAAAATCATTGTTGTCGTGTTTAAACAGGGTGGGACTGAGTGTGTCTGCATATTTTACAGATAAAAGTATTCAAAAAATTATTTAAAATAGAGATGAGTTCGAAATTATATTTTCTAAAAATCTGTAGTCTGAGGCAGGAGTGTGTGTTCATACTTCATAATTACATTGTGTGTCGGTCATTCGTGGAATATCTTCCGTAATTATTGTAAGTAGGAGATATTGCGTTCACACAATATTTGGGTAAGGTGCAGGATTTTCTTTACGCGAAATTTAATCCAAGCAACATTTCGACTTTGAGATTTTCTCCAAACATCCTCAAGCATCAATCTTCATAGTTTAAAATGTCTTGATTCTTGCTTGGACAAAGGGAAAAAAAAATTTGCTGTCCGAAACTCTTCTTTTTTTTTTCCTCTTGAATTTTCTGATATTCATGGACTTGATCAAACTCTAAATTGATATTTCGGAGATGAGAAACAGCAAGGTTATCATAATTATTATATTTTCGCTGAAGCTGAATTCGAACAGGGAGTTGCTTTTAAAAATATATTACCTATGTTGTAAAAAAATGGATAATCTGAAAAACCGAATTTTTAACTTTTTAATGACAAAACCTTGGAAATGCTCTAAGTAAACCTTTTGTCAAACTGACAAAAAAAAATTGTCTCAACTTATTTGAGGATATGAATTTCATCACAACGCATATATCACATCCATGTTACATTTCGATTATGTAATACAACCTGAAATAGGAAGAGTACAAACAAATAAGTCTCAGTCAACACTAGAACTCAAATCCGGAAAGCTTGCTTGACAAGAGAGCCCTGTACCATCTCGTCATTTCAAACTGTTTTAAAATATAATTTAAAAAAATCTACGAGAGCTCCCAGAATGCACTGAGATTGATACACGAGTGGGATGACCGTTTCGTCAAATATTTACAAATTCGCGTTTCATCAAAAAATAGCGTGGTTTCATAACGAATGATTGTAAAATATAACGAAAAACAAGGATATAACTAGAAGTACTGAATTGTTAAAAATGTGAATTTTTATCCGAGAAGGTATTTTTACATGCTTTTATATAAATGTCTAAATGCCTTTGTTCCCCTGTTCAGTACTAACTCGATTAACGATACAAAATTTGAGACATTTCTGGCCAATTTATCGAGTCTGGAGACTACCAATTTCCTAAAGTTATGAAATAAAATAGTTTTAAAGTTTTACTGTAATATACGCGTGCTTAAACGATGTCTTACGTCATCCATATCTTTTGGATACTTGCTTTATGACTTCATATAAATTACAATAAGAATTAAAATCCTCATCTTGTTACAATCTTGTGTTTAACTCTTAGTTTGTACATACAGGAAATAGTGAGTCTGAAATACTTTTGTGTAAGTTCAATGCTTAAACTGTCTTTAATAAAGGTTGGTTATTCTAAACTAGAAAAATATTTATCTCAATTTTAATCTTTGCTAATCCAATTTCAAATATCAATTTTCTAAAGCTATGAAATAAAATAGTTTAAAGATATATAAAAATATATACCTAACATCTGCGCGATTTATGGCTTTTGGATATTTGTTTTATGGCTTAATATAAATTAACAACATAATGAAAAATTTCTCTATATCACCTAGTTACATGCTAGTGTTTCGCACTTATTTTGTACAAAGACTAAGCTTTTTTTGTCTAAATTTAGAACTTAAACTGCATTTCAAAATTTTATATTTTATTGTACGTTAGTCTAAGTATATATTATATTAGGTAATATGAAAGGAAAGTTCTTTTTTATTATTTTGTAATTTTTATGGTTTGATTTACAATCGAATCAATAACTGTAGTAAGGAAGTGACCCTTGAAATGCTAAGTTTTCAAGTCTCTATGTTTTTAATATTTTGCTTACCGAAAGTTCGATTTGCCATAATATTCTATTAAATTTATTGACTGGGTGAACGTATAAACTTGTGAAACTTTCACGAATTGTCATTTTTTAGATTTTGTAAGCAAAGTAGGTTTCCTTCATTAAATCATTATGAAAAATATATTAAAGAAAAAAAAGTATATTATAAAAATTGAACGGAAGCATTTAATAAATTCGAAAATGTTTGTAAATAAGCTGAGAATGTGATAAGAATAGTTTTATTCCAAAATTTCAATTATCATTTGTTCATAATGTTATGGTTTGTGAGAAAATATTACTTTAAAGTTAATATTTTTCCTTAACTCATTAATTTAATATTTTCTACTTCCAGTATGTTAAAATAATATATCTTAAGCGTCTGAAAGGTTTCGTTCTACACGAGTTTTAATTTCTGTTTTGAATAAGTTAACAAGGGATTAATTCCTAACTTGATCTTTTTTTCTCTCAATTACCGCGATTTTCAATTTACCGCTTTAATATTAATTCGATTTTATCACAAACTCTTTTAAGCAAAAAAGTGATAAAAGTATTTAAAAAACATTAAAAATCGAAATAATTTATTAACTTTTGTTGTATGGCGATTAGATCAGTGTTCTCCAATTTTTATATCACTGCAGACCTGTCAACATTTGATAAGTTTACCGCGGTTCGCTGGGGGGGGGGACGTTGATTGTTTAGATTTTAGATTATTTTAAATTATTAATTTTAATTTAATTGTATTTAAATTAAATACAGTTACACCAAAAAGTAAATATAAAGTGATTTAACATTTCTACTTACTAGAACGTAAAATCAATAAAAACCCTGAGCTTGTTTCTTTGCAATGAGACGGTTCTATCTAGGGTTAATAGGAGACAATGATGCATTACAAACATTAAAAAATTAACGTCACTACCTTCGGGGGCCCCCTTTTTTTTAAATAAATAAAATTTTGATGAAACACAGATATTTTTAATTAGGGGTATATACCTAGGAATTTATATTTGGTTTCAATGAAATGGGCGGCCCGGTACCATTTGATCCACGGACCGGTACCGGTCCGCTGACCAGGGGTTTGGGAACACTGGTTTAGATAACTAAAAAAAATTTTTTATAAAAAGAAAGTAATGATCTGGCCGGAAGTTTACAAATGAAACCGAAAGTCCAAATCAAGCTTCTGAGGAATATATCTGAATTATTTTATGCCTCGATTTCTTTTTGTGGGGACAGCTGAAGGCTCCTTTGTATGATAATCCCATTGAATCTGCAGAAGAACTTGTCGCCAAGCTTTCGACCGCTGCAGGGAAAGTTTGTTATATGCCTGGTGTGTTTCAGAATGCTCGCCTATCTTTTCTTCGCCGTTGTACTGTGTGCATAGCCGCTGTCGGCCACTGTTTTGAACACTTATTGTAATCACATACCATTAAATTTGCTTTTATAACTTAACTTCATCGTTCTTTATGTGTTTTTGCCTCATATAAGAACATAAACTTTGACGCCCTCTAGCGGTTTAGCGTTTTGTTTTCGACCATGCATTCTTTGATAAAAATTGTTTGCTTGGGTGTGTACTATCACTTCCTAAAAATTTGCCCATCTTTTTAGAATCACCCTGTGTATGTATATATATATATATATATATATATATATATATATATATATATATATATATATATATATATATATATATATATATATATATATATATATATATATATATATATATATATATATATATATATATATATATATATATATATATATATATATAATGTCTGCTTTGTTGATTTATACGATAAAAGAAATGATTTTAATTTTAATATTAATAAACTAATTACTTGGAATTCTAATGTTTCTACGAGCATCTATTTAAATACCACTTTTAATGAAATGAACAGAATTAAAAGAATATGTAGCAATATTTATTTATCCAGAAAACAAATCGATAAACTCTTTCAAAATTTAATAAAAAACAATGGATACCCAACTAAAGTAATAAAATTTTATACAAAATCATTGAATTAATCGTATATTTTTGTGGATATATTTACTAAACATTTTCTTTGTTAATTTATATAATTTTCCCATGTGCAAATCCATTTCGGGTAAATCCATTGCCAAATTTATTTACTAAATAATTTCTTTGTTCATTATCAGCATTGGCACGACAGCCCTTTGTGAGCCTGGGCCTTCCTCAGAAGCTTTTCCCATTCTACCCTTCTCCCAGCAATTGTTTTCCAGTTCTTTACTTTTAGGATGGCAAAATCCTCATCCATACAGTCCTTCCGTCTCTTTTTGGGCCTTCCTCTTGGCCTTTTATTGGAGGTGGTTGCATTAGAGACTCTCAATGTTGTTCGTTCTGGGCTCATTCTCACTACATGCCCGGTCCATCTCATTCTGCTAAATTTAATAGATTTAATGATATCATCGCCATCAAAGATCCTATATATTTCAAAATTATATCTTTTCCTCCAGTTGTCGTTATCGAGTATAGGGCCAAAGATGGTTCGTAGGTTAGGACCTTTCTTTCGAAGGTTGTTAATAACTTCTCTTCCCTTTTTGTTAAAGTCCATGTCTCTGAAGTCAAAACTGACTTGATTAATACCTTATAAAGTAAGATCTTAGTCTTTCTTTTTATTAAGTGAGATTTCAATAATGATCATAAACCATAGAAGCAGCGATTGGCTACGATTATTCTTTTTCTGATTTCAGGATTGATGTCATTTTGATAGTTTATTTCTGATCCTAGATAAGTAAAATTTTTTACAGATTCAAATTTAAAAGAATCTATTTTAAACAATTTAGGGATGGTTTCCATTGTACCACAATACATATATTTTGTTTTCTCCACATTCACTCTTAAGTTAATTTTTCTAGCTGATTTTTCCAGTGCCAAAAAATTTTCACTCTGTGCTGTCCTAGATCTTGCGATGATATCTAATTTCTTTGTTAATTTGTATAATTTTTCCATGTGCAAATCCATTTCGGGCGAATCCGTGGCTAAAATTTTCTACTAAAAGTTTCTTAATTAATTTATACAATTTTTCCATGGGCAAATCCATTTCGGGCAAATCCGTGCCAATTATTCGGGCAAATTATTTACTAAAAATTTCTTCATTAATTTTTCCAAGTGCAAATCCATTTCGGGCAATGCAGTAATAACGGCACTTTAAAACCCTCTAGTTACACTCAATTTGGGCTTTTGTTTTCATATTTTGTAATCTGGCAATCTTGTTGCGAAAACATTTTTAAATCATTCTTGAAAAATTTCCCGTTCATGTAAATACATCTGATTTCATTACTCGCTTTATAACTTATGTTTTATACTTTTTATTTTATTTTCTGTTTTTAAGCGTTATTTTTACTTATCGTGTTCTATTTTATTTGTTGTAATTTTTGTAAAAAAAAAAAAAAAACTTTTTTTGAGTGCTCCTCACACTATTGTATTAATATATTTTGCTTTGGCCATATTGATACGATATAGCCAAAGCAAAATATATTAATACAATAGTGTGAGGAGCACTAAAAAAAAATCACTATATTGATACGATATCAGAAAGCACTCTTTTTTGCGGATATAATCGTGTGGGCTGATGAAAAGATTATATCTTTTTTTCCGGTTTTTTTAAATAAAATTTCATACCTTTTTGTTTGTTTTTTTAATCATTTTTTTGTCATTTTTTTTAATTATTATTCCCCCCTTTTTTTTCATATGTCTATAATTTTTCTTTGTTTTATCCTTATTTTGAAGATAAAACAAAGAAAATTTTTGATATATATATATATATATATATATATATATGTATGTTTGTGTGTGTTTCAGAGCTATTTACTAAATTTACTGAAGCCATATATAAACTTTTTTAAATCCAAGCATTTTTGAAGTTGTATATTGTATAATACACTAAAGAATGATTTTAAAAATAAATAAATAAAGCCATACACTTTTAACCTCTTCAGGAACATGATTACGCGGATCTTCAAGCAGATATGAAATGAATCTTTCTAATTCTCGTTGTGATCTCAATATGATATTTGCTTAGTTCGAATACGAATATTAGTACGAATACGTACTATTTAGTAGAATAAACTTGGAGCGTGCATGTGTTGGGAAGCTCTTTTTCTTCCTTCAGCCAGTCCTGATAAAGGGTTAAAGCCGTTTATACTTCATTATAGATAGAGGAATGATTCTCTACCATGGCAAATAAATCGAAATAACTGAAATTTAATATACAATCGAAAATCCAAAGCAAGATGCTAAAGGAGACTTCAGAATTATTTTATTTTATTCTTTTCTCTTTAAAGAATCTTTTTTGGAAAAAGTTTTATTTTAGTAATTTGGTTAATTAGCGTTCTATTGATTTTAGAGGAAAAATGAAGTTTTACGGATTCCTTGTATTAATTGCTTGCTTGTTTGCTGTTTTGAAGGCCGAAAGTTGTAAAAAACGACTGGCAGAAGCGCAAAAAATGAGTAAGTAATATTATTTTTAAGTTGAAGGGATTTTTTTTCATAAAACCTTTCTATGGATGATAAAGAATTTAAAGCAAAATTTAATGCTAGCCTTGAGCTGTGAATGAAAAATAAAACTCCATTTCTTACATTTTTAGACATATTCTATTTTAATATTTATTAATCATAATTATTCATTTACAACTTTCCACGTATTTGCTTATGAAATAAATTTTCTACATATTTTTAAAATTATCCTACAAATCTTTAAATCCTCGAAATTTGAAGGAATTTGTAAATATCTTTTGATAGTATTTACTGGTAGGGGAGAGTCGGGTAGCCCCGCCCAGCGGGTACCCCCGCCCACTGTCAATTTCATATGTATAGAATATTTTTTCAAGTCAATGGGCCATCTGACATTAATTGTTACATTAAAAAAAGATTGTTTTCAAAGTTTCAAGTATTTATGCTGCTGGTAACATGGTAAACAATAGTTTTGAAGATATGTTGAATACAGTAGTCATGAAATTAAGAAAAATTGGTTGAATGTTTCGATTAAACTTCATTTTAATAAATAATTTTTTCTATACATACAGCATTAAAGTATGTAGTCTAAGTTTAATTTGCACAAAGAAAGAAGTTTGTATGCAAAAAATTTTTCGAGAAATTACAAATTTACAAAAAAATTGGACCCCGCTCACATGAATGTCGGGTATCACCGCCCAATTTTATTTCGTCGATAAATGTACGGTTGCAAAGATTATTATTTTATTGCCTCAAATTTGAATGTTATATGCATTTTTAACGACAAATATATGTTTTAATATTATATGAAACATACATTTATATACTTAAAAATGAAAAATTAAATATTTTTAAAATGTTATTGATGTATCCAAATTAAATTTAATGCCGGCCAGGTGGCCGAGTGGTTAGCGTGTCTGACTGCGGAGCCAATGGCCGCGGGTTCGAATCCCGCTCTGGGCATGGATGTTTCTCTCTCTGTGTTGTCTTCTGTTGTGTGAATGAGTGAATGTGGCCCACCCTATGAACGGGTTTGTGGCAGTATGGCGTGGGTAACGTTGCTCGCCTCCGTGACTTTGGTTCACAGGTGCCCACTGGGTAACGCTAAATGAGCAACAATTCCGGCATCTTCTATGGCGAAGAACGAAAAGTTCAGTGCCTGCCGTTATTAAAAAAAAAAAAAAAAAAAAAAAAAAAAAAATTAAATTTAATATCAAGAAATCATAAATATTATGATAAGCTATTTGCTTACTTATTTATTTTCGTTTATTTGTGAACAAATCAATCTACAAAAGCATTTGAATGCAATCAAAATACAAAGTGAATTTGTAATTTTATAAGAAGTATTTTAGATTAAGTTTATAAGAAGAGATCAACCAAATAAGTTTATATTGAAAAACAACTATTGTTATTAATTATTGCTACTTAAATTAAATTATTTTCGTTAAATATTGAACGTAAATATATATTAATATTATAATACATTAATATACATTAATAATGATAAAAAGTATGACATTTGTTGTTATTAAATGATAGAATTCACTAAAAGTATATAAATATGTAATAAATAAAATAATCTTGTGACAAAAATGATAAATGAGGTTTATCTATTGTCAATACATTGGTCATTCTCATTTACACCTGAAAAAATAGCCAAAAAACACAATTTTTGTAACTGGGCGGGGTTACCCGACACATTTTGAGAAGAGCTGAAAAACATGTTTTTTTAAATTTCCATTTTTTTAAGTTTAATTATTCTTTTTTTGGTTTATTCTTTTTGCATTATTTAATTGGATGATAAAACAATAGAAACATACAAAAATGTTGATTATTACTCAGTATTATACAGAAATATAAGCAATACTCCTTAAGCGAGCGGGGCTACCCGACTCTCCCCTACTTGTTTTCTTTCGAGAAATGTATTTTCTGACGATACTGGAACTCATGTGTTTCTTTTTTTTTAACTTCATATTAAAAATGATACTAAAGTACATACGCAGCGTAACAAATTTAGAAACAGCCAATTACCTCACAAAATATACATCGTGTCAAAACGTGAAATTAGACATATTCAATATTTTTTAAAAGCTATCAAAATGCTACCAAAGTCGATCTTTACCCACCCGGGGGTGGGATGGGGGCCAATTTGAAATCTGAAATATGAACCACTATTTTTATTGTAGATTTGGATTTTCAAGAAATGAGTGACCCTTTTGAGTTGTAGGTTAATACTGTTTGCTTCACAGATGTCGTTGTAAAGAGATAAAAGCTAAATGGAATGAAAGTTGTTTAAAATGGCGCATTTTGAGATTTAGCTAAGACTAAGAAGACAAATATCAGAAAAATATTTTATTAATTATTTAGGAAAAAAAAAGTTCTTTTTATTTTTTAGTGACCACCATTTTAAGCAGTTTGTACCCCCTTTTTAATTTTCGGGGTTACAGCGTCATCTGTGAAGCAAAATGACCTATACCTCAATACCTATAACTCAATTAGGGTTACCCTATAACCCTAATTGAGTTATAGGGCAACTTTTTTCTGGAAAATTTAAATCTGCAATAAAAAATAGGGTTTCATAATGAAGTCACCCCACAATCACCCCTGGCGCCAATTAATCCTAATTAATTAGAATACTTGAGATAGCAGTTTGTTCATAAGGAATCCGTTTATTATGTGGGGAGAGTAGTTACAGACAATGTCAACCTTCATATATGAAAAGGTATCCCATCATAGAATCGAGTTAACACGTCTTATATACTAGTGAATTGTAATTCTGTACTGCTAAATTCCCTACAGTACTCCCCCACCAGAATTATATATGTGATGGAATGCGATGAAAGAATACCACTAGTTGATTTATTGCTGTTTTGGGAGAAGTCGCGAGAGCTGTATTAAGATCACCGTCTTTTTGAGTGCTGAATGTGAGAGGTGTATCAACTTCACGGTTGTAGTCGCTCCTGTGTTGCCCTTAGCAGTCGAGTGCATACAGGCCAACGTTGTGAGAGATCGAGACTGAGAAGCAACAGCGTGAGGAGGACGATGTCGCAGTCACAAGTAGCAAGTCAACTGTTCAATGTGGACCATCCATCGAAGTAGGTGCGTTCAGATCGAAGTGAGCGTTACTGCCAAGGTAGGCGTGTTCACATCACGTCCGAAGGTCACCACCAATGTGGGGATAGTAGCTTTCGACCATGTCAAACTTCATCTATGAAAAGGTACCCCATCATAGAATCGAGTTAACACATCTTGCATGCCAGTGAATTGTAATTATAATTTTGTAGTGGTAGATTCCCTACAGTTAAAACAAAAGGTGTTCAGGGTGATATCTTTTTTATTTTATGAATTGTGCATTCTTCATCCATTAATGAAGAATTTTTTTCTCTTTTTTATATCTAGACATAACCTTACTTTCTTAAACTTTCAGTTAAACAGGGTGTTCAAGACTATCCCGTTCCATCGTGTAACGCAGATGGTACATATTCTGCTCAGCAATATTCAAGCTTTGGAAGGTGCTACTGTGTAAATCCCAAAGGAGAAAGAGTGAACAAAGCCTGTCCTTGTAAATAAACTATCTGATTTATGCATAATGCAATGTTAATTTTTTAAATGGAAAAAAAATAGTTATTGAAGTAAATACTTTTCTGAGTACACTTTGCTCCTTTTGAAATTTAAGCGTTGAAATACTTTCATAGTCTAATTTCGTTTTTTAATATATAAAAAAACTAATTTCTACATCGAAATTAATACAACATTCCGGGGCCCGCTCTAAGCATTTGTCACCGTTACATATGCCATGTTGTTGTTGTTGGCGTATGCCTGTTTAGGCAGAGGGAGGGCGATTGTTCTTGTTTTCCAGTGGCGCCATCTAGGGCCAAGAATTCGACTTCTGTCACATCATTCGTCACGCCCGTTTATAGGACGGACCCATTCATCCACAGATCGTAATTTTGACCTGAATCTGAGAACGATCGATCTCCAATCCAGTACCCCCAGAGGTATTGATTTGTTATGGGAACATTACATATGCCATAAAATTGCCAATTTATCGAATAAAAATAAGTCTTGGAAAAAGTATTGACGAATGATTTCTTCCACTGGAAAGAAAAATATATATTTAACTCGATCCTCAAAATTACGTCAAAACGAATTTTCTTAACAAATCAGTTTTTTTTAAAATTCGATTTCAGTTATTTCCGGTAAATGCGCTGCATTACCAATTAGAATTGGGTTCAAATAACATAAGCCTGAGACAAACTACCGTAAAATCATAAGAAATAGTTAAGATTTACATTTGGCGTTGACTTTCAAAAATTGGTGAATACTTTTGATATTTAGCTAAGTTACTGGTTACTAAGTTGAAATCTTTATCGCGGACCCTGCATTCATTAATATAACATGAAGATCAGCGTAACTGAGTAACAACACAACTTAAGATGAAACAATCACAAAGAAATTTTATAAAAAAAAGTTTTTTTACATAGTTCAACTCGACGTTATCTGTTTCAAAGGCTTAAGTCAAAATTCGTACAAATAAGAGCTTTTATCATTAATGCACCCATGGTTGAAATATTTTTATGAAAACATACGAGAACGTTCCTCAAATGGACGTTTTTCATGTCTGCAAGCACTAGAGCTCCTACAATTTTCAGTTATAAGCTTAACACCAAGTACAGAGAGCAAAAAAAGGGAATGGAAGAAACTTTGTACTACCCTGAATAACTTATAGTTCAATATCGAGATCATCACGTTTTAGGACTCATTGTTATTGTTCTGAGGAGATGACCTCAAGTATTCTATTTAATTAGAGCAAACGATAATTTAAGTTACGAAATTATAGACAAAAATGCACTTTCTCAAGATAAACAGTCTGGGAAATATGGCCCCAATACTTTGGGCAATAAAGCAGCTCAAAGTTTGGACCTCTTGATGTTAATTCTATTTTTTTCTTAATTCATCATATGTCGGGGGAATTTTTAAGTGAATTAAAAAAAAATTTCTCATGATTATAAAATTCGTTTATTTATGCATTATGCAAAAAATAACTTTTATAAATTATTATTTTTTATTATTTTATTTAATAATAGCCAAAAAAATTTTATATTCCTTTGATACCCACATTTTTAAATAATCTTTAACAATATAATTTTAGATGGCAGTATACAAAGTTTGAACATAATAAGTCAAATAGTTCCTAAGAAATCGAATTTTACTCATACTAAATTTATAAAAGTTGAATTCTCAGGAACTACTCGACATTTTGCCAAGTAAAATTACATTCTTCAAAATGATATAAAAAATTGTACACCTTTATACTCAGTTCAAAATTGTTTTGTCTATTATTACATAAAATAATAAAAAAATTATGAATATTCACTGAAAGTTTATTTTTTGCTTGGAATTATCTTTGGATTCGAGATATTACGAAATATACAAAAAATAGAATTAGCATTAAGGGGTCAAGCATTAGAAATGTTCTCCTGACCACCAAACTATTGGGACCGTATTTCTCAGATTGCTACTACCCGCTATATTTTGGGGGTCAGAAATCCAAATTCGTCGAAAAAATGATATGCTTATTCTGAGAAAATACGTTCTTGTTGATTTCGTTACTTAAAAAATCGTCTGGAAGCCTACCCATTGCTTGTAAAGCGAGCTATGGCAGCTATAATTCCATTTGCTACAGTGAATCTTTGCGAAGCGGGATTTTCCACACTTGTGACAATAAAATCAAAATATCGAAATCGATTGAATGTTGAGCATGATATGCGCGTTGCTTTGTCGAACACCATCCCCCAATCCAATTTATTAATTAAGGAAAAGCAGCAGCAACCATCACATTAAAAATTTAAATTTTAAAAATTTTGAATACTATTAAAATTATAAAATTGAATGTTTTCTAATAGTTGATGTTTTTTACAATAATTTTTTTCACATTGGGTGGTCCGTGACTTCTTAAAAAATTTTAAAAGGGGTTCATTACACCAAGAAGGCTAAGAAACACTGATCTAGGGTAATCCTTTTTTTTCTTCTTGCGCAATGTACAACAATGTTGTTTTTTCTTCAGATGGCACCGTTTTTTAAAATTCCGTTTATAGTTTTTGAAGAATTAATTGTTAATCCCTGAATTTTAGGACATTTTGCATTTAATATATTAGTTTGATAAAAAAAATTATATACGTAAAATGGAAAATACAGAAATAAATGAAGTTTCTGAAATTTGAAACAAATCGGATTAAAAAGGATAGCGCTACTACAGCCTGTCAACGAGCGAAGCACGGATTTGATTGTAAAACCATAACTAATACTAGGATCAAAGCAGTTTTTATTTTAATAAATGAAGGAAAAGAAACGTTATTCATTTTTCATAACTAACAGCACTCTTTTGAATTGTAATAGAACAATTAAATTAAACGCTTTCCTAAGATTTAGACAATATTAGAAGTTAATTCTTCCTATCCATCTTTATAGGATATGTGGGATTATATTTATTTGATATATTTATATTTATTCTATATTTTAATACTCACTGACGATAGATTAGAAGAAACATCAGTGTTTAGAGTATCGGGCAAATATATACCGGGCAATGGCACTTGACCTTAAAAAAACATCAGTGTAGGGTATACCGGGCAGTGGCACTTAGCCTTAAAAAAACATCAGTGTAGGGTATACCGAGAAAATGTATACCGGTCAAATGTGAATGTATGGCCCGATACTCCAAACACTGATGCTTCTTCTGATCTATCGTCAGTAAGTATTAAAATATCGAATAAATGTAATTATATCCACGAATAAATTCATATCAAATTGAATGTAATAAATATTTCGGACATTCACCAAAGCGACTATGTGATTGTCAACATTCACCGGTGAAAGTCAACAATCACCGATTTCGGTCATTCACCGTAACATATATACACAGTCCAGTCACATTAATGTGACTACCTGTCAAAAGCCTGAATAAACACCTTTGACAGAGCGGACCGCTGCGAAACGGGCAGGAAGAGAGTGAAATAGATTTCTGAAGATATTCACTGGGATGTTGAGCCATGCCGATTCCAGTGACGTGGCCAGCTGCGCTAGATTACGCGGTTGAGGATCCATGGCGCGAACAACCCGATCCAGGTGGTCCCACATATTCTCGATTGGGTTTAAATCCGGTGAGTTTGCTGGCCAGGGGAGTACGGTAAATTCATCCTGGTGCTCTTCGAACCACGCACTTACACTTCCGAGCTGTATGACACCTCGCATTGTCCTGCTGGTAGATGCCATCATTCTGAGGAAAAATCATTCGCATGTAGGGGTGGACATGGTCCGCAAGGGCAGATGCGTACTTGTGATGATCCATCGTGTCTTCCCCAATGATGAGTGCACCCAGTGAATGCCAGGAAAACATTCCCCAAACCATAATGCTCGCTCCTCCAGCCTGGATCCTTCCGACAATTGTTGCAGGGTGTTCGCTTTCAGACGTTTCACGCCGTATACGCCAACGTCCATCTGTCCGATGGAGCATAAAACGTGATTCATCGGAAAAAGCCACCTGTCTTCACTCTGTGGACGTCCAATTGCGGTAGTGGCGTGCAAATTCCAGCCTTCGTCGCCGATGAACAGCAGTCAGCATAGGTGCATTAACCAGGGGTTTGCTGCTGTGGCCCATGAGCAGCAACGTTTGCTGAAAAGTTATTGAGGATACACTCTTGGTGGCCCCTTGGTTCATCTGGGCGGTCAGTTGCTCAACAGTTGCACGTCTATTCGCCTGAACACATCTTTCGCTCGCTTCTGTCATCTATAGCCCGTGGTGCACCACATGTGCCACGCTGCTTATTTTGAAGAGTGCCATTTTGCCATACATGGTATACTTTTACCACGGCGGCACTCAAACAGTTCACAAAATTAACCGTTTCTGAAAAGCCCATAATCATGCCCTTTTTGACGTCGGATAAATCACTACGCTTCTGCATTACGTCAACGATTGAAATGCTTTCCGATGCCCTAGGACATCCTATACATACACTCCACTGTAATGTGCTGCCACCTGCTTTCTGTGATTGGTTATTTCACGTTGACGTCGAAAATAGGTGGTGGTCACATTAATGTGACTGGACTGTGTATATATATATATATATATATATCTATTAGTTTTATACTATTTGTTGTTATCATTCGATAAGTAAAGTATACGTAATAAACTTTACGTAAATAAACTTAGAAAATTACATGAATTTTACTCATATATATACCCTTAACTTATCTATTAGATGTACAAAAAATATCTGTTGTTAGAACACTTGGAAAACTTTTGAAACCAACATTGAGTAAGTTTCATATTCAAGCACTTTTGTAAGGTTATTTTGTTTCGTACAGTGCTGAAAACAATAAAACAATGAGGGGATATCTTAAATTTGGTTTTGCGCAGGCGTAATCCTATAATTTAAAACTTTAGTAATAAAAAAAAGTCGGAAAGGAAAATTATAATGCTTACAAAATTTGGGATTAGGCCAATTTTTTCAGTTATGACATAAAAAACAATATAACATTTAATTTTAACCAGTTACTTTGAGCAATTTTAAGCATCCTGTTAAAATTTAGTGTATTTTTCTAACAATTAGAGAAGAAAGGATATAAGTTTTACTAATTGTAATATACACGTGCTTAAACGATGTCTTACGTCATCCATCTCTTTTGGGTACTTGCTTTATGACTTCATATAAATTACAATAAAAATAAAAAGCCCCATTTTGTTAGAATCGTGTGTTTAACTCTTAGTTCGTACATACAAGAAACAGTGAGTCCGAAATATTTTTGTATAAGTTTAGTATTTAAAGTGTCGTTTAAAACGTTTTATTATATTAATGGTTATTCTATAATAGAAAAATATTTATCTCAATTTTAATCTCAACTACAATCTCAATTAAAAAATAAATAAATAAGAATCTGGGAAATATGGTTCGCATAGTTTGGTCAGGAGAGCGATCCTAAGTTTGAACCCATTAATGTTAATTTTACTTCTTGCGTATGTTGGCTGGGTGACGCAGTTGGTTTGTCATCGGCCTTCTGAGCCCAAGTCTGCGGGTTCGATTCCCGGCCCAGACATCGGATTTTCGGGATCCTCAGCGGCCATGTCGTATGATTATGCGGCATGTAAAAGATCCCTGGAGTGCCTTATTGGCTCTTGGCATTTCCGGCAAAATTGAATCCCTAGTGCACTTTAGCATCCAAACAGAGTCTCGGTGCTGCCATCTAGTTTGGCAGAAACTAGACGTTCAAATTAACATGGCCAACGGTATCTCACCCATTGTGGTGGTCCTGAAGGAGTGGATGCCACTTCTGGAGAACGCACTAGGTCTGCTCATTGGGAAGACTGATTGTGCAGCTCATTGGAAATAAAGAAAAAATTAAAAAGAACTTTTTGATTATCACGCCGTATCTCAAAAACTTTTTAAGAGAATTGAAACATTTTTGCACACAGTTCTATAATTCGTTTATCCAAAGATAAATCCATGCAAAAAATAAATTTTAGTAAATATTTTTTATTTTTTTTATTATTTTATTTATTAATATTCGATACAATTTTGAATTGCAAGGTATACAATTTTTAAATCATTTTAAAGCATATAATTTTACATAACAAAATACAAAATTCAAGCGAAATCGGTTGAATAGTTACTGAGAAATCAAATTTTAAATATACTACTTCCTTAACTATATGGTTTTTATTTCCCTGATTTCGGCTTCTGTAGCCATTTCTGAATGGTTATTTAGTATTACGCGCTTGCTTGTCTTCAGAAGAAATTTTTTTTTTAAAAAACAAAAACATTTTTATTTTTGCCCAGAATTTCCTTCAAAAGATATTTGCTTTTTTTAAATTGATTTTCATTAGCTCTAAAATTAAATAAATAAATATGAATAGAAATCTAATTCAAATAGGCAAAAACACAGCATACAGCGCCAAAATCCAAAACTAAATGATTGCCTTTAATCTTTGAAAAGAGGAAAAAAAATCATAAGCATTTAAAGTAATCATATGCTATTTCTGCCCTTCTAAGGAGCAGAACAATTATTTTTCATCTTTCCTAAAAGGTAATAGATTTATGAATGATGCTTCGCAATCAAAAATTTAATAAAATATAAACAAATTAAATCGGGAAAGCTAAAATTAAAAATGCAACAACTTTTCAAAAAAAAAAGAAGAAAAAAAACTATTTTTAAAGCTATTTACTAAAGCTATACATAAACGTTTTAAATCAATGAATTTCTGAAGTTATACAGTGCATAATAGACTAAAGAATGATTCTTTGCCAAAATCCAAACTTAAAAATAAAAAAAAGAGAAACAGTTTTTTAAAACCAGACATGATTTTTTTCAGCTATACTTTTTTAACCCCTTCAGGAACGTGATCTTGCGGATTTTCACGAATCACAGTATCACATATGAAACGAACCTTTCTAATCTCGTGATCTCAATACGGTACTCACAAAATACATCACGTATTAGTACGAATACGTACTCTGTAGTAGTAAAAACGTGGAAAGTGCATGTGTTGGGAAGAGCTTCTTCTTCCTTCAGCCAGTCCTGATAAAAGGGTCAAAGCCGTATATACTTCATAATAGAAGAACGATTCTCTACCATCAAAAATATGTTAAAAACAAACTAAATCGAAATAACTAAAATTTAAAATGCAATCGAAAATCCAAAGCTAAAGAAGACTTCAGAATTATTTTATTCGTTTGTCTTTAAAAAATACTCTATATAAAAAGTTTTATTTTTGTAATTAGGCTAATTAGTGTTCTATTGATTTTAGAGGGAAAATGAAGTTTTACGGATTCCTTGTATTAATTGCTTGCTTGTTTGCTGTTTTGAAGGCCGAAAGTTGTAAAGATAAACTGGAAGAAGCGAAAAAAATGTGTAAGTAATATTATTATTAAGTTGAAGGGATTTTTTTTCCTAAAACTTTTCTATAGATGATAAGGAATTCAAAACAAAATTTAATGCTAGACTTGTGGTGTGAATGAAAAATAAAACTCAATTTCTTGTATTTGTAAACATATTCTATTTTAATATTTATTAATCATGATTATTCATTTACAACTTTCCACACATTTTTGCTTATGAAATAAATTTTCTTTATGTTTTTAAAATTATCCAACAATTCATTAAATCGTCTTAATCTGAAGGATTTTGTAAATATCTATTGATAGTATTTGCTGGTACTTGTTTTCTGCCGAGAAATGTATTTTTTGAAAATACTAGAACACATGTGCTTTATTTTTTTAAAACTGAATAATAAAAAAGGTTACCAAAGCACGTATAGAGAGTAAAAACATTTGGAAACTGTCAATTATCTCATAAAGTATTCATCGTAATCAAAAAGTTAAACTAGACACATTCAATAATTTTTAAAAGGTATCCAATGATTCGAAACTCCATCTTAATACCCCCCGGGGTGTGATGTTATCCTATTTGAAATCTTAAATATGAATCGTTATTTTTTATTGCAGATTCGGATTTTCCAGAAATGAGTAACTCTTTTGAGTTGTAGCTTCACAGATGACGTTGTAAAAGGATAAAAGATAAATGGGATAAAAGCTGATTGAAAATGCGAATTTCGGGACCTAAAAGGCTAAAAAGATAAAAATTGACATGCTGAAAACAATTTTTATCGATATTGTTTTCGAAAAAAAAATATTGAAGCAGTTTTAGGTTTATTTATTTTTATTTTTAAGTCACTACTATTTTAAATAGTTTGTACCATTTTTAATTTTCTCGATTACTGAAAGATCGAACTTGATATCATTTGGATTATTTAAAAAATGTGAAATGCAACTATTTTCACTTTTTCAATCCGATGTATATTTTTCGAGATATTTGACCATTTCCAAATTTTTTTATACCCTGTATGTTCTATTTTTAACTGAACTATCAGAACCATACTTTCTAGATTTCTGTTCCTCCCCCCTCCTCCATTACAAAAAGTCAAAAATTCTTATTATGGGGTAAAAACAGTATATATTTATTCGGAGACTGTACATTTTTGTGTTTGATTCCTTAACGTATTCTTAATTTAATTGTAAATCCTAATTAATTATCATATTTCAGATCGCATTTAGTTCGTAAAAATCCGTTTATTAAAACAAAAGGTGTTCAGGGTGATATCTTTTTTATTTTATGAACTGTAGATTCTTCATCCATTTATAAAGATTTTTTTCTTCTTCTTTTTAATATCTAGACATAACCTTACTTTTTATAACTTTCAGTTAAACAGGGTGTTAGAGACATGCCGCGTCCTTCCTGTAATGCAGATGGTACATACGCTGCTCGGCAATATCGAGGTCATGGCATATGCTACTGTGTAAATCCTGAAGGAGAAAAAGTGGGCAATTGTCCTTGCAAATGAACTAGCTGATTTATGCATAATGTAATGTAAATTTTTGAAATGAAAAGAAAAGTTGTTGAAATGTTTTCCTGAGTACACTTTGCTTCTGTTGAAATTTAATCGTTGAAATACTTCCATTGAGTCCTTTCATTTTTAGATATATAAAGATATTAATTTCTCCATGGAAATTACATTATTAATTAAAGTTCTATATCTACTAACGCATTCCAGGGGCTATGCTAAGCATTTGCCATTTCCCCAAATGCGATGAAATAGTAAATTTGGCGAGTAAATACTGTTTTTGAAGAAATATTGGCGAATGTTTTCTTCCACTGGAGAGAAAAATATTTATTTAACTCGATCCTCAAAATTATGTCCAAATTAATTTTTCTAGACAAATCAGTATTTTTTTATTCGATTACAGTAATTTTCGGTACACGCGCCGTGTAACCAATCAGATTTGGGTTCAAATAATATAAGCCAGAAGCAAACGACCTTAAAATAGTTTTCTTTAGGGAAAAAATTAATCATAAGAAATTTTTAAGATTTGCATCTGGCGAAGACTTTCGAGAATTGGTGAATACTTTTGATATTTAGCTAATTTATTGTTTAATCAGTTGAAATCTTTATCGCGGGTCCTGCATTCAATTATATAACATAAAGTGCAGTGTAGCTAAGTAACAACACAATTAAAGATAAAACAACCACAAAGAAAATTTATGAAAATCGATTTTTTTTTACATGATTCAACTCGAAGTTACATGGTGTTTTAAAGGCTTAAGTTAAAATTCGTACAAATAAGAGCTTTTAAGAATTATGCACCCATAGTTCAAATATTTTTTTGAAAACATACACTCCTCAAAAGTGAAATTGCAACACCAAGAAATAATGCACGTAGCGTCATGCAAATTTCAGGAGCGATAGTAGTGAGATGGATATGCAAATGATTAAATTTACGCACGCATCTGATCACGTGGTACGCATATTCGGGCTATAAAGGCCATCAACTTTCCCTTCTCATAAATGGCATCTGAGGTTTTGCGTAGCATTTGCGACTTTCGAAAAAGCGTAGAAAATGCCTCTGAGACGTCGGCGAGCTCAATACCATCAGTTAACGACCGGGGAACGTGACCGTATTATCGATCTCCATGAACTTGGTTTGTCGCTGCGTGCAATAGCAACTCGTGTTGGGCACGACGTGAGTACCATCCAACGTTGTGCCACACGATGGATTCAGGAAGGTCTACGTGCACGCCGAAGAGGAAGTGATGCGCACAGGTGCACGTCAGAGCGCACAGACCGGCCTATTCGCCAGTTGACTATTCGAGACCCTTTCTCCACGGCACGTGCCATCCGAAGCCGGTTGCCTTCAGGAGCAGGTGGATCTGTGTCCACCCAAACCATACGCAACAGATTGCATGAAGTACAGTTACGTGCACGGGTACCAGCAACAGGGTACCGTTGACCGCTTTACACAGGGCTAGACGCCTGGCGTGGTGTCATCGTCATCGTACCTGGACCATCCAATGGCATCGGGTATTGATCGGGGGGATGAATCTCGTTTCTGTCTGTGGAGAAATGACGGCCGTCGACGGGTATGGCGGAGACCCGGAGAACGCTACGAACCAGCCCATTACGCCGAGCGTCACAACGGTCCTACACCGGGCATCATGGTTTGAGGTGGCATAATGTTTGATCGCAGAACGCCCCTGGTACACATTCACGGCAGTTTGACATTGGACCGCTACGTCACACAAGTTGTGTATCCCGTTGTTCTGCCCTTGTTGCATGTAGCACCCAACACGGTATTCCAGCAAGACAATGCCAGGCCGCATGTCGCACGGCGAACTCTTAACAGCCTGAATGGATTTGACATCCTTCCCTGGCCGGCAGCCTCTCCAGATCTGAATCCCATAGAACACCTCTGGAATCTCATTGTACGTGGCATGAACAGAGGACCAATGGCGCAAACCATCGATGATCTGCGCACAGCAGTGGATGTGGCTTGGCAAAGGTTACCTCAGGCAACCATCAATGGAGTCATTGATAGCATGCCTCACCGGATTGAGGCCTGTATAGCTGCCCGAGGTGGCCACATTAGATATTGAATAAATTGCTTTATAATGATTTTATTAGTCTGTTTTTTTTAATCATTTGCATATCCATCTCACTACTATCGCTCCTGAAATTTGTGTGACGCTACGTGCATTATTTCTTGGTGTTGCAATTTCACTTTTGAGGAGTGTAAAAGGCCGTTCCTCAAATCTTCTTTTTTCATGTTTGCAAACACTAGAGCTCCTACAATTTTCAGTTATAAACTTTACAGTGCGCAAAAAAAGGGAAGGGAAAAAACTCGGACTATGCTGAATAACTAATAATTTAATATCGAGATCTTCACGTTCTACCACTCAATTTTATTGTTCTGAGGGGATGGCCTCAAATATTCTATTTAATTAGAGCAAACGATATTTTTAGTTCCAAAATTATACACAAAAATGTACTTTCTCAGAATAAACAAGGGATTTTTTTCGACCAATTCTGATTGCTGACACCCAAAATATAAAGAATAATCTGGGAAATATGGCCCCAATACTTTGTTCAGGAAAGCGGTTCAAAGTTTGGACCCCTTAATGTGAATTCTATTTTTTTCGTATTTCGCCATATATCGAGGGACTTTTTAAGTGAATTGAAAAAAATTTCTCACAATTATAAAATTCGTTTCTTCAAAGATAATTCCATGCAAAAAATAACTTTTATAAATTATTATTTTTTATTATTTTATTAAATAACAGTTAAAAAAATTTTATATTCCTTTTATATCCACATTTTTAAATAATTTTTAACAATATAATTTAATATGGCAGTATAGAAAATTTGAACGTAATCAGTCAAATAGTTCCTAAGAAATCGAACTTTACGCATACTAAATTTATAAAAGTCGAATTCTCAGGAACTACTCGACATTTTCCCAAGTAAAATTACATTCTTCAAAATGATGTAAGAAATTGTACATCTTTATACTTTTCTTATTATATGCAGTTCAAAATTGTTTTGCCTATTATTACATAAAATAATTTTTAAAAAATTATAAATATTCACTAAAATTTATTTTTTGCTTGGAATTATCTTTGAATTCGAGATATGGCGAAATATGCAAAAAATAGAATTAGCATTTAGGGGGCCCAAATATTATAACTATTCTCCTGACCAACAAACTATTGGGGCTATATTTTCCAGATTGCGACTAACCGCTATATTTTGGGGGTCAGAAATCCATATTCTGCCAAGAAAAGGTATGTTTATTCTGAGAAAGTACGTTTTTGTTGATTTCGCTTCTTAAAAAATCGTCCGCGCTAATTAATTAGCATATTTGAGATCTTCCCTTCGAGCCATTAAGATTGAGTCCTTCACCAAAGGAAGATCCGATCGTTAAATCAAAAATCATCTAGGGTAATCATTTTTATTTTCTTTCCTTGCGCATTATACAACAATGTTGTTTCTACTTCAAATACGCTTTTTTTCTTCATTCCGTTTATAGCTTTTTAAGAACTAATTGTTAATCCCTTAATTTCAGCATTTAATATTATAGTTAGTTAAAAAAAATGATGTGATGTAATAATGGAAAATACAGAAATAAATAAAGTTACTGAATTTTGAAGCAAATCGGGTTAAAAATGATAACATTATTACAGTCTGTCAACGAGCGAAGCACGGTTTTGATTGCAAAATCATAACGAATACTAGGATCAAAGCTGTTTTTATTTAAATAAATGAAGGGAAATAAAGTTATTCATGTTTCATAATTAACTGCACTTTTCTGTATTGTCTACCACAATACAGAAAACTCTCCCTATCCATTTTTAAAAGTTACGTGGGATATCTTTTGTTAGTTCAAAACACATTACAAAACTCCTGATTTTTGCTCGGTTTTTAGGTCAGAACTAATAGCTATAGAGGAAGCTGTGAAATTTTGCATTTCTGACAATGTCGATTCAGATGTATGGACTCTGAGTGACAGCCGTAGCTCCATGCAGCACCTGTCTGAATGGTGGAGGGATGGTGACAGAACGACACTAAACATTGTCCGGCTTCTAAATTGCTTGAGTCACGACATTAGGATTTTCTTTCAGTGGGTACCGTCACACGTGAATGTCTACGGGAATGAAATTGCTTACTGTCTCGCCCGTGAGGGCAGCCATAGAGATACTGCTGGCGATGACCATCTTACTTTCTCAGAAATAGCAACCCGGACTAGGCAAGATATTGGTTCCTGTTGGAAGAAAGCTCCTGTGCATGATTGGTATGGGCCTGGTCTTGCTCTAATCAGGGCAAGCAATAGGCGTGTTCAAACGGCGCTTGCCAGACTTAGAAGCGGCCACACTCGATCCCAACGGCACGTTGCGGACCTTAAAGTCTATCCACCCTGCCCTAAGTGCAATGTGAACCAGTCTGCTCCTGACCACATCCTATCGTGTATTGGCTGCCAGAAGAGCCACCTGGTCTCCTACCCTGCTGCAATAGTACATGGCTTTGGGAGCTTTTTGGATGAGTTCATGGACTTGATTTAATGCTTCTGTTGGTCAAGTGGGCATAAGCAACAACAACATTACAAGACTTTATCTCTTTAGATATTTTACAAAATAGGTATAGTTTGTCTAAAAATTAAAGTTAACGAATAAAAACAAAATGTTTATCTATCGACAACTCAAAATACGTATTAAAAAAAAGAAACTGATTAACAAGAAAAACTGCTTTCAAAGAAAAATCTTTTACTTAAGAACACAAAGTTAATTAAATTTCTCGTAATATTAATATCGATGGTTTTAGACAATATTAAATATTTCTATCATATAATGGAGGATGAAAAATTGATTCCTGTTTAAAGAAACATTCTTTATTGAATTAAAATAGAAAAGACCGACAATAAACTAAGAGAACTTTTTTATAGCATGTAAAAAATGTCAAGGAAGTGGATTAAATTAAATACCTGTTTCGTAATGCAGGACCATGGAAATAAAATATTTCTTAAGAAAAGCTACGATGTTGAAATCTTTTGTTAAAGTTTCGAGAAATGAGCTTTTCGAAAGTGTAGTGTCGGTTAAAATTTTTTATTTATATATTTTTATTATTACTAATAATGTAGCAAAAATTTCGCAAGCCTTTGTCATTAATCTTTTTCACGTATTCTTTGTTGTTTCTCATCAAACCGTTTTAAGAAATTACGAAGGTGGAACATCGAGCATCTGAAAAAACAAATTATCCAAATATCTCGAAGAAGAAGATCATAAAAATATGAATTATAATTCACAATACAGTAGGAACTCGATTAATCGGTATGGTCGGGTAATATTCCGTCCAGGTTAAGGGATTATCCTAGTAAATCTATGTCAGCAAACTATAGATAAAAATTTTTTTTAAAATATAGGAAGAATTAAAAATTATAATAGAACATTCATAATTTAACAAACATTTAGGGAATGAGAATAACATGAATTTTAACCGTGCTGGAAGAAAGTTTGAGACCATTAAATATTTTTTTTGTATAAATATTTTTATTGCAAAATAAAGTTTCAAATTTTGGATTAGTTATTCCTTTAAACAAATATTTTGAAAGGAAAAAGTGAAATATTTTTTTTAATAAACAATAATAATTTTGAACTGGAAACAATTTTGAGATAATTTTTTTCGAAATTTTTGAAAAATCAGTGTGATGAACCGAAAAATGTATTGTGCCTTCAAAAACTTAAAATTACTCAACTTCAAATTTTAATTTGTTTGTTCAGAATTTTGTATAAGGTTACTTTTTCATTTTTTTTCTTTGTTTTAGACAAACATTTGACGGATGAAGAAAATGAAAAATTATTACTCTTGCACTGTGTAGCTTAAATTATTGATAGAAATCTAATGATAACTAATGGGCACAATTTTTTTTTTGTCGTTACGGAAAACGACGAACGTAGAACAAGCACCCATCAAAGATAATTTCAATAATAATTACATCTTAATGGCCTGTATATTTTTGTTACATTTATAACAGTCTTAAATGTCTTAAAAAATAGTTACACACTTTAAATTTTCCACATTCAAAACAAAGCCATGACTTCTAAAACTGAAAATTCTAGAACACTTTAATGAAGGAAAATATTCAATGAAGAAAAATCACATTAAAAAAGTTTCGAAATGTTCGCCATGAGACGTAAACAAACAACAGAACTAATACGTCAACTCGATATTATTTTATCAGTATTTAAACTCTTTATCACCAACACTCGTGTTAAATTAGGAAGAAAAAAAAACGACAGATGCATAAAAAAAATGCAATAATCTACTTTCCCTGATTAAAATGCAAAGGAAAAAACAAAGGAAGTGAAGTTCCGTTTTCAAAGGTAGTGAAGTTCTGTTTTCAAAGGTAGTGATTTACATAGCCATTTATCAGAAATTTTAATATTAAAACTAGCAATTATTGGAGGAAAAATTTATGGCCCATCGCATGAATTTGCTGTAAGAATCTTTCTGCGAAAAATTGTGATTTTCTTTATTATAGCAAGAACTAGTGATCTGTTCAGACTTTTTGCTAAAAACCTGCTCATTTTCTGAATCTGAAATTGCCTTAGAATCGTGTTCCTACTGCCAAGTTCTGTTTTTGTGAAAATAAAGGTATTACTTTTTTTTTCTTAAAAAAACATATTTTTAAAAAATTATAGTTTTTAAATAAAAAATTAAAGATGTAATTGATTCCTTTTACCAAAAAACTTTTTTTTGTAAGATCTATTTTTAAAAGTAAAATAATTATAAAGGGTTTATTTTTAAGATAAAATAACTTGTAAAGGGTCCCTTTTTGTGGAAAATGATTTGGTGAAGGTTCCACGTTTGTCCGGTTGAAACTAGTTCAAAATCCTATGTAAGGCTTAAAATAATTCTTCAAGATTTAAAACTTCGCAACATTTAAAGTTGTTCCCTTTTGTAATCAATACAATTAATAATTAAAGATTCAATTTTTATTATTAATATTCTGTGTACTATAAAACCTACTCATTTTCTGAAAAACCTATTAATTCATTTGAAATTGCCATAAAATCGGGATCTCACTGACTGCCAAGTTCTGTTTTTGTGAAAATAAATGTATTACTTTTTTCTTAAAAAAAACATAAACTTTTAAGACATTATAGTTTTAAAATAACAAATTAAAGATGGTTTTTTTAATTAAAAAGGCTTTTTTATATGAGTTATTTTTAATATTAAAATAAATATTAAGAGTCTATTTTTAAGATAAAATACTTTGTGAAGCGTCCCCTTTTCGTGGAAAGGTTCCATGTTTGTCCGGTTGAAACTATTTCGAAATTCTGTGAAGCTTAAATAATTTCATCAAGATTTAAAACTTTGCAACATTTAAAATTGTTATCAATGCAATTAATAATCAAAGATTCAATTTTCATTATTAATATTCTGTTACAACTTTTAAAACAGTCATAAGTTGAAAATTTCGGTTATATATATTGACGGGAAATTGCAATTAAAGATTTATTTTCTGTACTTTTGTTTTAAAAGCCTCTTATTCTCATCTGATTTTATTCAGTTGCTATTATTCGAATGATTCATAACCTTCAAGGTACCTTAAACCAAATAAAATTATTATTTTATTACTAATTCATTGAAGTTACGAAGCATAGCTAGAATTTGTGATAAGCATCTGATATAACAACTCCTTATTTGCTGTATATAAATCTACTTTATTCTTTATCTATAAATTATCTTCGTTTAAATCTATTTAAATCCAACTTTATTTATAAAAAAAACAGTAGTTACAATTCTTGGAAAACTTTTGGATGTTATAGTGAATAAGTTTCTTATTCCTTTTCCGAGAGTATTTCTTAGTTTATCTACTGGTAGATTTGCTAACATTTCAACTCTTTACGCTCTGAAATTTCAGAATGCAAGCATTTCATTCATACTGATAATTTAAAAATTTAGTGAAACGAAGTTTTTGGGCGATGATTTTGATAAAATTGAGATTTCTTGGGGGAAAGATACTTATTTTATTCCAACAGAACTTTAATTTAAATTGTCTAATCTTTAAAATTCCGCCAATCTCAGTGAATGAATGTACAAAGTGACAGTTTTTAAGTATTTTCTGAATGGAAGAAGTTTTTAAGTGACAACAAAGAAGTTTCTTTGACAACAAGGCAGCTGGCAACATTAGAAAGCATATGTATTGGCGCCTTATTAGAAGACAAAAATGCAAACATAATGACGCGAATAATTTAAAATATAAGAAAATGAATGTTAAGGATTATACTGTTCTTGTAAATGAGGGGTTTGCGGGAATGTACATGAGTGAATTTATTTCTACAAACGTTCTGTTTTTTCACTATACGATTCTCTGTTAAGTCTTAATTATCTGTTAATACAATACAGCAGTGCTCCCCAACCCCCGGTCCGCGGACCGGTACCGGTCCGTGGATCAAAAGTTACCGGGCCGCCCATTTTATTGAAAATGAATTTAAATTCCTAGGTTTATACCGAAAATTAAAAATATCTGTGTTCCATGAAAGTTTTATTTATTTAAAAAAAGAGGGGGGGGGGTTCCCGAAGGTTGTAATATAAATTTTTTAACGTTTTAAAACGATTATCCCCAGAGGGAACCGTCTCATTGCAAAGAAACAAGCTCAGGGTTCTCATTGACTTAACGTTATTGTAAGTTAAAATGTTAAATCACAATATTTATTTTTTGATGTAACTGTATTTTATTTTGAAGGTATGTTTAAATAAAATTAAACTAAAAAATCAAAATAATCTAAAATATAAACAATCAACGTCCCCCCTCCCCAGAGGGCCGCTGTAAAATTATCAAACGTTGACAGGTCCGCGGTGATAAAAAGTACTGATTTGTCTAGAAAAATTCATTTTGACATAATTTTGAGGATCGAGTTAAATATATATTTTTCTTTCCAGTGGAAGAAATCATTCGCTAATATTTTTTCCAAAACTTTATTTATTCGCCAAATTTACGATTTTATCACATTTGGGAAAATGGCAAATGTTAGCGCAGCCCCTGGAATGTTTTAGTAGATATAGAGCTTTTGTTAATAACGTAATTTCCATGGAGAAATTTATGTCTTCATACATTAAAAAATGAAAGAAGCCAATGGAAGTATTTTAACGATTAAATTTCCAAAGAAACAAAGTGTACTCAGAAAAGCAATTCAATAACTATTTTTTTTTCCATTTCAAAAATTTACATTGTATTATGCATAAATCAGATAGTTTATTCGCAAGGACATGATTGGTCCGTTTTTTCTCCTTGAGGATTTACACAGTAGCACCGGCCAAAGCTTGAATATTGCCGAGGAGAGTATGTACCATCTGCGCTACATGAAGGAGCAGGATAGTCTTGAACACCCTGTGCTCCTGAAAGTTATAAAAAGTAAAGTTATGTCTAGATATTAAAAAGAAGAAGAAAAAAATCCTTAAAAATGGATGAAGAATCTACAGTTCATAAAATAAAAAAGATATCACCCTGAATACCTTTTGTTTTAATAAACGGATTTTTACGAACTAAATGCGATCTGAAATATGATAATTAATTAGGATTTACAATTAAATTAAGAATACGTTAAGGAATCAAACACAAAAATGTACAGTCTCTGAATAAATATATACTGTTTTTACCCCATAATAAGAATTTTTGACTTTTTGGAATGGAGGAGGGGTTAGAAGCAGAAATCTAGAAAGTATGGTTCTGATAGTTCACTAAAAAAACGATAGTTCAGTTAAAAATAGAACATACAGAGTGTAAAAAAATTCGGAAATGATCAAATATCTCGAGAAATATACATCGGATTGAAAAAGTGAAAATAGTTGCATTTCAGAGCTCAAGAAACCGTCCGTCCTCGGCGGTCAAAAATTCCCCGTGGACAACAAATTTCTCGAATCCGACGTCCGCGGGGACGGCCATTTTCCCGTTAATGGGCGTGATACGCTTTCAATTTTTGTTATCTTACAAGAGTCTAGCACTCACTTCTAAACTGACCTTCTAATCTAGAAATACAGCATTATGCTGCGCATGGTGGAATTGGTGTTTTCTCTGTCTGGGAGTACTGCAGCTGTTGAAAGAGGCTTTTCAGCAATGAACTTACAAAAATAAAACACATTACGTACTGGTCTTAAACAGGAAGCGTTAAACGCAATTATGAACAGCTACCTAAATGGAACCCCTTTCAGATTTCTGTGCAGAAACCTCTGTAAATCATTGGCTTGATTGGCAAACGTAATATTTAATTCATTTAAAAAACACAGTACCCTCGGATAAATTGACATTCCAGATAACTTGACCTTTGTTATTTAAATCATTTCATCAAAGAAAGAAATTTTTTCATAAAAGAAATTCTAGGTTGTACTATTAGTAACCTAGTATTTCTTTTCTTACTGTAGAATGTAATCCTAGTATTTGCAATCCTAGTGACTGCTAATTCATTTTGCAATTTATATAAATGTTAGTAATAAATAAGAGAAGCTACGGGTTAGTTTCAAAGGAGGACGGTTAGAATTTCTGAGTTTCTTCAAGCCCTGTTGCATTTCATATTTTTTTAAAAGCTATCCAAATGACGTCAAACTTGATCTTTCAGTTCCTCTCTCCTGGGACCGGGGATGATTTTTAATAATGAACCCCTATTTTTTCTTGCAGTTTTAAATTCTCCAGGAAAAAAGTAACCCTATAACCCTAGTTGAGTTAAGGCCATTTTGCTTCACCGATGGCTCTGTAACCGAGAAAATTAAAAAGGGTACAAACTGTTTAAAATAGTGGTCACTTAAAAATAAAAATAAATAAACCTAAAACTGTTTTAATATTTTTTTTCTAAAACAATATCGATCAAAATTACTTTCAGCTTGTCTATTTTTATCTCTTTAGTGTGTTAGGTCTCGAAATTCGCCATTTCAAACAGCTTTTATCCCATTTGTCTTTTTACAACGACATCTGTGAAGCTAACAGTATAAACCTACAACTCAAAGGGTTACTCATTTCTGGAAAATCCGAATCTACAATAAAAAATAACGGTTCATATTTAAGATTTCAAATTGGCTCCATGCCACCCCCGGGAGTGTAAAGATGGAGTTTCGTATCTTTGGATACCTTTTAAAAATTATTGAATGTGTCTAGTTTAACTTTTTGATTACGATGAGTACTTTATGAGATAATTGACAGTTTCCAAATGTTTTTACTCTCTATACGTGCTTTCAGGGGCGTACGCAAGGGGGGGGGGTTAGGGGTTTAACCCCCCCCCCTTGAGCTCAGACAAAGTGAATTTACAAAATAATACAGACAAAAATAAAAATTTTAGTAGAAATTATGTGAGTTATTATTTTTTAAGACTATATATTTTTATTTGCCTTATGCCTACTTTTTTTTCTCACGGTATTTCTCAGAATACTGATAAAACATTTACTATAATAGGGTTGTATTTTTGAAACCAAATTCACGTGATACTGTTACGGGCGAGCCCCGATCACTGGTTCCTTTCTGACCTGCCAGTCGCGATAGTTTTCGAGACTGGCTGGCATTCGCGAGGTCTGGAATCCTAGACGTTCTGTCGTCTTTGAGACAATTCGAGAATTTTGTAGATGCGGTTAAAAAAAATTATATGAAAGGAGGTTACATTTATTTTCGATTTTAGTCAGACTAAGAGTTATCTCTGCCGCTTGTCCTTCGGAGCTTGTTTCTAAATCTGTTTTGTTTTGGAGACTCTGTGCCCGTTGAAGTTATTCATTCCATCTCGAAACTTTGAGATCGTAGCTTAGTGGATATTTCTGTGCCAATATATATGTATATATTTTTGCTGTTCTTGGATCTTTAGGATGTCTTAACGCAAGAATTTAACAATTTTTAATACTTTGAGAAAAAATCACGACCTGAAATTAGTGAGGTGACAGCATCTAGTACCAATGTAAGTTTTTCTGTTGAACAGAAATGTGATACTTCCGTTGAAGAAAACGTTTCTAGCGTAACAGAATCTGATGAATGTGAAAGCGGCCCTCAAAGTGTTACTTCCCACCCATATGACATTGGACTTTTTTCAGAAGATAATACATGCGAGGATAAAAAACTGGATATACTTAAAAATGTTTGGGAACCCAATCCAGCATTTGTTTTTCCTGAAAAAGGAAAAAGAAAATTGAAATTTCAGTACAAATGGCTTTATCGCTGGAAATGGCTTGCATATTCAGAGGTTAAGGGTGGTGCTTTTTGCAAATTTTGTGTACTTTTCGCCAAAAGTGGTGCCGGTTCTGGAAAGAAACCTTTAGGCCAACTGTGCAATGTAAAATTTGACAACTGGAAAAATGCTGTAGAGCGATTTTCTGAACACGAGAAATGTCTTTATCACAAAAAATCGATCGAAACTTCTGGGACATTAAACGATATTTTATTTGGAAAGATGAAACCTGTGGATGAACAAGTTGACAGTGCAGCAAGCAGAAGAAAATTAGAAAATAGAAAAAACATTACTCCAATCATTGAAACCATCCTATTTTGTGGAAATCAAGGTCTCGCTCTAAGAGGACATAAGGATTCGGGAATAATTGCTGAACAACCAGGTGAAGAGAACGACGGAAATTTTCGGGCATTGCTTCGTTTCCGCAGAAAGAACGATTCGACTCTTAAGAACATTTTAGAGTCAAGCAGAAAAAATGCTCAGTATACCAGCCCTCGATTTCAGAACGAAGTTATTGAGGTTTGCAATATTTTAATCCTGCAAAAACTAGTCAGCAAGATTAATGATGCAACTTGCTTTTCCATTCTTGCAGATGAAACAACTGATATTGCAGGTATAGAGCAATTATCGTTATGCGTTCGATATGTCGATAAAGAAAATTTTAACATCACCGAACAGTTTTTGCAATTCATTCCGGTGCATGACTTAACCGGAAAAGCAATAGCAACAACAATATTAGACCAATTACAGTCTATGAAAGTTGATATAAAAAAGTTACGTGGACAGGGGTACGATGGTGCTGCATCAATGAGTGGAAAAATTAATGGTGTACAAGCCCACATAAGAAGTATTGTCCCATCAGCACTCTATGTACATTGCTCTGCTCATAGCCTCAATTTGGCTGTATCAAATGCATGCGAAATAACTGGCATTAGAAATTGCTTAGGGACAATTAAAACATTATACGACTTTTTAAATACGCCAAAAAGACAGTATGTCCTATCTTCAGCAATAGAGGAGATGGAAACCAGCTCTAAGAGGGAGAAAATTAAACAGCTATGTGCAACCCGTTGGATGGAAAGATACGACTCAGTAACCGCTGTGGTGGAACTTTTCGAGCCTATCGCCGAAACACTACAAAAAAATATCAGAATGGAAGGATAAGGAATCAGCGACCCAGGCTAATTCTTTACTGTGCACAGTATCTAATTGCCAGTTCGTAATATCTCTTTTGTGCATTTACAAAGTTTTCACCATAACAATCCATCTCTGTAGATACCTACAAAAAACAAGCATAGATTTGATAGGGGCAGTGAGTCTTGCAGAAGATGTCATTAAAGATCTAAAATTAATGCGTGAAAATGCCACTGAAACATTCTCTGAAATATTCAGCTCTTCTTCTCTTATGCTAACAAGCATTGGATCTTCCACTTCCATGCAAATCTCTAGAATAACAGGAGGACAGAAAAATCGCGATAATTTTCCCTCATCGACACCGGAAACATATTTCAGAGTTAGTGTTTTTATTCCATTTATAGAAAATTTTATAACACAATTAAACTTAAGATTTGTATCGCATCGTGATATTTTGAAAGGATTTCAGTGTCTTCTGCCTGCCGATCCTTTCATTTGCCAACCTTCAAACATAAAGGCTTTTGAAGCATTAGTGGAATTTTACGCTGGAGATTTGGATACCTGTAAAGAAAGCCTTAAGTCTGAACTAAAACTGGTTTAAAAGATTAAAAAGGATTAGTGAAGACGGAGGTAGTGTTCCAAAAACTGCGGCGGATGCTCTTGGAATGTGCAATAAAGATATAACACCAAACATTTTCAAACTCCTAGAAATATTGGTCGTTCTACCTGTTTCAACGAGTGCAAACGAAAGATCCTTTTCGACTTTGCGCCGTTTGAAGACTTATTTACGCAACTCAACGGGAAATAATAGAATGAATGGATTGGCGCTCTTAAGCATTCATAGAAAATTTACCCCAGCTGTCGAAGACATTTTAAACGAACTTGCAAAAAAAAAAACCCGTCGTTTGGATATTACAGTATAAATCAATAAATTTTTAGCGTGTTTGTATACTGGTTTAATTCCCTATTTGTTGGTAAGTCATTTTTTAGTTAAATTCATTGGTTTTCTATGGAATATTCACATTTATATGGTTATTATTTAGGTAGCTGTTACAGTATAAGTAGTTTTTTCTGGCTTGATTTATTCCTACTTTTTAATAAAAATAAAATATTTTACCTCTTATAATAAAAAAAAATTATATTCTTAAACTTAAAAAATTAAAACAAAATTTAACTAAACAATGTTGTCGAAATAAAAAGTCAAAATTGTCTAGCTGTCTAAATTAGGGAAGTAATAGTGCTTTATTACATACTCGAATTTCTTTTAGTAATTTCTGAAAATTATGAACCCCCTTGAAAAAATTCTGCGTACGCCACTGCGTGCTTTGGTAATCTTTTTTATTATAAGTTTTAAAAAAATGAAGCACATGTGTTCTAGCATTTTCAAAAAATACATTTCTCGGAAGAAAACAAGTACCAGTAAATACTATCAACAGATATTTACAAAATCCTTCAGATTAAGAGGATTTAATAAATTGTTGGATAATTTCCAAAATATTTAGAAAATTTATTTCTTAAGCAAAAATGTGTGGAAAGTTGTAAATGAATAATCATGATTAATAAATATTAAAATAGAATATATCTAAAAATATAAGAAATGGAGTTTAGCTTTTCATTCACAGCTCAAGGCTAGCATTAAATTTTTTTTTGAATTTCTTATCATCTATAGAAAGGATTTATATAAAACAAAATTCCCTTCAACTTGAAAAAAATATTACTTACTCATTTTTTGAGCTTCTGCCAGTTTATCTTTACAACTTTCGGCCTTCAAAACAGCAAACAAGCAAGCAATTAGCACAATTAATCCGTAAAACTTCATTTTTCCTCTAAAATAAATAGAACACTAATGAGCCTAACTACTAAAATGAAACTTTTTATAAAAAATGTTTTTTAAAGGCAAAAGAATAAAATAATTCAGAAGTCTCCTTTAACATCATTCTTTAGATTTTCGATTGCATTTTAAATTTTAGTTATTTCGATTTAGTTTGCTTTTAACATATTTTTTATGTTAGAGAATCGCTCTTCTATTTTAAAGTATATACGGCTTTGACCCCTTATCAGGACTGGCTGAAAGAAAAAGAAGAGCTTCCCAACACATGCACGCTCCACGTTTATACTACTAAAGAGTACGTATTCGTACTAATACGAGATGTATTAAGGGAGTACCGAATTGAGATCACGATCACTAGAATTAGAAAAGTTTGTTTCCTATGTGATACTGCGATTCGTGAAGATCCCCGAGATCGTTTTCCTGAAGGGATTTAAAAAGTATAGCTTTAAAAAAATCATGTATGGCTTTAAAAAACTGTTTTTCCTTTTTTTTATTATTAAATTTGGATTTTGACAGAGAATCATTCTTTAGTCTATTATACACTATATAACTTTCAAAATTCATTGTTTTAAAACTATCATGTATAGATTTAAAATGTTGTTTTTTTTTTTTGAAAATTTGGTTGCATTTTTAGTTTTAGTTATCTCGATTTAATTTGCTTATTTTTTATTAAATTTTTGATGGCAAGAGCATCATTTATAAATCTATTAGCTTTTAGGAAAGATGAAAAGTAATTGTTCTGCTCCTTAGAATGGGAGAAGTAGCATATGATTACTTTAATTCCTTATGATTTTTTTCTTCTTTTCAAAGATTAAAAGCAATCATTTAGTTTTATATTTAGGTGATGTATGCTGCGTTTTTGTCTGTTTGAATTAGATTTCCCTTCATATTTATTTCATTTTAGAGCTAATGAAAATCAATTTTAAAAAAACAAATATTATTAGACAAACGCATAATACTGAGTAACTATTCAGAAACGGCTAACGGCGAAACCTAATCAGTGTAATTTTGTTAGAAAGCAAAAATCTTGATCAATTTTAGAATAACATTTATTGTATACTTTGTCCAATGTGATTGAGGTACAACCATATAACTAACACGACGCCCGGTGGCTGAGCGGTAGCGCTTCGCGCTGTCGTGCCACAGGTCCTTGGTTCGATCCTTGGGCCGGGCAAGGCCGACTCAGCCTTTCATCCCTTCAGTGGGTCGATAAAATGAGTACCAAGCATGCTTGGGAACTAACACTGGGGGTTCCGCGTTCGGCTGACCACCTGACCGGAACATATGCTCCCGCACCCCAGAGCCCAAGGTCAAGAAAACTGAGATGGGCACAGTCGGCCTTGGCCCTCTTAATGGGCTGTCGCGCCACTGAGTTAGTTATATAACTAACAAATTACGATACAAATCATTTAACAAACTGACACGTAGAATAAATGTGCATTGTGCGAAAATAAAAGGATTATCCTGAAAAACCTTTGATCTAATGATCGTATCTCACTCAATCTTATTGGTTCAAAAGAGTGAACTCAAATATGCTAATGCTGGTCAACGCCAATATGTTAATTAAGTACAGCAGATGACATTTGAAGTTACGAAATCAGACACGAAAACGTACTTTCTCTGAATAAACATATCTTTTTTTTCCACGGATTCGGATTTCTGACCCCCAAAATATAGAGAGTAGCCACAATCTGGGAAATATAAACCATATAGTTAAAGAAGTAGTATATTTAAAAGAAGTTTCATACGTTAAGGAAATAGTATACTTAAAATTTGATATCTTGGTAACTATTCAACAGATTTCGATTGAATTTTGTATTTCGTCATGAATTTAAAATGATTTAAAAATTGTATATCTTGCAATTCAAAATTGTTTCGACTAATAATAAATGAAATAATTAGAAAAAATATTTACTAAAATTTATTTTTTGCATGGAATTTTTTTGAATAAACGAATTTCAGAATTGTGTGTAAATTTTTTTTTAATTCGTTAAAAAAGTTTTCGAGATTTGACGAAACACGCGAAATGTAAAATTAACATTAATGGGTCCAAACTTAGGATCGCTCTCCTGACCAAACTATGGGGACCATGTTTCCCAGATTTTTATTTCTTTACTTTTTATTTTTCAATCGAGATTGAGATTAAAACTGCGATAAATATTTTTCTAGTATAGAATAACCATTAATACAAAAAAACGTTTTTGAAGACACTTTAAATACTAAACTTACACAAAAATATTTCAGACTCACTGTTTATCGTATGTACTAACTAAGAGTTAAACACACGATACGATTCTGGCAAGATGGGGTTTTTTATTCTTATTGTAATTTATATGAAGTCCATAAAGCAAGTATCCAAAAGAGATGGATAACGTAAGACATCGTTTAAGCACGTGTACATTACAAGTAGTAAAACTTATATCCTCTCTTATCTAATTGTCAGAAAAGTACACTAAATTATAACTAATTGCTTAAAATTGCTCAAAGTAACTGGTTAAAGTTAAATGTTATATAGTTTTTTATGTCAACACTGAAAGAATTAGCCTATTCCCAAATTTTGTAAGAGTTATAATTATCCTATTACTAAAGTTTTAAATTATATGATTGCACCTGCGCAAAACCAAGCTTAAAATATCCCCTCATTATTTTCAGCACAGTACAATACAAAATAACCTTACAAAAATGCTTGAATATGAAACTTACTCAATTTTGGTTTCAAAAGTTTTCCAAGTATTCCAGCAACTGATTCTTTTGTACGTATGAAAGATAAGTTAAGGGTATATATATGAAGAAAATTCATGTAATTTTTTAAGTTTATTTACGTAAAGCAAACAAAATTCTGTTTAATCAGATGCTTATCACAAATTCTAAAAAGCTTTCAATTCAATATATCGCATGACTTCAATAAATAAGCAATAAAATTTAATTGGTAGAGTTACATTAAATTTTTTATCACGAATCACTTCAGTATTTTGTAATAAGTTTTGAATGAAAAGTTTTAATATATAGAATTTTTAGAAGAAAATATCTCTAATTATAATTTCCCGTTAAAATAGGATCCAAGCAAACTTTATTTTTTATTTGTGAATAATTTTAAAATTTATTACAGCATATCTATATAGGTTTAATACTTTACTTATCGAATAATAACAACAAATAGTATGATACTAATATATATATATATATATATATACTAGAGGGCTCCGCCCCCTGCTCGCTACCGCTCGCCAACCCCCGATAATTACTGCGCAATTACATTTTTGTTCGCTTCGCGAACTAAATTACAGTCGTTTTCCTGGCGATAATCTCTCCGTATCCGAAGCACGCTTGGCAGAGCCTAACTCGGGTAGACTATATTTGAGGGTGCCCCTTGATTCTTGCCAAGTTGTGATCGCGGTTGATCGCCAAGCTGGGCGATGTTGAAAACCAATCGTGATTCTGATTTTTTTAGATTTTAGCGTTATTTTTAAATGTTCAACGGTATATGTGATTTCAGAGGACCGTCAGTTCTAAGTTGGATACCGGCTGTTAAGGTTACTTTTTCTTCTGGTCAATAAGATCGAAGGTATGTGGGCAGTCATAAAAAGGGACTTTACAAAAAAATTTCATCGCCAGTCCGGTACCACAGGCGCAATTTTCGATTCGTATTTCGCCGAATTTATGTGGCGATGGAGAAACATAAATTCTATTCATGATAAATTTCGACAGTATCTAACTGCTATTAGAAAATTCGGTGCACCTAAATCTGAAGATATTCAAGCTTAAAGAAGAAGTGATTTGCTTTTTTCCTTTTCTTTCTGTGCTTACTCCATTAATATTTGTTTCAATTCAAAATGCATTTTCTTGGGTTTATTAATTTTGCTTATATCGGGTTCACTGCAATTTTATAAAGTTTTGGCCGATGTTTTGTTGAAATTTTCCAATGTTTTATTAAAATATCATTATATTTTCGCAGCCATTCCTGTTATCACGGTGTTCAGCGCAAACAGGAATGGCGCCAAACATAAGTCGCCAATTTCGCCAAGGGGCACCCTCAAGTACATTTTTACCCCTACTAACTCAAATCATTGTTGATCTTATAGGATGCCGGACGCTCCCTATATGGGGCTTCATCTCCCCCCCCCCCAAAAAAAAAAACATAAATTTTAAACTGAAAACAATTAAATCCTAATGAAAAAAACTTTAAAATATGGCAAACAAATTAAAACATGTAATATTAATAAGTTGATGCTGAGTAATACTTCAAAAGCAAAAACCATTGCAAGTAATTGCCCAATTAATTTCCATACTGTCAACTAACAAAATATTTTAGTTTCAATCAGACAAAAAGCAAATTATATAATAAAAACATGTGTAACTGAAATTCGACAAATTAAATTAAGCAATTTAATTTTTTTGTCATATTGAATGCTAATAAAAAAAATTTAAAATTAAATAATTATGTTATCAATGATCAAGAAACATTTTTGTCTGAATTGTTATAAAAAATAAGGTGAAGACAATAAAATTAAAATTTATTTGCAATTCGCGATCGCAACGCTCGAGTACGCCGTCTAGCGGGAGCCTGTAAATATCAGACATTAATTTATCACGTTTTCATTTAGTTCCATCAAAGTCATTGACAGAATCAGACGCCATTTTTTAGCAGCAAATAAGAAACAAAATTTCCCTAAGGAAATGGCCGAAGAACTTGAAAAAAATCTCCAGAATATTAGTAAATCTTTCAGGAACAGAACACGCCAAACATTTGAAGAAAAATTCCAAATAATTTTTAATTTCTATTATCAACAAACTTGCAACTGATGACTTCCGATTTCGGATACTGTTACAGATGTGTGTATTAAGGTAAAATGCATTTTTTCTGTCTTCAATTCATTACGAATTAAAGTGAAGTCAACATTGCTTTCGTCATTCCAGTGAATAAATATGAATTCAGAACATACAGAATTGTAATAGTTATAGCATATTCTTCTTCGTTATAGAATAGTATATATTTCTGTATCCATATAATTCGGAAAACAACAATAAAAAATTATCCAAGTTACTTGAAATAGTGCCATTTGTGCTGATTCTTAATTAATTTAAATCGTTTTCTTGGTAAGTATTTTTTAGTTTTGAAAGAATAAGTTCAACTAGAATTCAGCTATTCTGTTGTTAGCTACATATTCAAATTCATATCAATTATAAAATTTTGCTGTGTAGTATGTTATCTAAAAGTAATGAAGGGTAAACTATGTATCTATTATTTGAGAATAAAGTTTTCAAACAAGGAACTTATCATTTTGGAATTCTCCGGGAATTATAAATCAGGTAAGTGCAATGATTTTTACAATAAAAAATTTGCTTGTAAATATTTTTTTTCATTTGATAATGGTTCTCTACAGAATGGTTTTATACGTCTGATTAAGAACTATAAGAATAATAAAAAAAGAAACAATATGAAAGTTTTTATTTCAATGTAAAGAATTCTTAAAATCGTTTTTTTTATCCTAAGAATTCTTTATTTTCCGTTTTTTAGTTTATAATTTTTTGATAAAAATTGTTCTCAAAATACTTTTTTTGAAAAGTTAAATGGTATAACATTATGTGTTTATGTATACTTCTTGTATATTCCAATGTTTGAAGTAATATGATTCAGAAAAGTATGGAATAAAAATTCGGTACTTACGTATTAACGCCACCGCCGCTACAGATTTGGCGGTTTTTAATTGCCGCCAATCTACACTTGAAATTTTTGCGACAATTCATAAAATAAAACACTTTATTTAAAATAAAAATAGTCAATCGGATTTCGGTGGAAAATGAGCCGATATAGAGTTTAGCATAGATTCAAAACAATCATATCGCCATATGAACTCTGATAAATAAGATTCCAAATGAAATAACATTACCAAAACGTACGTTTACCAAGATAAAGTTTCATGTTGTGGGAATTGGTACATTTTCGTTTTTTCGGTAAAATATTTCCCTCCTGAAAAAATAAAATTGCATCTTGTTTTGTTTTTGGCAAATCCCAAAGACGAATTTTCGTAGCACTAAAAATGGCGACAAAAAAGAATTGTTTTTTTGTTTTTGCTTCGTCAGCATTCTTTATTTTACGTTTCTTAGTTTCTAAATAATGATTTTTATTGAAACTTGAAATTTTTTGATAAAAATTGTTGTCAAAAAACTTTGTTTACAAAATTAAATTTCATAAAATTATGAGGCTTATGTATACTTTTTTGTTCATTTTAATTTTTGAAGTAATATGATTCTTAAAACTATAGAATGGGAAGTTTAAATGCGCCTTTCATGTTATATCATTAAATTTAGTAATACTATTTCTCGGGCATTAGGTTTTAACTCTTATAAGAATATACATATTTTTTTCTGTTAATGTGCAAATATTTTTCCGCTGTGTTTTGGATATTCCTTCTCTAATAAAAAGAGATACCATTTTGTTTTCGGTTGTACAAGAAAGAATATCAAGCATTTTTCTTTTTTAAATTTAATAAGCCACATTAAAGAAGGAACGTTGCAATGCTACACGCTACATTAACGACGTCTCCAGAGTAACTGAATGACTGTTCATATAGAAATCGCAGGTATGCGTCTCATACAACAACGCCCCCTATAGTTCGTTGCGATTGTCGGAGCTAATAGAGTCAAATGGACTGTAACGTTTGGTAATTTTTTATTGAATGAGAAAAGAACGCTAGAAAGCTACGCTTGGCGCATTACAATTTCGCCAATGAGGGCGTGGACATCCCGGCCCCCATTGAAATATTCTGACATTTGAATGTTTCAATAATCATAAAAATAACAACAATCAAAATACAAATTTAAGCAATATTAATACAATTATTTTTTCACATTTTGAATTCAACATATAAATTTAAGTATTGTTAACAATTGGTAATACCGCAATATTTGAAATGCTTCTTTTGAAAATTCCATGAGGTGTGCGTACGAAAACCACACGGACATTATCATCCTTACCGGTGATAATTTCGGAAATTCGTCCTATAACCCATTTACATATAGGTAAATTGCTTTCTTTTACCAGAACCATCATACCTGGTTTTACATTTTGTTTTTGAAACAACCATTTTGATCTTTGTTGTAAATGACTGAGATAAGAGTTACACCAATTTTTCCATATTGTTTGAACAATTTTTTGAGTTTTCTGCCATCGGTTAAGCAAATTTTCTTTAAAATCAATCAAATTTTGCTCAGGAAGTGCATTAATTGCTCTTCCAATTAAAAAATGTCCAGGAGTTAAAATTTCATAATTTTCTGGATCAGATGACATAGGAGAGAGAGGACGAGAATTAAGTATACCTTCTATTTGAATAGTTATAGTAAGAAATTCTTCCATTGTTAATTTCGTAGAACCAATGGTTCTTTTAAGGTGATACTTGAATTGTCCGACTCCTCTCTCCCATAATCCACCAAAATTTGGTGAACGAGGGGGTAGAAATTTCCATCGTACTTGCTCCGATGAAAGGAAACCAGATAAATTATCTTTTTTAGCATTTAAAGACTTTAAGAATTTGCTTATCTCAGCCGAAGCGCCAACAAAATTGGACGCATTGTCACAAGATATAGTACAACTTTTACCTCGGCGGGCAAAAAACCGTTTAAGTGTAGCTATTAAAGCACTAGTTGTTAAATCAGACAATAATTCAAAATGTACAGCTTTAGTGACCATGCATATGAAAATAGCTACATATACTTTGTTATATAACCCCTTTCTCTGGTTACGATATTTAATCCAAAATGGACCACACAGGTCAAGTCCTGCGTTCGAAAAGGGTGGGCTAGGAACCACCCTCTCAGGAGGGAGATCACCCATTATTTGAGAAGAGACTGTTGGCCTTATTTTAAAACACTGCACACAATCATGCACAACTTGACGAGCTAATTTTCTGCCACTAATTGGCCAAAAAATTTGTCTTACCGTATTTAATAGTCCTTGAGGACCAACATGCAAATCTCTCAAATGAAAGTAAGAAAAAATAATCTTAGAAAGTTTATGACCAGGTGGTAATATTATTTGATGAACAGAATTATAATTCAAATTAGAATTGGTCAACCGACCACCAACTCTGAGCAAACCATCCTGATCTAAAAATGGATTCAAAAATTTCAATTTACTATTTACAGGAACAGGCTTACCTTTTTTTAAGGCTGAGATGTCTGCAACAAAGTACTCACCTTGCACCTGTTTTATAATAACATTTCTGGCTTTATCTAATTCTTCTACTTTGAGAGGACCCCTAAATTTATTAACATTTCTACAATTTGAAAGAAACCTAAAAATAAAGGCTAAAATTCTTATTAGTTTCAGAAAATTATTTGTAACACTTAGGCATTTATCAATAAAAGAGTCATTTTTTATAGTCATTAGTGAAGTCGCTATAGGTTTCAGCTCGGTAGAAAAGAGTTCATCACTGAAATGAGTTTCAACTTGAAAATTGTCTTTATTTAGAAAATCGGGACCTGTCCACCACAGTTTATTGGATCCAAGGGTTGTAGCGTCTGAGCCTCTGGAAATGATATCTGCTGGGTTCATTTCTGAAGGTACGTGTCCCCAATCACAATTAGACGTAAGTTGTTGGATTTGTGAGACTCTATTACTCACAAATGTTTTTAAAAGGTGAGGCGAAGTATTGATCCATGCTAACGCAATAGTTGAATCGGACCAGAGTTTGATATGATCAAATTTAAGTTTCATAGCCTCTACAACCTTTTTCACAAGTTTTGAAAGGAGTAGACACGCAGACAGTTCCAATCTAGGAATAGTCATAGTCTTGATTGGTGCTACACGTGACTTGCTGCAAAGAAGCTGGCTGAAAGATTCATCAGGATCTGCAATTGTCTGTAAGTAAATTACCGCTCCAAATGCTTTTTCTGAGGCATCTGCAAAACCATGCAGAATAAGTGTGGAAAATGTCTCCTTCAAAACGCAACGAGGTACTTGAATAGTTTCTATACTATGAAGTGTTTTAATGAACAAAGTCCACTCTTGGGCAATAGGGGATGGTAACCTTTCGTTCCAGTCTAGCTTGTGCAACCAAAGCCGTTGCATAAAAATCTTCGCTTTGCTGATGACTGGACCAAGTAGACCAAGAGGATCATACAAACGGGCAATTTGAGATAAAACATCTTTCTTAGTAACATCTGATTTTTCCGTAACTGCAACTTTGTAGAGAAATGTATCCCTTTTATTATTCCATCGCATCCCTAAAGTCTTCACTGTTGCATTACTGTCACGATCAAACGAAAAGTCTCCCAATTCTGTGTCTTGTGAATCAAAGCTAGTACACCATTTGTGTAATTTCATTCCTCCCCTTCTAAGTAGTTCTGTTAAATCTTGCTGAAGCTTAATACATTCATTTAAATTAGAAGTACCGGTAAGGCAATCATCCATGTAAAATTCTTCCATAACAACTTTCGATGCCAAAGGAAAATCCTTCTCTTCATCCTTTGCTAATTGTTGAAGAGTCTTCTGTGCCAAGTAAGGAGCACATGCTGTGCCATACGTAACGGTTTTAAGTCTGTAGGATTCAGTAGGCTCACTTTCGTGATTTTTCCAGAGTATTTTTAGAAATTTGGTTTGTGAAGGCAGTATTTCGATTTGTCTAAACATTTTCTCAATATCTGCGGTGAAGGCATAGATGTGTTTTCTAAATCGAAGCATAATAGAGAACAGTTCATCTTGTATCACTCCACCCTTGCATAACAAATCATTCAAGGAACAGCCATTTGTAGTTTTGGCGCTTGCATCAAACACTACTCTAAGTTTAGTAGTTTTGCTATCTGGTTTTAAGACACCATGATGAGGAAGGAAATATCCATAACTGTCATCAAAATCAGAATTGTCTGCTATCTTTTCCATATGGTTCAAAAGTTCATATTCCTTTAAAAACGAAACATACAATTCTTTCATTGCAGGATTACTTGACAAACGTTTCCATAACTGATTAAGTCTTTTTTCAGCAATTTGTTTTGAATCTCCCAACGGTATGTTGTTTTCACTAATATCCTTCTTAAATGGCATCTGAACTACATATTTCCCATTAGTTTTTCGATAAAACGAGTTTTCAAAAAGTTCGTTGCAATAATTTAATTCTGAACTGACGGGAGTTTTTGTTTCGTTAACATCTTCATTTTCCCAAAAGGAAGTTAACGCCTTATCAAGATTTTCGGTTTCAACAAGTAAAAAACACGAATCGTTAATTTTCTCTAAATTAGAATTTAAGTTGTTCGCAACTCCCGATACAACATGACCAAAAAACGTTTCAATTAATATTAATTGGGAATCTTTAATTTTAATTTTATTCGTACCCAATAGTTCGAAGAATAATTCTGCTCCTAAAAGAGCATCAATTCGTTTTGGTTTATTCCAATTATTATCGGCAAGTTTGATTTTTTCAGATAAACTTAAATTCGATATGTTTACAAATGTGGGTGGAAGAACCGCAATTTTTGGAACTATTAACAAGTCTAAATAATAACATTTATTATTTTCTTCATTTGTTAACTCGGTACGCACAAATGATTTAGCTGTAATGCACGAGTCATTAACACCAGAAATCGGAACATATGTTTTTTGTTTCTTTAAACCCAATAAATTAGCAGCTCTACTGCTTATTAAATTTGAACTTGAACAGCTATCTAAAGTGGCTATTAATGGTCTAAATATTCCCTGCCCATCTTTAATATAAACAACCGCCGTGTTTAAAATCACGCAATTAGCATTTTCGTTTTTATTCGTAAACAAAGTGTTCGAAGGAGTGAAAGGAGGGGAGAGGGGTGACAAGATGTCTGTCTCCCTTTTCTCTTCTACTGCTGTATCAAATGTAAATGACTCATTTCTCATATTTTCATGAAGTAAAGAATGATGATCTTTGCTTTTACAAAAGCAAGTGTATTTAGACATGCAAGGATTAGGAAAGTGCTTATTTAAGCATGAAAAACACAAATTATGAGTTTTTACTATTTCAATTCGCTGATTTACACTCATTCGTTTGAATTTATCGCATTTATAAAGTTTATGACTTTCCCTACAACCTAATAAGCATGGGTTATTCAATTTCGATTTAATTAAATACATTTTCTCTGTATTTGGCCTTGAACTAAAATGGGGCTTCTTTCTTTCCTCTTTAATATTAAGACCTTG